>NW_022631075.1:5227314-5541600 GCF_010015895.1 Lontra canadensis | reverse complement strand
TATATATATATATATATATATATATATATATATATATATATATATATGATGGAATACTATGCAGCCATCAAAAGATATGAAATCTTGCCATTGCAACAATGTGGATGGAACATATGCTGAGCAAAATAAGTCAATCAGAGAAAGACAATTGTCATATGATCTCCCTGATATGAGGAATTTGAGAGGCAGAGCAGGGGGTTTGGGAAGTAGGGAAGGAAAAAATGAAACAAGATGAGACTGGGAGGGAGACAAACCATAAGAGACTCATAATCTCACAAAACAAACAGGATTGCTGAGGAAAGGGGTGGTGTGGTTGGGTTATGGACATTGAGGAGGGTATGTGATATGGTGAGTGCTGTGAAGTGTGTAAGCCTGATGATTCACAGACCTGTACTACCCCTGGGGCAAATAATACATTATATGTTAATAAAAATATATTTTAAAAAAAAGAGAAGGAAAGATAAAAAGCTTCCAGGACAAACAAAAACTAAAAGAATTTGCAAACACCAAACCGCCCTATAGGAAATATTGAAAGGGGTCCTCTAAGCGAAGACAGAGCCTAAAAGTAACATAAACCAGAAAGGAACAGAGACAATATACAGTAATAGTCACCTTACAGGCAATACAATGGCACTAAATTCACATCTCTCAATAGTTACCCTGAATGTAAATGGGCTAAATGCCCCAATCAAAAGACACAAGGTATCAGAATGGATTAAAAAAACAAGACCCACTCATATGTTGTCTGGAAGAGACTCATTTTAGACCAAAAGACACCTCCAGATTTAAAGTGGTGGGGGGTGGAAAATAATTTCCTATGCTAATGGACATCAAAAGAAAGCTGGGGTGGGAATCCTTATATCAGATCAATTAGATTTTAAGCCAAAGACTATAATAAGAGATGAGGAAGGACACTATATCATACTTAAAAGGTCTATCCAACAAGAAGATCTTAACAATTTCTATGCCTCTACCATGGGAGCAGCCAATTATATAAGCCAATTAATAACAAAATAAAAAAAAAACACATTGACAATAAGAGTAGGGGCTTTAACACCCCCTTACTGAAATGGGCAGATATCTAAGCAAAATATCAACAAGGAAATTAGGGGTTTTAAGTAACACACTGGACCAGATGGACTTCATAGATATATTCAGAACATTCCATCCCAAAGCAACAGAATACACATTCTTCTCTAGTGCACATTGAACATTCTCCAGAATAGATCATATCTTGGGTCACAAATCAGATCTCAACTAGTACCAAAAGACTGGGATCATTCCCTGCATGTTTTTGGACCACAATGCTATGAAACTAGAACACGATCACAACAGGAAAGTTGGAAAGAACCAAATACATGGAGGCTAAAGAGCATCCTACTAAAGAATGAATGGGTCAACCAGGAAATTAAAGAAGAATTGAAAAAATTCATGGAAACAAATGATAATGAAAACACAACGGTTCAAAATCTGTGAGACACAACAAAGGCAGTCCTGAGATGAAAATATATAGCAGTACAAGCATTTCTCAAGAAACAAGAAAGGTCTCATATACACAACCGAACCCTACACCTAAAGGAGCTCAAGAAAGAACAACAAAGAAAGCCGAAACCCAGCAGGAGAAGAGAAATCATAAAGATCAGAGCAGAAATCAATGAAATAGAAACAAACAAACAAAAAATAGAACAAATCAATGAAACTAGGAGCCGTTTTTTTGAAAGAATTAATAAGATTGAGAAATGCCTGGCCAGACTTATCAAAAAGAAAAGAGAAAGGACCCAAATAAATAAAATCATGAATGAAAGAGGAGAGATCACAACTAACACCAAAGAAATACAGACAATTATAAGAACATAATATGAGCAACTCTATGCCAACAAATTTGACAATCTGGAAGAAATGGATGCATTCCTAGAGACATATAAACTTCCACAACTGAATCAAGAAGAAATAGAAAACCTGAACAGACCCATAACCAGTAAGGAGATTGAAACAGTCATCAAAAATCTCCAAACAAACAAAAGCCCAGGGCCAGACGGCTTCCCGGGGGAATTCTACCAAACATTTAAAGAAGAATTACTTCCTATTCTCCTGAAACTGTTGCAAAAAATAGAAATGGCAGGAAAACTTCCAAACTCACTTTATGAGGCCAGCATCACATTGATCCCAAAACCAGACAAAGATCCCATCAAAAAAGAGAATTATAGACCAATATCCTTGATGAACACATATGCAAAAATTCTCACCAAAATACTGGCCAATAGGATCCAACAGTACATTAAAAGGATTATTCACCACGGGATTTATTCCAGGGCTGCAAGGTTGGTTCAACATCCGCAAATCAGTCAATGTGATACAATACATTAATAAAAGAAAGAACAAAGACCATATGATACTCTCTATAGATGCTGAAAAAACATTTAACAAAGTGTAGCATCCCTTCCTGTTTAAAACTCTCCAAAGTATAGGGATAGAGGGCACATACCTCAATATTATCAAAGCCATCTATGAAAAACCCACTGCAAATATCATTCTCAATGGAGAAAAACTGAAAGCTTTTCCTCTAAGGTGAGGAAAACAGCAGGGATGTCCGTTATCACCACTGCTATTCAACATAGTACTAGAAGTCCTTGCCTCAGCAATCAGACAACAAAAAGAAATTAAAGGCATCCAAATCGGCAAAAAAGAAGTCAAACTATCACTCTTTGCAGATGATATGATACTATATGTGGAAAACCCAAAAGGCTCCACTCCAAAACTGCTAGAACTTGTACAGGAATTCAGTAAAGTGTCAGGATATAAAGTCAATGCACAGAAATCAGTTGCATTTCTTTACACTAACAACAAGACAGAAGAAAGAGAAATTAAGGAGTCAATCCCATTTACAATTGCACCCAAAACCATAAGATACCTAGGAATAAACCTAACCAAAGATGCAAAGAATCTATACTCAGAAAACTATAAAGTACTCATGTAAGAAATTGAGGAAGACACAAAGAAATGGATTCATGAGCATGGAATGGTTTTCCATTTCTTTGAGTCCTCTTCAATTTCATTCTTATGTGTTCTATAGTTTTCAGCATACAGATATTTTACCTCTTTGGTTAGGTTTATTCCTAAGTATCTTTTGGTTTGTGGTGTAATTGTAAATGGGATTGTTTTATTAACTTCACTTTCTGCTGCCTCATTAGTGGTGCATAGAAATGTAACAGCTATCTGTACTTTGATATTGTATCCTTGAACATTTCTAAATTCATGTATCAATTCCAGCAATTTTGGGGAAGAGTCTTTTGGGTTTTCTACATAGAATATCATGCCATCTCTGCTTGATACTCTATAGTGAATACTCTATGAATAGTGGAAGTTTGATTTCTTCTTTCCCAATGTGGGTGCCTTTATTTCTTTTGTTGTCTGATTGTAGAGGCTATTACTTCCATTATTATGATACTTAACGTTAGTGAGAGTGGTCATCCGTGTCTTGTTCTGACACGGAAAAGCCCTCCGGTTTTTCCCATTGAGGATGATACTAGCCATGGGTCTTTTGTATATGGCCTTCATGATATTGAGATATGTTCTTTCTATCCCTAATTTATTTAGGGTTTTTTTCATTAATGGATGTACTTTGTCAAATGCTTTTTCTGCATCTATTGAGAGGATCATATGGTTCTTAACCTTTCTTTTATTAATGCGCTATATCTCATTGATTGATTTGCAAATGTTGAACCACCCCTGCAATACAGGAATAAATACCACTTGATAGTAGTAAATTATTCTTTTATTGTTTTTATTTTTATTATTTTTTAAAGATTTTATTTGTTCTTTTATTTGACAGAGAGAGCACAAGCGGGAGAGCTACAGGTATAAGGAGAGGGAGAAGCAGGCTCCCCATGGAGCAGGGAGACTGATGTGGGGCTTGATCCCAGGACACTGAGATCATGACCTGAGCCAAAGGCAAACACTTGACTAACTGAGCCACCCAGGTGCCCAGTAAATTATTCTTTTAATGTACTGTTGGATTCAATTGGCTAGTATCTTGTTGAAAATTTTTGCATCTATGTTCTTTGGAGATACTGGCCTATAATTATCCTTTTCTTGGGGTCTTTGTTTGGTTTTAGAATCAAAGTAATGCTGGCCTTGTAGAATGAGTTTGGAAGTTTTCCTTCCTTTTCATTTTGGGGAACAGTTTGAGAAGAATATATATTAATTCTTCTTTAAATTTCTGATGGATTTCTTCTAGGATAATATCTGGCCCAGGGTTTTTGTTGGTTGGGAGATTTTCAATTACTGATTCAATTTCTTTGCTTGTTATAGGTCTGTTCAAATTTTCTACTTCTTCCTGTTTCAGTTTTGGTAGATTGCTTGTTTCTATGAATTTATCAATTTCTTCTAGATTGTCCAATTTGTTGGCATATAATTTTTTGTAATATTAAAATTGTATTTCTGTAGTGTTGGTTTTGATCTCTCCTCTTTCATTCATGATTGCATTTTGTGGGTACTTTCTCTTTCCTTATGATAAGTCTAGCTAGGAGTTTATCAAGTTTATTAATTCTTTCAAAGAATGATCTCTTGGTTTCATTTATCTGTTCTACTGTGTTTTTTGTTTGTTTGTTTGTTTGTTTCTGTATCATTCATTTCTGCTCTAATCCTTATTACTACCCTTCTTCTGCTGGCTTTAGGCTTTATTTGATGTTCCTTTTCTAGTTCTTTTACATGTAAGGTTAGGTTGTATATTTGAGACTTTTCTTTCATCTTCAGGTAGGCCTGTATTGCTACATACTTCCCTCTTATGACTGCATTTGCTACATCCCTAAGGTTCTGGACTGTCGTGTTTTCATTTTCTTTTGCTTCCATTTTTTAATTTTTTTCTTTAATTTCTTGGTTAACCCATTGATTCCTTAGTAGGATGTTGCTTAACTTCTATGTATTTGTGGTCTTTCCAAATTTTCTTTTGTGGTTGAATTCAAGTTTCACAGCATTGTGGTAAAGTTAATTCTGGCTTCATGAAAATAGCTGAAATGCACCCCCTTTTATATTTCTGAAAGGATTTTTAATGTATTGATATTATTTCTTCCCTGATATTTGATGGAATTCGCCACTGAAACCACCATCTGGGTCTAGAGTTTTCTTTTTGAGAAGTTATTTTATTACAAATACCATTCCTTTAATGAATGTTACTCTATTTATATTTGCTATATTTACCTGGGTCAGTTTTAGTAGTTTGAATCCTTAAGGAATTTGTCCATTTCACCAAAGTTAGGAAATTTATTGACATAAGAGTATTTTTATAATATTTCCTTATTCTTGTGAATATCTTTTGAATCTATAGTTATTTTCTCCTTTCCATTCCTGATGTTCTAATTTGAGTGTCCTTTCTTTATTTCTTAATCTATTCAACAAGAGCTTTAACAGTTTCACTAACTTTTGATTTTTTTTTTATAAAACTCAGCTTTTGGTTTCCTCTATTACATATTCATTTTCTCTGTCGTGAGTTTCTTCTCTTATCTTTATTCTTCTATTTTAGGGCTGCTTTGCCTGTTTGTTTAATACATTCATAAGCAGTACCTTAACTAATTGATTTTAAACTTACTTCTCTAATAACATGAACTTTTAATGCTATATAATTTCCTCTTCATTATCTGTATCTCACATTTATTCATTTCAAAATACTATCTAATTTCCTTTGTGATTTCTTGTTTAAGTAAAGAGTGTTTTGTCATTGCCATATATTTGGGTATATTTCAGATATATTTTACCTATTGGCTTCTAATTTAATTTTATTCAGGTTTAGAGGAAACACATAATATGTTTTAATATGTTTACATTTATTAACCCTTGCCTGTGACCCTGAACATGGTCTACCTTGGGGAATTTCCATATACACCTGAAAATAATATGTATTCTGCTGTTGTTAAGTAGGAGAGTTCTATAAATATCAATTAAGTCAATTTCCATAGTGTTTTTATGTCTCCTATATCTTCATTCATTTTTATAATTTTTATTACCTAGAAAGAAGTGCTGAAATAGCCAACTATAAATGGGAATTTGCCTATTTTTTTTCCTTTCTGTCATTTTCTGTGTCATGTGTTGTGAACATTTGCCAATAGGTACATACACATTTAGAACTGTAGGCTCTTCCTAAAAAAATTGAACTGCTATACTCATAACATGACCCTCTTAACTGCTGATGATACTTATTATCCGAAATTTACTGTGTCTGATATTAATATAGCCACTCCAGCTGTGTTGTGATTAAGGTTTGCATAGAATGTCTTATTCTATCATTGATTTGTAAAAAATCTGCAATCATTATGTTTTAAAATGAGTTTTTTCATAAAGTTAAATCTTACCTTTTAAGCTACTTTTATAATCTCTTTTTGAGTGTTTATAAATTTTATATTTAATGCAATTTTTTATGTTGTTGGCTTTCAGTCTACCATTTCCTATGTTTTTACTATTGCCTCGTATGTTATTTGTTCACTAATTTCCTGCATTTGAGGCAATTATTACTTTTTTAATATTCTGTTTTGTCTCTACTCTTTACTTAATATTCTACTTTGTTTCTTTTTAATTTATTATTAAGTATAATTGCCATACTGTCAAACTGCTTTCAAGTGTATAATATATTGGTTCAGCAATTCTATATATTAGTTCACCATGATAAGTGTAGTTGCTGTCATCATACAATATTATTACTATATTATTGACAATATTCCCTGTACTGTACTTCTCATCTCTGTAACTTAATTATTTTATAAATGGAAGTTTGTACCTCTTAATCCCCTTCATCTGTTTTGCTCATCCCTTTATTCACCTCTCTTCTGGTAACCACCATTTTGTGTTCTACATTTAGGAGTCTTTTTAAAATTTCTTTGTTCATTTGTTTTGTTTTTTAGATTCCACTTATAAGTGAAATCATATAGTATATGTCCTTCTCTGTCTGACTTATTTCACTTAGGGTAATACACTATAGGTCCATCAACATGTGAATGGCAAGATTTCATCCTTTTTTTATGTCTGAGTAATAGTATATTGTGTGTGTATTGTATTTTTGTTTATTGTGTGTGTGTGTGTGTGTATACATTTCAAATTAGTGTTTTTGTTTACTTCGTGTAATAAAGACCAAGTAGTGGAATTATTAGATAGTATAGTATTTCTATTTTTAATTTTTGAGGAGCCTCCATGGTGTTTTCCACAGTGGTTACAACAATTTACATTTCCACCAACATTCATAAGGGCTCCCTTTTCTCCACATCCTCATCAACACTTGCTATTTCTTGTCTTTTTGATAATAGCCATTCTGACTGGTGTGAGGTACTATCTCTTGTGGTTTTATTTGCTTTCCTTGATGATTAGTGATGAGCATCTTTACAAGTGTCTACTGGCTTTTTGTTGTTGTTGTTTCCTTTGGAAAAATGTCTATTCAAATTCTCTGCCCATTTGTATTTGGATTGTTTTTCTGGTGTTGAGTTGTAAAATTTCTTTATATATTTTGGATATTAACCCTTTATTGAATATATTCAAATATCTTCTCTCATTCAGTAGGCTCCCTTTTTGTTTTGTTGATGGTTTCCTTTGCTAGGGAAAAGCTTTTTTATTTTCGTGTAGTCCCAATAGTTTATTTATTTTTGTTTTTTTATTATTATATTCAGGTAGTCAACATATAGTATATCATTAGTTTTTGATGTGGTGTTCAATGATTCATTAGTTGTGTATAATACGCAGTGCTCATCACAACATGTGCCTTCCTTAATACCCATCACCCCCCCCCCTCCGCCTTCTGTAACCCTCAATTTGCTTCCTGGAGTCCAGAGTCTCTCTTGGTTTGTCTCCCCCTCTGATTTCTTCCCATTCAGATTTCCCTCCCTTCCCCTGTGGTCCTCCACACTATTCTTTATGTTCCGCATATGAGTGAAACCATATGGTAATTTTCTTTCTCTGCTTGACTTATTTCACTTAGCATAATCCCTTCCAGTTCCATCCGTGATGATGCAAATGGTGGGTATTCATCTTCTCTAATGGCTGAGTAATATTTCATTGTATATATGAACAATATCTTCTTTATCCATGCATCTGCTCATAGAGGCAATGTCCACAATAGCCAAACTGTGGAAGGAGCTGAAATTTCCAATAGTTTATTTTTTCTTTGATTTCATTTGCCTCAGGAGATATATCTAGAAAACTGTTTCCATGGCTAATGTGAGAAAGGTTACTGCTTATGTGCTCTTTCAGGAGTTTTATGGTTTCAGGTCTCACAGTTAGGTCTTCAGTCCACTTTGAGTTTATTTTTGTGTCTGGTGTAAGAAAGTGATCCAGTTTCATTCCTTTGCATGGAGCTGTTCAGTTTCCCACCATTAACTGAAAAGATTGTCTTTTCCCTGTTTTATATTCTTGCCTCCTTTTATCAAAGGTTAACTGACTGTATAGTCATGGGTTTATTTCTGGGCTCTCTAGCCTGTTTCATTGATCTATATGTCCATTTTTGTGCTAGTGCCATGCTATTTTGATTACTATACCTTTTTAATACATTTTTGCAATCTGCAAAATTTAATCTTTTGTTCTCAGGATTGATTTGGTTATTTGAGGTATTTTGTGGTTTCATACAAATTTTAGGATTATTTGTTGTAGTTCCGTGGGAAATGTTATTGGTATTCTGATAGAGATAGTATTGAAATTGCAGACTACCTTGGGTAGAATGTACATTTTAACAATATTAATTCTTCCACTCCATGAGTATGGTTGATATTTTCCATTTGTTTGTGTCATCTTCATTTTCTTTCATCAATATTTTACCTAAGTCTTTCACCTCTTTGGTTAAATTTGTTCCTAGGTAATTTTTTTTTTTTGGTGCAATTGTGAAATTGTTTCCTTAATTTCTCTTTCTGTTAGTTTGTAACGTATATAAAAATGCAACAGATTTCTGTATATGTACTTTGTATCCTGCAACCTTACTGAATCCATTTATTAGTTCCAATAGTTTTTTGGTGAGTCTTTAGGTTTTTCTATATGTAGTATCATGCCATCTTCAAATAGTGACAGATTTACTTATTTCATGCCAGTTTGGATGTTTTATTTCTTTTTCTCATCTGATTGCTCTAGCTAGGACTTCTGGTACTATGCTGAATAAAAGTGGTGAGAGTGGACATGCTTGCTTTGTTTTTTTATCGTAGAGAAAAATATTTCAGTTTTTCACCATTAAATATATTATTACATTTGACATGTCCATATATTGCCTTTAATATGTTGGGATAGGTTCCCTCTTAACAGACTTTGTTGAGAGTTTTTACTGTGAATAGATGTTGTATTTTGTCAAATTAGTTTTTTACATCTATTGAGATGACTATATAGTTTTTAACTTTCCTCCTGTTGATGTGATGTATCACATTAATTGATTTGCAAATATTGAACCACCCTTCCATCCCTGGAATAAGTTCCACCTGATCATGGTGAATGATCTTTTTTTTTTTTTCCTAAAGATTTCATTTATTAATTTGACAGATAGAGATCACAAGTAGGCAGAGATGCAGGCAGAGAAAGAGGAAGGGAAGCAGGCTCCCTGCTGAGCACAGAACGCAATGCAGGGCTCGATACCAGGACCCTGAGATCATGACCTGAGCCGAAGACAGAGGCTTTAACCCACTGAGCCACCTAGGTGTCCCTGAATGATCCTTTTAATGTATTGTTGAATTTGGTTTGCTAATATTTTGTTAAGGATTATTACATCTATGTTAATCAAGGATATTGGCCTATAATTTCCTTTCTTTTTTTTTCTTTTTCTTTTCTTTTAGTGCCTTTGTCTGGTTTTGAAATCAGCATAATGTTGGCTGTGTACAATGACTTTGGAAGTTTTTTTCCTCTTCTATTTTTTGGAATAGTTTGAGAAAAACAGGTGTTAGCCCTAATTTAAGTGATTGGTAGAATTCACCTGTTAGTACATCTGGTCCTAGACATTTATTTTTTGGTAGTTTTTTGATTACCAATTCAATTTTGTTACTAGTAATTACTCTGCTCAAATTTTCTATTTATTCTTGATTCAGTTTTGGAAAACTATGTTTCTAGGACTTTATCCATTTTTAAGTTGCCCAATTTGTTAACATATAATTTTTCATAACTATCTCTTAAATATTTTTTATTTCTGTGTATTGGATGTTATTTCTCCTTCATTTCTAATTTTATTTATTTGAGTCTGCCATCTCTCTTATTACCTGATGAGTCGTTTAATGCTTATTGATTTTGTTTGTTTGTTTGTTTGTTTTCTTGGATATATTAGGCTTTTTGTATTGTTTTCTTTGGTCTCTTTCAACTTATTTCTGCTCTAATCTTTATTATTTTCTTCTTTCTACTAGTTTGGGCTTTGTTTACCCCTTATATAGTTCCTTTAGGTGTAAATGTAGGTTGTTTATTTGAGATTTATATTGTTTTGGGAGTAGGCCTGTATCACTGTAAACTTCCCTTAGAACTGCTTTTGCTGTATCCTAGAGATTTGGGACCCTTGTGTTTTCGTTTTCATCTGTCTTCATGTATTGTTTGATTTCCTCTTTGATGTCTTTATTGATCCATTTGTTGTTTAGTAGCATCTTGTTTAACCTTCATGTTTGTGTCTTTTCCACATTTTTTTTCCTGTAATTGATTTCTAGTTTCTTACCAATGTGGTAAAATTTTAAAAAAAGAAAGCACTTGATTTGAGTTTAATCTTCTTAAAATTGCTGAGACTTGTTTTGTGCTCTAACATGTGATCTACCCTGGAAAACGTTCCATGTGCACTTGAAAAGAATGTGTATTCTGCTATTATTGGATGGAATGTTCTGTATGTATCTGTTAGGTCCATCTGGTCTAATGTGTTGCTCAAAACCATTGTTTCCTTGTTTTGTTGTCTGGATGATCTACCCAATTAAAACATCCTATTAACATTGGATTACTGTCAATTTCTGTTTTTATTTGTGGTCTTTGCTATATGTATTTGGGACTCCTATGATGGGTGATTAGATACTTAAAATTGTTATATTCTCTCATTAAATTGATCCCTTTATTACTACTTTTACTTAAATTCAAATAGCCAGTGTATTGTACATCATTAGTTTTTAATATAATGTTCAATGGTTCATTAGTTGCATATAACACCCAGTGCTCATTACATCACTACCCTTCTTAATGGCGATTATCCAGTTATTCCATCCCCATCACTCACCTCCCTTTCTGCAACCCTCAGTTGCAAGAATCTCATATGGCTTGTCTCCCTCTCTGATTTCTTCCCCTTCAGTTTTTCATCCCTTCCCCTATTGTCCTCTGCCCTAGTCCTTTTATGTTCCACATATGAGTGAAACAATATGATACCTATCTTTCTCTGATTGACTTATTTCACTTAGCATAATACCCTTCAGTGCCATCCATGTTGATGCAAATGGTAAATATAATTTTTTTCTGATGGCTGAGTAATATTCCATTGTATATGTGAACCACATCATCTTTATCCATTCATCTGCTGGAGGACATCTCATTTCCTTCTGCAGTTTGGCTATTGTGGACATTGCTGCTATGAACATTGGGGTGCAGTTGCCCCTTCTTTTCACTACATCTGTATCTTTGGGGCAAATACCTAGTAGTGCATTGCTGGGTCATACAGTAGCTCTACATTTAACATCTTGAGCAACCTCCATACTGTTTTCCAGGGTGGTTGTACCAGCTTGCATTCCCACCAACAGTGTAAGAGGGTTCCCCTTTCTCCACATCCTCCCCAACATTTGTTGTTCTTTGTCTTATTAATTTTAACCATTACAACTGGGTTACGGTGGTATCTCATTGTGGTTTCAATTTGTATTTCCCTGACATGGAAATGATGTGCAGCATCTTTTTCATGTGTCTGTTAGTCATTTGTATGTCTTCATTGGAGAAGTGTCTGTTCAAGTCTTCTGTCCACTTTTTGACTTGGTTATTTGTTTTTTGGGTGTTGAGTCTGAGTTCTTTACAGACCTTGGATTCCAGCACTTTATTTGTAATGCCATTTGCAAATATGTTCTCCCATTCCATAGGTTGCCTCTTAGTTTTGTTGCCTGTTTTCTTTGCTGTGCAAAAGCTTTTTATCTTGATGAAGTCCCAATAGTTCACTTTTGCTTTTGTTTTCCTTGCCTTTGGAGACATGTCCAGCAAGAAGTTGCTGTGACTGATGTCAAAGAGGTAGCTGCCTGTGTTTCCTCTCTCGTATTTTGATGGATTACCATCTCACATTTAAGTCTTTAATCCATTTTGAGTTTATTTTTTTTGTATGGTGTAAGAGTGTGGTCCAGTTTCATTGTTCTGCATGTATCTGTCCAATAGTCCCAGAACCATTTATTGAAGAGACTGTACTTTTTCCATTGGAATTCTTTCCTACTTTGTTGAAAATTAGTTGACCATAGAATTGAGGGTCCATTTCTGGGTTCTCAATTCTGTTCCATTGATCTATGTGTCTGCTTTTGTGTCAGTACCACGCTGTCTTGATGATTACACCTTTGTAATGTAACATAAAGTCAGGCATTGTGATGCTCCCAGCTTTGCCCCCCCCCCAACATTCTCCAGTATTTCAGTGTCTTTTCTGGTTCCATACAAATTTTAGGATTATTTTTTCCAACTCTGTGAAAAATGTTGATAGTATTTTGATAAGGATTGCATTGAATGTGTAGATTGCTCTGGGTAGCATCAATATTTTAACAATGTTTATTCTTCCAATCCATAAGAATATCTCTTTGTGTCTTTCTCAACTTTTTTTCATAAGTGTTCTGTAATTTCTAGAGTACAGATTCTTTACCTCTTTGGTTAGGTTTATTCCTAGGTATCTTATGGTTTTTGAAGCTATTATAAATGGTATTGATTCCATAATTTCTCTTTCTCCAGTCACTTTTTATTGTATAGAAATGCAACTGATTTCTGGCAATTGATTTTGTAACCTGCCACACTGGTGAATTGTTTTGTGAGTTCTAGTAATTTTGGGGTGGAGCTTTTTGGGTTTTTCACATAAAGTGTCATGTCATCTGTGAGAGAGAAAAAGTTTGACTTCTTCTTTGACAATTTGAATGCCTTTATTTCTTTTTGTTGTCTGATTACTGAGACTAGGACTTCTAGTACTATGTTGAACAAAAATGATGAGAGTGGGCACCCCTGTTGCATTCTTGATCTTAAGGGAAAAGCTCTCAGTTTTTCCCCATTGAGAATTGTATTCACTATGGGCTTTTCATATCTGGCTTTTATGATTTTGAGCTATCTTCCCTGTACCCCTACAATCTGAAGAGTTTTAATCAAGAAAACATATTGTATTTTGTCAAATGATTTTTCTGCATCAATTGAGAGGATCATATGGTTCTTGTATTTTCTTCTATTAGTGTGCTCTATCACATTGATTGATTTGTGAATGTTGAACCACCCTTGTATCCCAGGAATCCCACCTGGTTGTGGTGAATAATCCTTTTAATGTACTGTTGGATCCTGTTGGCTAAGATCTTGAGTGTTTTGGAATCCATGTTCATAGGGATATTGTTCTGTAATTCTCCTTTTTGATGGGGTCTTTGCCTGGTTTTGTGATCAAGGTAATGCTGGCCTCATATAATGAGTTTGGAAGTTTTCCTTCCATTTCTATTTTTTGAATCAGCTTTGGTTGGATAGATATTATTTCTTCTTTAAATGTTTGGTAGAATTCCCCTGAGAAACCATATGGCCATGGACTCATTTTTTTGGGGAGGTTTTGCATTGCTGCTTCAATTTTCTTACTAGTTATTAGCTTATTCACATTGACAATTTCTTCCTGTTTCAGTCTTGGTAATTTATAAGTTTCCAGGAATGCATCTGTTTCTTCCAGATTGCTTAATTTATTGGCATATAGTTTCTGGTAATAATTTCTAATATATGGTTCTATATCCTTGGTATTAGTCATGATCTCTCCCTTTTCATTCATGATGTTATTAATTTAGGTCCTTTCTCTTTTCTTTTTCTGTGGATAGTTATGATGTTATTCTGATGTTCTCTTTGTAGGTAAGGAATCTCCTCTCTCTAGGTACTCTTAGAATAGCTTCTTTGGCTCTAAGATTTTTAAGCTTCACTATTATATGTTGGGATATTGATCCATTTTTATTGATTTTGGCAGGTGTCCACTTTACCTCTTGGACATGAATGCTTGTTTCCATCCCCAGATTAGGGAAGTTCTCAGCCATGATTTTCTCAAATAGACTGTCTAGTCCTCTGTCTTTTTCCACCCGCCTCTTGTATCCCTATGATTCTGATATTGATTCTTTTCAATACATCATTAAATTCTGTAAGCCTCTCTTCATGTTCTATGAGGTTTTTTTTTCTCTTTTCCTCAACTTCTTTCATATCCATCAGCCTGTCCTCTAGATCACTTATTTTCTCTTCCACCTCATTGATCCTAGCTGTTAGAGGATCCAATTTAAACTGCATTTCATTCACAGCATTTTTAAGTTCAGTCCGATTCAGTCTCATTTCTGCTCTTCAAGATTCTGTATTGCCATGTATGCTTTTTTCAAGCCTATTTATTAACTTTATAATTGCTATTCTGAATTCTATCTCTGAACATCTTGCTTATATTCATATCATTAGCCCTGTAGCAGAGGATATTGCCTCTTCTTCCTTTCTTTGTTGTGAGTTCCTCCCCTTAGTCATTCTGCCCAGCAAAGAATGGGTGAGTGAAATGAACAGAGTCCAAAATAGCAACCATGACCCAAGAAAAATGCACCCAAGAAAAAGTCCAAAGTTGTTAGAAGCTACCACAGATACACAAATAAAGCCAAGATGATCCAAAACAATTTTAAAAAGCAGAGGGGAGAGAGCAACTATAATTTCTCAGGGTGAACAATACAGGATGCTCCACTTGTTCCTGATTGAATTTTGGTCTCTGTGTTAGAAGCTACTATATCCCGAAATTGCAAATAAATCAGAATACATATATATAGTGAAAAAAAATGACTAGAATAGGGCATAAATCTATACAATGTAGATGTGAAAAAGACAAAAGTTAAAATGCAACTCAATAACATAATTTGGAGAATAAGAATCTATTTGAAATGGGGAAAGGTAAAAAAGAAAAAAAAAAGAAAGAAAAAAGAAAGAAATGTTAAATTTTAGCCTAAAAGGTAAGTGAGTTGTGAGGAAACACCTGGAGCTCAATATAGTCTTTTGCCCTGGCATTGCAGTTTTACAGTCCTGGAGGATCCATAAGCTTGTCATTCGCCTGTTCTTCCAGTCTGTTTTCTGAGAGAGGAGCCTGCTGCTTGGTTTCACATGTGTCTTTGTGTGGAGTTGCCACACCTCTTGTCAGGGGGATGAGCTTAACATGAGCTGGTTGTCAGTGTGGCTTTTGTTCCCTGGTTCCTTCAGAAGGTCAGAGCAAGTATGGCTGCTCCTGGATCTCTTGTCCAGAGCTGTAAGATCACAGTCCCCCCTCCTCAATACACCCTCCTGATCAAACTGTCTCCACCTCTGCCTGCACTAAACTCCATAGATTTGCTTGGTTTGCTCCCACTATAACTCCACAGGTGGGAGTCTCTAGGGCCTGACAGTGCCACTGTGCCCACTGTCTTTGTGGCTGCAAGCAGTTGTGGGATCGGACTCACACTTTATTCCACTGTTTCCAGGTCATGGCTAATTGCCACCCTTCTGTCCTTTCTGGGGCCATTGGGGCTCTTAAGCAAAAGCTTAAGAACTGTTGCCTAGTCGTGGGTGCAGCCTCTGTGTGCACAAAACTCCAGAGGATCCCGTGATTCATGCCTCTTTCAGTTCTCCAGGGGGTTTCCCTGGGGCCCCCAGCATCACTAAACTCTATGTCCTTGCGACTGGGAGCAGCCATGGGCTCTAGTGTGCACCCCACTCCACTGTTCCAAGGTCATCACTAGGTGTCTTCCTACTGTCCTTTCCCGTGACACTGCCAGCTTGGGAGCTATTGCTCAGTAATGGGTATAGCTCTTTAGTCTCTCCCAGGGTATGGTAAAGGGCCCAAATGCTCCAGACCTTTTCACATTGCTCAGGCAAAGAGTGGTCTCCCTACTGGCCCTTCTCATGGTTTATGGCCCCTGGAGTTGAGAGTTCCTTATGGGCTCACTGAACATAACCAGTTTCCCAGCTCCACTGCTTGGGCACTCTATCATTTCAGACTCTCCTATTCTTTCTGAGTCTCCTGGGATCCTGAGACCACAAAGACTCACCTAGAATTCTGCCCCATTCATTCCCTGTGCTCAGACATCGCCCTCCTCAGAAAGGGATGTCTCACTGGAGCAGATTTCTAAGGGTTCCAATTTTGTGTTCCAGTGTTATATGACTTTCCTGAAGCTATCTTGTGGAGGCTCCTTCCCCTCTCTGCTTGTCTTCCAGTATTTCCCCATAGATTCACAATTCTACACCTCCTAACTTGCAAAAAAACAGCCGTTTTTCTGCTTGTAGAGGTCCAGATATATTTGCTTACATCCCAAGTTGAATTCATGTGTGTTCAGAATGGTTTGATAATATATCCAGCTATATTTGAGGGACCAGATTAAATGTGTTCTCCCACTCTGTTGCCATCTTGCCCTCCAAATGATCCCTTTATTATTATGTATGCCTTTTTTTGTTTGTTTCTTCCTATGGTCATTTTTCCAAAGTCTATTTTGTATGGCATAAGTATTTAACCCTGCCCATTTTAAATTTTTGTTTCCATTTACAAGGAATCTTTCTATCCTTTCACTTTCAGTATATATGTGTCTTTAGGTCTTAAGTGAGTCTCCTGTATACAGCATATGTAGATAGGTATTTTTTTATCTATTCAATCACTCTATATATTTTGATTGGAGCATTTAGTCCATTTAAATCCACAATAATTATTGATAGATATGTACTTATTGCCATTTTGTTAATTTTTTTCTGGCTCTTTTTATAGTTCTTCTGTTTCTTTCTCCTTCTCTTAGTCTCTTTCCTTGTGTTTGATACCTTTCTTCAGTCTTCTGCTTGGATTCCTTTTCCTTTATATACCTATTACAAATATTTGCTTTGTGGTTGCCATTGGGTTCATATATAATATCACATGTGTTTAGTAGTCTATATTAAGGATGATTGCCTAAGTTTGAGCACTTTCTAAAAGCACTAAATTTTGATCCTTCATGTTTTATGCATATGATGTCATATTTTACATCTTTTTATTGTGTATATCCCTTGAATAATTTTTGCAGGTATAATTAATTTTATAGTTTTTGTGTTTTAACTTCCACTTTGACTTTATAAGTAATTAATGTACTATTTTTACTATATTTTTTCACCTACCTGTGATTTTTTTTTTCTTTTCATAGTTTACTTACTTCTAGTTATGGCCATATATTTCCACTTAAACAATTTCTTTTACCATTTCTTGAAAGGTGGATTGGAAGAACTCTAAATTTTCTTTTTCTGGGAAACTCTTTCTTTCAATTTTGGAATCTCCACACTGTTTTCCAAAATGGTTACACCAACTTGCATTCCCACCAACAGTGTAAGAGGGTTCTCATTCTCCACATCCTCTCCAACACATAATGTTTATTGTCTTGTTAATTTTGTCCATTCTAACTGGTGTAAGGTGGTATTTCAAAGTGGTTTTGATTTGAATCAAAATGGCTAGTGATGATGAACATTTTTTTTCATGTGTCTGCTAGCCATTTGTATGTCTTCACTGGAGAAGTGTCTGTTCATGTATTCTGCCCATTTTTGACATGATTATCTGTTTGTGTGTGTTGAGTTTGAGGGGTTCTTTATAAACCCTGGATATCAGCCCTTTGTAGTCTCATTTTCGAATATCATCTCCCATTCTGTGGGCCTCTTTGTTTTGTTGACTGTTACCTTTGCTGTGCAGAAGCTTTTGATCTTGATGAAGTCCCAAAAGTTCATTTTCACTTTTGTTTCCTTTGCCTTTGGAGACATATCTTGAAAGAAGTTTCTGTGGTTGATGTTGAAGAGGTTACTGCCTATGTTCTCCTTTAGGATTCTGATGGATTCCTGCCTCATGTTTTAGTCTTTTATCCGTTTTGAGTTTATCTTTGTGTAAGGTATAAGAGAATGATCGAGTTTCATTCTTCTACACATAGCTGTCCAATTTTCCCAGCACCATTTATTGAAGAGACTGTCTTTTTTTCCACTGGATACTTTTTCCTGCTTTGTCGAAGATTATTTGACCATAGAGTTGAGGGTCCATACCTGGGCTCTCTACTCTGTTCCACTGGTCTATGTGTCTGTTTTTATGGCATTACCATGTTGTTTTGGTGATCACAGCTTTGTAGAAAAGCTTGAAATCAGGCAACGTGATGCCCCCAGTTTTTTCTTTTTCAGCATTTCTTTAACAATTTGGGGTCTCTTTTGATTCCATACAAATTTTAGGATTGTTTGCTCAAGCTCCTTGAAAAATGCCAGTGGAATTTTGATCAGAATGGCATTGAGAGTACAGATAGCCATAGGCAGTATAGACATTTTAACAGTGTTTATTGCTCCGATGCATGAGCATGGAATGGTCTTCTATCTATTTGGGTCTTCTTCAATTTCTTTCATAAGTGTCCTGTAATTCCTTAAGTACAGATCATTTACCTCTTTGATTAGGTTCATTAGGTTTACCTCTTTGATTCCCAGATATCTTATGGTTCTTGGTACGATAGTAAATGGAATCAATTCTCTAATTTCTTTTTCTGTATTTTCATTGTTAGTGTATAAGAAAGCAACTGATTTCTGTACATTGATTTTGTATCCTGTGACATGACTGTATTGCTGTATGAGTTCTAGTAGTTTGGGGTTGGAGTCTTTTGGATTTTCCATATAAAGTATCATGTCATCTGTGAAGAGAGAGTTTGACTTCTTCACTGCCAATTTGAATACCTTTTATTTCTCTTTGTTGTCTGATTGCTGTTGCTAGGACTTCTAATACTCTATTGAACAAGAGTGGTGAGAGTGGGCATCCTTGTCGTGTTCCTGATCTCAAAGGGAAGGCTGTCAGCTTTTTCCCATTGAGGATGGTATTCACTGTGGGTTTTTCATACATAGATTTTGTGAAGTTGAGGAATATTCCTCCTATTACTATATCCCTATACTCTGAAGATTATAATCAGGAACAGATGCTGTATCTTGTCAAATGCTTTTTCTGCATCAATTGAGAGGACCATGTGGTTCTTCTCTCTTCTCTTATTGATTTGTTCTATCACATTGACTGATTTGTGAATGTTGAGCCACCCTTGCAATCCTACCTGGTCATGGTGGATAATCTTTTTAATGTACTGTTGGATCCTATTAGCTAGGATCTTGTGGAGAATCTTAGCATCCATATTCATCAGGGATATTGGTCTGATAGTCTCCTTTTTGGTGGGGTCTTTGCCTGGTTTAGGGATCAGAGTAATGCTTGCTTCATAAAAAGAGTCTGGAAGTTTTCCTTCTGCTTCAATTTTTTGAAACAGTTTCAGGAGAATAGGCATTGCTTCTTCATTGAAACTTTGGTAGAATTCCTCATAGAATCTGTCAGGTCCTGGGCTCTTGTTTTTTGGGAAGTTTTTCGTCACTGCTTCAAAATTGTTGCTAGATATTGGTCTATTCAGGTTGTCATTTCCATCTTGATTCAGTTTTGGGAGTTTATAGGTTTCCAGGAATGCATCCATTTCATCTAGGTTGCTTACTTTATTGGCATATAACTGTTGATAATAATTTCTGATGATTCTGTGTATTTCCTTGGTTTTAGTTGTGATCTCTATTTTTATTCATAATTTTATTAATTTGGGCCTTCTCTCTTTTCTTTTGGATTAGTTTGGCCAGTGGTTTATTGATCTTATTGATTCTTTCAGAAAACCAGCTTCTAGTTTCATTGATGCATTCTACTGTATCTCTAGTTTCTATCTTATTGATCTCTGCTCTAATCTTTATTATTTCCCTTCCTGTGGGTGGGGTTACCTTACTTTGTTGTTGATGTTCCAGTTCTTTTTTTTTTTTAAGGTTTTATTTATTTGACAGAGAGAGAGAAATCACAAATAGGCAGAGAGGCAGGCAGAGAGAGAAAGAGGGGAGGAAACAGGCTCCCTGCGGAGCAGAGAGCCCAATGCGGTGCTCAATCCCAGGACCCTGGGATCATGACCTGAGCCAAAGGCAGAGGCTTTAACCCACTGAGCCACCCGGGCGCCCCTGATGTTCCAGTTCTTTAAGGTGTAAAGGCAGCTGGTGTATTCTTGATTTTTCAATTATTTTGAGGGAGGCTTGAATGGCTATGTATTTCCCCCTTGGGACCACTTTTGCTTTATCCCATAGATTTTGGACTGAAGTATCTTTATTCTCATTTGGTTTCCATGAATTGTTTAAGTTCTTCTTTGATTTCCTGGCTGATCCAAACATTCTTAAGCAAGGTGGTCTTTAGCTTCCAATTGTTTGAATTCCTTCCAAACTTTTTCCTGTGGTCGAGTTCCAGTTTCAAAGCATTGTGGTCTGAGAATACACAGGGAATAATCTCCATCTTTTGGTATTGGTTGAGTCCTGATTTGTGACCCAGTATGTGGTCTATTCTGGAGAAAGTTCCATGTGCACTTGAGAAGAATGAGTATTCTGTTGTTTTAGGGTGAAATGTTCTGTATATATCTATGAGGTCCATCTGGTCCAATGTGTCATTCAATGTTCTTGTTTCTTTTTTGATTTTCTGCTTGGATGATCTGTCTATTACTGAGAGTGTTAAGATTTCCTACTATTAATGTATTCACATCAGTATGACTCTTTACCTTGATTAACAGTTGTCTTATGTAGTTGGCTGTTCCCATATTGGGGGCATAAATATTTACAATTGTTAGAACTTCTTGGTGAATAGACCTTTAAGAATGAGGTAGTGTCCTTCTGTATCTCTGACTACAGTCTTTAGTTTAAAATCTAATTTGTCTGATATGAGAATTGCTACCCCAGCCTTCTTTTGAGGCCCATTGGCATGAAAGATTCTTCTCCATCCCTTCAGTTTCAGTCTGGATGTATCCTTAAGTTCAAGATGGGTCTCTTGTAGACAACATATGGATGGGTCCTGTCATTTTATCCAATCTGCAACCCTGTGTTGTTTTATGGGTGCATTTAGGTCATTCACATTGAGAGTGATTATTGAGAGATACATTTTTATTGACACCGTGTTACCTGTGAAGTCTTTGTTATGGAGATTGTCTCCATAAATTTCTGTTCAATGATATTTTTGTTTTTTTTTTTCACTTTTATAGGACCCCGCCCCCTTAATATTTCTTGTAGTGCCGGCTTGGTGGTCACAGACTCTTTTAAACCCTCTTGGTCTTGGAAGCTCTTTATCTCTCCATCCATTTTGAATGTCAGTCTTGCTGGATAAAGTATTCTTGGCTGCATGTTCTTTTCATTTAGTGCCCTGAATACATCTTGCCATTCCTTTCTGGCTTGCCAGCTTTCTGTGGACAGGTCTGACATTACTCTGATGGGCCTTCCTCTATATGTAAGGAATCTCTTCCCTCTAGCTGTTTTCAAGAGTTCCTGTCTAAAATTATGATTCATCGTTTTCACAATGAGATGTCTCAGGATCTTTCTAGATTCTATGATCTTGGGGGGAGCCCTTTCTGCCTCTAGGACATGAATGCTGTTTCATTTGCCAGATTGGGCAAATTTTCAGGAGTTTGTTCAACTATATCCTCTAATCTTCCTTCTTTCTCCTCCCCTCAGGAATTCCAATAATTCTGACGTTGGAATATTTCATGGCATCATTTATTTCCCTAATTCTGTTTTCATGGCTTCTAAGCAGTTTGTTCCAGGCCTCCTCCTGATCCTTTTTCTCTATCAGTTTGTTCTCTAGATCTCTAATTCCATCTTCTGCCTCAGGTACCCAAGCTGTTAGAGAATTTAGGTTAGATTGGAACTCATTAAGAGCACTGTTAACATCTTCCCTTGTGGCTTTCACTTCTGCCCTAATCAATTCCATTTTGTCATTAAAGGCTTTCTCCAACCTAGCCATTGCCTGGATAATTGTTAGCCTGAATTCCCTTGCTGACATACTGTTTATGTCCATATCCAATAGCTCTGATGGAGAGGGCACAGTGTCTGACTTTTCCTCTGTTGGGCATCCTCCTCCTAGTCATTTTGGTGAGAGATGGCTGAGGGGATGTGTTGCTGAATGTATCAACCATGGTGCAGGCAAGGTGCACTCTGGGATGCTTTTGACCAATCAGGAGTTCCCATCAAAAAAAAAGAAAAAAGAAAAAAAAGAGAGAGAGGGAGAGACAGGGAAAAAAAAAGAAAAAATAAGAGAAGACCCAGCCTGAATGGGCCCCAAAGGTAAAATTTATAAAGTATACAAACAAAAACACAGACAAAAGTAAATGACAAGGAAAAAAAAAAAAAGAACCCACCCAAAATGAACACCAAGTATAAGATTTATACACTACCAGAACAAAAACAAATACACAGAAACACTGACAGAAGAAAAAGATGGGAGGGTGGTTATAAATTCTCAGTATGTGTGAGGAAGGTTATTTTGATTTTTCCTGGGTGTATCTTGATAT
This sequence comes from Lontra canadensis, assembly GCF_010015895.1. Lineage (NCBI taxonomy): Eukaryota > Metazoa > Chordata > Mammalia > Carnivora > Mustelidae > Lontra > Lontra canadensis. Next base: position 5,519,110 of record NW_022631075.1, on the reverse strand, counting down.
CTTTGTTAAAGGACTCAAATTTCCTGAGATAAAGGGGGATTAAAACTGGGTTATATATAGGGGTAGCATTGGTTTGGGAAAGGGGATTACCTCGAAGTTTATCTCTATGTGAATATTAAAAAACAATAGAAAAACAAAAGAAAAACACAGGTATATGTATCAAAAAAAGTTCAAGTTAAATTGTTATTACAGAATTTTTATACTGAAGATCTAAGTACGATGGTAAATAGGTTAAAAATTATAAGAAAATTGAAAAGAATCAGAATAGTGATAATGAATTAAAAATAAAAGTTGTATCTATGAAGTATTAGTGGCTGTCCTCTTGTTTTTTGGTTTTTGGTTTTTGGGTTTTTTTGGCTGGCTTTCTGGGGGAGGGGCCTGCTGTGTGGTTTTTCAGGCAGTCTTGCTAGAGTTGAGTCCTCCTGCCCCCTATCAAGGGGTTGGGCTCTAAGGAAACTGGTTTTTCAAGCATTTGTTCTCTGGAGGGTTGTTGTCCTTGTTGTTGTTGTTGTCTTTTTTTTTTCTCCCCTTGATGGCTTTTGGCAGTTCTTTGGAGGTTTAGAGAAAAGCAAACTGCACCCAGACCTCCATCTCAGAGAGAGTCCTCAGTCTGTTCCCATCTGGGTGCTCCAGAGCACATAAACTCCCCCTCTGCTGCTGGCAGAGCATGTCCCCAATCACAGTCTTGGGGTCTCAGGAGCTCCCACTTGTACCGAAAACCATGAGAAGTACTAGTCCAGAGAGCTGGCTTCCAGTGGCTGCCTCTGCCCTGGCTGTCTAGGAAGGTCTAGACCACCAGAGAGGTCCGAACCAGAGATAGCACACTGAGATTTTTACGCTGGCCAGAGCTGGGAGTGTTTAGACTCTCCCGGTCCTAAAGAGCACTGGCTAGCACCTACATGGACCTCTCTCAGGTAAGGGTGTGGAGCGCTACTTAGACCCCAGTCATGCAGCGTGCATGCAGAGTGCAAAAGGTTGTGGTTCTAGAGAGTGCCTGCTGGCATCCACACTAGACTCTCTCATGTGCACCACCACCCAGACACTCTCAGGCATGCCAGCAGCTCAGAGACCAAGGCTTGGCTTCTTTGTTGCACTCTCTCTGGCTCAGCACCAGAGGTGGCTGTCCCAGGTCCATGGGCTTAAGCCCCTGTCCCTAACTGCCTGATTCCACCAATTTCCCCTTAAGATCTTTTGCTCTTTTTGAGTGATTTCAACCTGACTCCAAGTTAATGCTAGTCCCCAATTGCAAGGCACTCTTGTATTGGGGTATTACTTTCCCAATGTGTCACTTCTAGTGGTTCCCTTCCCCTTTTGTTTAATCTTCTGATATCAGTTTGATGTTCTCACTCCGCTTTACCTGTCCACTGGTATCTTCTGCGCCTGTAGAGAACCAGAAGTGTATAATTCTAATCCCAGGCTGGTCTCATGGGTGATCAGAGTTCTTTGGTAGATAATCAGCTCATTTTAGGGGACCAGTTGAAACAGCGTCTCCTACTTCTCCACCATCTTGTCTCCCTCCCTTGTTTCATTCATTTCTGAATGATAACTTTGCTGGTAGAGTGTTCTTAATTGTAGGTGGCTTGTGTTTGGTTTTGTTTTGTTCCTTTCAGCACTTTGAATATATTATGCCACTTCTCTTCTGGCCTAAAAAGTTTCTGCTGAGAAATTAGCTCATATCTTTATAGAGTTTCTTCTGTATGTAACTGTTTCATTTCCTTCTGCTATTTTAAAATTGATCTATTTATCATTACTTTTTGCCATTTTAATTTTTATGTGTCCTGATGTTGATCCCCTTGGGATCTCTGTACTTTTTGGACATGGATGCCTGTTTCCTTCTTCAGATTAGGGGAGTTTTCAGGTACTGTTTCTTCAAATAAGTTTTCTGCCCCCTTCTCTCTTCTTCTGGGATCCCTATAATGCAAATATTATGCTTGATGATATTGCAGAATTCCCTTAATCTATTCTCATTTTTTATTCTTTTTTTTCCTTTTTGCTGTTCAGATATCCACAGGGTATCTGTCTTTCTGCATCCTGTAATCTGCTGTTGATTCCCACTAATGTAATTTAAAAAAAATATTACTGAATTCTCCATCTCTGGCTGGTTCCTTTGTATATTTTTTATCCATTGAAGTTCTCATGAAGTTCATCCATTCCTTCTCAAGTCCAGTGAGTACTGTAATGACCATTATTTTGTACTCTTTACCGAGCATATTGCTTATTTCCCTTTCATTTAACTCTTCTGCTATGATTTTGTCTTGTTCTTTCATTTAGAACACATTCCTACCTTATATCAAACTCTGTGTTTTTAAATGTATTTTGTAGGTCAGTTACTACTCCTGGTCTTGAAAGCAGCGGCCTTGTGTGGAATTCTTGTGGTATCCTATAGCACAATTCCCCCTGGTGCTCCAGGAGTGTCCCCTGTGTGGGCTGTGTGCACTCTCTTATTATGGATGAGCCATGATTGATTTCCATTGAGCCAAATGCAATGACCAGCCTGCGTGCTGTGGGCACATTAAGCAGGGTTTATCCCCTAAACTGTTAAAAGCCTTGTATACAGCCATTGCACATTCACTGGCATTCAGGCCATCTCCCAGCCTAAAGCTGTGTGTAATTAACATTTCTGCCACAGTTGCATGCACACTGAAAGACAGAGCTTGATCCCTGCACAGCCAGCTAAGAGGCCCAGCTGCAGGAACTGCAAGTATATTGGTGTGGGGGTTATTTTCCACCCTCCTTGGGGCAGGTGTCACTTTGGAGTGGGTCCTAGCTGGGGTTCTCTGCCAGGTATGGCAAGGAAGGAAACACTTTGGAGGGATGCTTGCCAAGGTGGGGATGGTGAGTAGGGTGGGTTTATAGGGGAATACATGGGTGGAGTGTGTAGTGCTAGCAAGGTAAGATGCAAAGTATCAGAACTGGCTCCCATAATCAACCAGCTATCTAGGTTGGGGGAAGAAATGAGAAACAGAAGCAGCATTTTTGTACCCAGAGAAAGCTGCTGATCTCTGTACCTCTGGCACACATTCTAAGATTAGTCAATAAATTTGCACATATATCTCAGAAACTTTTCAAACTGCTGCTTCAGTAACTGTGTCTTGGGCTGAGTTATTTAGTTCCTAGCCCTTTAAGGCAGGGGGTCTTTTTCCTAACATTCTCTGGCTCTCTTAGAGTTAAGCTTGCTGATTTTTGAAGCCTCTTGAGTTATGCCCTGCTAATTTTTAATGCTTCCAAAATTAAGCCCTGATGGTTTTCAAAGCCTGATGTTATGGGGATTCATCTTTTCAGTGTGGGTCTCCAGTGCCTAGTGTACCTGGTGTGGGATATGATTCTCTTGCTTCTCTGTGCCTCTGATGTCCCTCTTATTTGTGGTTAGTCACATGAGGTTTGGTTCCTAATTCTGTCTCTGCCCCTCCTATCCTTTTTGAGGGGTCCTTCTCTCTATGACTAGCTGTGGAAGATCTGTTCTACCAGATTTAAGGTTATTTTTAGAGTTAGTTGTATAATTGTAGCTGTCACCTTGGTGTTTCCATAGAACTAGGTGTGTTCAGGATCCTCCTACTCTTCCATCTTCCAAAAAATTTTTAAAAGATTTTATTTATTTATTTGACAGACAGAGATCACAGGTAGACCGAAAGGCAGGCAGAGAGAGAGGAGGAAGCAAGCTCCTTGCTGAGCAGAGAGCCTGATGTGGGACTCGATCCCAGGACCCTGAGATCATGACCTGGGCCGAAGGCAGAGGCTTTAACCCTCTGAGCCACTCAGGCGCCCCCCATCTTCCATCTTTATTTTACTTAAGTGCTTTTTTGGGATTGCAATGCACATTTCTAACTTATCATTGTCTATCTTCAAAAACTATAGAATTTCACATATACTTTAATAATTTTAAGACTTTACAATATAATATTTTCATTTACTCACCTTTTGTGTTATTATTTTAAATTTTATCACTATATATCAAATAAATCACACAATACAGTGCTATTGTTTTTGCTTTAAATTGTAAATAATGTATTTCTAATTTATAAAAAGGAAAAATATAAAGAAAAAAATTATTTATATTTTCCTGCATATTTAACATTCCCATCATTCTATTTTCTTTTAACATTTAGATATCATTTTATTTTCTTCTTTTGCATTGTTTCTCACAATAAGTCTACATTTATTCTTGCTTTTGTTCCCCTGTAATAATGTGTCTTTTTTCTTTGATTTTAAAGCTTTCTGTGTATCAATAATTTTTAGTAATTTCATATTCCTTGGTGTGTTATTCATATATAAATATATATATATATATCTATATATATGCATACGAAGTAACTCAGTAAGCCACACATTATCTATACATATCTAGATATAGATATAGATATCTTGTATATAGATATCTGGTATATACTCACATACAAAGTAACTCAATAAGCTGCACGTTATATAGATAGGTAGAAAGATAGATATAGATATAGATATATCTCTCTATATATAAATATATAAATATATCTATAAAGATATAGATATAGAACATATCTAGATAGAGATAGAGATATATCTCTCTATATATAAGCATATAAATACATCTATATAGATATAGATCTATATATAGATAACATGTGGCTTATTGAGTTACTTTGTGAGTTTATAATTTTCAACTAATTTGGAAAGACAGCCATGTAGTTTTTCAAATACTTTTTACTGTCAACCCTCTTTCTTGATCAATTTTATATATGGTAGATAGCTTGATATTGTCCTACAAGTCCTACTGTCATTCTGTTTATGGATTTTAAACCTCTTTTTTTTTCTGTGCATTTCATTTTGACGGTTTCCATTATCATTACAACTTGAACTTCAAGTTCACTGGTAATTATTCTGCACAGTCTAATTTGCTATATAAACTTATATATATAATATATAATATATTTCACTTATATATATTAATATATATATTATATATATATGTTTTATAATATATATATTTCACTTATTTATTTGACAGAGAGAGAAACAGCAAGAGAGGGAACACAAGCAGGTGGAGTGGGAAAGGGAGAAGCAAGCTTCCTGCCAATTAGGGAGCCCAAGGCAGGGCTTGATCCCAGGACCCTGGAATCATGACCTGAACCTAAGGCAGACGCTTAATGACTGAGCCTCCCAGGCATCGCAAACATGTTTTGGATATTGTATTTTAACTCTAAATATTTTATTTGTTTATTTATTTTTCATTTATCTCATTATGTACACACTTTTCTTTAAATTTTAAGCATATTTAACAGCTCTTTAAATCTCTTTTTGTTTAATCAGACAATCTCTGTCATATATTCTGTTGAGTATTATATATTCTATTGAAAGATTGTTTTTATCTTGTATCTCTTCATATGTCTAGTAATTTCTGATTGGATGATGAGCACTTTTAATATCATGTTGTTCAATTTCTGGATTATGTTGTGACCCTATGAATGTTGAAAAAGTGGTTTTCAGGTAGTTAGGTTGATGACAAATCAAATTAAGCCCTTTGTGACTTGTTTTAAAGCTTTGTTAGAGTACTATCTCTAGAAACTTTACATTTGGTGTTATTTTAGCCTCATTACTAAAGTGTGATCTTTCTGATGTCTTTACCACATGCTCTGGATATTTAAGGAAACTGTGCAGTCTGAGAGGTGAAAATTAGGATGATTCCCAACTCAAAGTGAATTCTAGGGATAGTTCAGATGATACCTCACTTACGTTTGTTTGTTTTTTTCCTCAGCCTTTCAACTTCTACATGTGTCAGTATTGAGTGATATTTTTACAGCTTTTTCTCTACATAGGTCTCTTTCTCTTGTCTTCTGCCTCAATATCACTTGCTCTCTGAACTGTCAACAAAGAAAGACCACTGTTATCTACTTGGGATTTCCCTCTCTTGCTGTGACCCAGGGACACTTGTAGGACTCATGTCATTTGTTGTCCTATGAGGATCACAATTCCATTTCCCTTTTTCCCCACATACTAGTACTAAGAGGGAAAAGGCTAAGCTTTCTAGAAGTTTGGTATGGTGCTGGAGAAGGCTGTAGACTCAGAGGTATATGTCCAGTCTGCTTCCCACTAAAAATGATGAAGTTTTTTTTTTTTCTCCAGCTTTATTGAGATGTAACTAACATGTTTAAAATGTACATTTTGATAAGTTTTGTATGTATATACACCCATGGTCCTATCAACACAATCGAGATAATGAACTACCCATTAACTGTAAGTTTCTTTTAACACCTTATTAACCTCCCACCAAAGACCTTACACAACCACTGATGTGCTGTCATTAAAGAATAATTTGCAGTTTGTAGAATTTTAAATAAATGGAATAATACTATATACTTCTTTGGCCTGACTTCTTTGATTCAGGCTAATTATTTCAAAATTCATCCATATTGGTGTGTGTGTGTATGTGTATTTCTTTTTTTTTTTAGTAATTTCCATTGTTTATATATATCATATTTTGTTTATGCATTCTTATATGGATAGATATTTGGTTATATCTAGTTCTTGAGTATTGCTAATAAAATCATCACAAACATTCTCACACCAGCTTTTGTATGGACTAGTGCTCTCAGTTTTCTTAGATAAAGACCTAAGAGTAGAATGTCTACATTAATTGGAAGACTTATGTGGAACTTTTAAAGGAATTGTCAAACATTTTGTCCAAGCAGTTGTGACATTTTATACTTCCAACAGCAGTCTTTATGCATTCGAGTTGTTCCAAACCCTCACCAAAATGTGGAATAGTCAGTTTTTTTTTTTTTTTTACTTTATGCATTCTTGTTGGGGTGTAGCAGTCTGTGGTTTTAGTGTTTATTTCAGTAATAATGATAGTGAACATCTTTGTTATGCTTATTTAACACATGTATCATATGTGATGAAATGTTTGTTAAAATCTGCATCTCATTTTTATTTGGTTGTTTCCTTTCAAATTATTGCATTTTGAGAGATTTCTTTTATATTCTCTCTATATGTATGTCTTTTATCAGATATTAGATTTACAAAAGACCTTCCCCCAGTTTGTGATCTGTATTTTCATTCACCTAACACTGCTTTGAAGAGTGAGAATCCTAATTCTTATAAAGACTGATATGTCACTTTTCCTTTTATGAATTATGACTTTGATGTCATATGTTTATTTATATTTTTAGATTTCATTTATTTATTTATTTGATAGAGAGAGAGAACACAAGCAGAGGGAGTGACTGGCAGAGGAAGCGGGAGAAGCAGCCAATGTGCGGCTCCATCCCAGGACCCTGGGATCATGACCTGAGTTGAAGGCAGATGCTTGACCAACTGAGCCACCCAGGTGTCCCAGATGTCATACGTTTAGATTTTATTGAATTTCTGGATCACTTGGTTTATTATAGTTTTTATCAAATTTGGGTATTTTTAAGCTGTTATTTTTTATTGTTGAAGTATATTTGACAGACAATATTATATTAGTTTCAGTGGTACAACATAGTGATTTGATAATTCTATAATTACTCAATGCTCATCATAAGAGTAGTCACCATACCATGTTATTAAAGTATTATTGACTATATTTCCTAAGCTATGCTTTCCATTGTTGTGACATACTTATCAAATTTGGACATTTTATAGCCATGATTTCTTCAATTTTTTTCTTACCCCCTTCTAATCCCATTTTAGGACTCCAATTACACATATAATAGGCTACTTGAAGTTTGTCCCAGAGCTCTCTGGTACTGTTTTCATGTTTTCCCCACTTTTTTTTTTCTTTTTCTGTTTCATTTTAGATATTTTCTATTGGTAGTTACACAAATCCACTAATTTTTTCTCCTATAATCCCTAACCTATTTTAATGCTGCCAGTATATTTTATCTCAGATACTTTATTTTTCATCACCGGAATTTTATTTGAAATTTTTGTTTTCCATTTCTCTACTTAACATGCTTGATCTTTCTTCTACCTTCTTAATTATGTGTATACCAAATCTTTTTTTTTTTTTAAGAGAGAGAGAGAGGGTTCTTAATCTCACAAAACAAACTGAGGGTTGATGGGGGGAGGGGGGTTGGGAGGGGGGGGTGGGGTTATGGACATTGGGGAGGGTATGTGCTATGGTGAGTGCTGTGAAGTGTGTAAACCTGGCGATTCACAGACCTGTACCCCTGGGGATAAAAATATATTATATGTTTATAAAAAATAAAATTAAAAAAAAAAGATAATCCAAGACATATTCCCATTAAAAAAAAGAGAGAGAGAGAGAGGGAAGGGAATAGGACCTCAGAGAGAGATAGTCCTAAGCAAGTTCCACACTCAGCATGGAGGCTGACATGGGGTTTGATCTCAGAACCCTGATATCATCACATTAGCTGAAATCAAGGGCCAGATAGTTAACTGGCCCAGATAGTTATCTGGCCCAGATAGTTAACTAACTAAGCCATCCAGGTACCCCTATTTTAAGTCTTTTGATGTCTTTGATCCCTACTTTTATCATCTCTATCATTTTTTAATCTGTTTCTATTGATTGAGTTCTTGCCTTATTATTGATCATATTTTTTCTTGCTTTATTGCTTGCTGGGTAATTTCTTACCGAATGCCATATATTGTAAATTTTACCTTACTAGATGCCAGATCTTTTGTATTCTTATAAATATTCTTGATCTTTATTCTGAGACATAGGTTATTGAGATTCAACTTGATTCTTTAAAGACTTACCTTTAAGTTTGTTAGGCAGGACCAGAATAGCCTTTAATCTAGAGATAGTCTTCCTTCACTAATGAGTCAATATCCTTTTGAATACTAATCCCAGTTCCATGTAAATTATAAGGAATTTTGTTGTCTGGTGACAACAGATACTTGTCTTGGGTCTATGTGATTTTCATGGATTGTTCCCTCTGCTCTTTTTAGGTGTTGCTTTTTCTGGACTCTTGTACTTGTCTACACATGCAGGCATTGATCAGTATTTGGCTCAAAGACTCAAGAAGAATCGTCTGCATTTTTCCAGAACACTCTTTCAATGCAACTCTTTCCTCACAATTACTTTATCTTGTGAATTCTCGCTTTTTTTCACTTCTTTCATCTCTCCACTCATTTCTTCAACTCAGAGATTGTCAGGTTCCTTCCAGCTTCTGTTTCCCATTGCAATATGAAATCTGTCTCCAGGAGATAAGCTAGGGGCAGTTGTAGGACTCACCTCCTTTATTTCCCCCTCTCAGAAATCACCACTCTGTGTTGACTAATGTTTCATATCTTGAAAATGTTGTTTCATATATTTTGCCTGGAATTTTAGTTGTTCCAGGTGGAAGGTAAATTTGCCCCTTTTTTTTCCATTTTGCTTGAAGTAGGACTTCTAATCCTGTGGGTTTTGACATTCCAATGCAAAAATACATCTGTTTAATATATTTTGTCTGGTTTTCTCATTGTTAACTTAGGAAATCATGGAGAAAAATTAAGTCCCCCTGTAATGGTTTTGAATATACTTGCAGTATGGATGATATTTTTAGAGGAATCATAATTGAATATATAGAATGGGTAAGAAGGTGAAAAAGTAGAAATCAAGTAAATAACTTATATGGAGTAAAAGTTATGGTAGAAGAGATAATGAATTCAGTTTTGGATATGTGTAACTTGTGGTATCAACGAAACATCAAGAAAAAGATCAATCAGGACTTGGACTGAAATTTGAGAGGAAGGTCAGAGCTGTATTGCCAAGAAGGAAAGAATGAAGAAAGAAAACAATGTTAGAAAATAGCTAAAACATATTGTAACTGTTTGGATATGGATGTTGAATAAATGAATGAAAAAAAATCAGAGCTTTATTTAATATAAAGAAGTAATACAAGAATTTCCTTGATATTAAATTCTTAAGAAAACAAATTCCAGCAATGTTGGACCTATTAGCAATTTTGAAAAGAGCTGTTTTTAAAAATACTGAAAAATAGAGGGAACAAAAGTATTTTTGTGGTCATATCTATTTTCTAGATGCCACCTACAAAATAAATGATGTGATATACACTTTTCTGTGTAACTATTACCTGGTCATATTTGGTATCAGATCAAGATGTCTCATTATTGCATTCTTCTGTAGGTTTATAAATGAAAGACTTAGAATATTTGTAGAACCAAATGTAATTGACACTGCATTGTGTGTTTTTCACTCTCATTTTTTTCATCAATAAAATCATCCATGTCTTTAGAAGACTATTTTCCAACAAAGCATTAGTTTCCATTTAGAAAAGCATTTTCACACAGAACATCAGTTTCCAAATCAGAATTTTGCTGTGCTATTAGATTGGCTTCCTGAATTATACTACTCCTATCTTGTATTGAAATATAAGTGACTTTTGTTTAAATAAGGAAAGCTATTAATTCAGACAGTATCATAAATTCTGATCTGATTTTTTAAGGTAGAATTTCATTTTATTTCCAGGCTACCAAAATAGTTTATTTTTATTATATTTTATTTAGCATAACATAACTCATCTGATCCTTTAAGTTGTATCCTCTTTAGAAGCTATTTATATATTTTTTAAAAAATAAATGAAGTTCAAAAAACATAAATAAGCCCCCAAAGAAAAAAACTAAAAAAATATTTGAAATCTCTCATGTGAAATTTTAAAATTATACTTAAATTTATCTTCCTGAATATGGGTTGGGCAAATGTATCAAAAAAAATAATATTGTTTTTTTCACATGCTAGACTTTTATCTCTTTGTAATAAAAATTAGCCATTCAGAACCTTTGTGTTTTATTAAATCATTTTGTGATCAGCATATATTTTTCAATAGAGATATTTTGATAAAGTTAAAGTACATCAAACCTTTGGACTTAATTTTATGAAAAATAAGAGTATCTGGTTTACTTGTCCTCTGCCTTTTCTAAAGATCTGCTGCTTGATGAAACAATCATTATTTTACTTTAAAATCATTTGGCCATCCAATATCAAATGGAAAAAAACATCTCTTCAATAAATGGTGCTGGGAAAATTGGACAGACACATGCAGAAGAATGAAACTGGACCACTCTCTTACACCACACACAAAGGTAAACTCAAGATGGATGAAAGACCTAAATGTGAAAGGGGGAACCACCAAAATCCTAGAGAACACAGGCAACAACTCTTCGAACTTGGATGCAGCAAATCCTTGCAAGACATGTCTCTAAAGGCAATGGAAACAAAAGCAAAAGTAAACTACTGAGATTTCATCAGGATAAAAATCTGCACAGCAAAGGAATCAGCCAACAAAGCTAAAAGGCAACCTATGGAACAGAAGATATTTGCAAATGACATTTCAGATGAAGGGCTGCTATCCAAGATCTATAAAAAATTTCTCAATTTCAACACCCAAAAAACAAATAATCAAGTCAAAAAATGGGCAGAAGACATGAACAGACATTTCTCCAAAGTAAACATTCAAATAACTAACAGACATATGAAAAAATGCTCCACATCACTAGCCATCAGGGAACTACAAATCAAAACCATAATAAGATACACCTTATACCAGTTGGAATGGCTGAAGTTAAGACAAGAAACAACAAATGTTGGTGAGGATGTGGAGAAAGGTGAACCCTCTTACACTGTTGGTGGGAATGCAAGCTGGTACAGTCACTCTGGAAAATAGTATGGAGGTTGCTCAAGACATTAAACATAGATCTACTGTATGACCCAGCAATGCACTATGAGGTATTTACCCCAAAGATACAGCTGTAGTGAAAAGAAAGGGCACCTGCACCCCAATGTTCATAGCAGCAATGTCCACAATAACCAAACTGCAGAAAGAAATGAGATGTCCTCCATCAGATGAATGGATAAAGTAATATTCCATATATACAATGGAATATTACTCAGCCATTGGAAATGATTTATATCTACCTTTTGCTTTGACATGGATGGCACTGAAGAGTATTATGCTAAGTGAAATAAGTCAATCAGAGAAAGGTATATTGCATCATTCATATGTGGAACATAAAGAATAGTGCAGAGGACAATAGGGGATGAGAGAGAAAACTGAAGGGGAAGAAATCAGAGAGAGAAGCAAACTATATAAGACTCTTGACTCTGGGAAAGAAACTGAGGGTTGCAGAAAGGGAAGTGGGTGAGGGAGATGGGGTAACTGGATAATGGGCATTAAGAAGGGTAGAGACGTGATGAGCACTGAGTGCTAGAGTCAACTAATGAATCATTGAACATTATATCAAACACTAATGATGTATTATACATTGGTTGATTGAATTTAAATTAATAAACAAAACCCCCCAAAACATCATGTCATTTCCCTTTTCAAAGCTCTGCAGTGTCCCACCACTACTTTTTGCAAAATTTCCCTTATTAAATATTATGGCCTTCATTAGCTCTCACTTTCCCATATCATTATACTACAATTCACCAACTTTATTTTTAGATACTCTCTACCATGATCTGCTCTCTAGAAAAGAAAACTTTCCTATGCATAATGAAAATTTCTTACTTTTTGTTTTGTTTTGTTTTTGTTTCTGCCTCCACCAGGTTAACAGTGAATTGTTTGGTGGCCTTTCTCCCTGGCCCTATTTATACTTGTTTTCTTTTAAAATCTTGTTTAGGAAATATTCTATTGTGGGGATTATTCTTCAAATTAGCATAAATCATATGTATATATCCTGTAGTGTAGTCCTCTACCATTGATTTATACAGCTTGCTCTACATAACGGACACTTACATATACATTTGTTTTTTTACATTAGTATTATAATTTTCACAACTGTCTATTTTGGTAACTCATTATTACCTGATTTCACTCTGATTCTTATGTATATAAATTGGTATTTTAAGGTACATTAATCTATTAGAGACATCTTCATGCGGTAATATTATGTCAGGGAGAAAACACTGGCCCTGGAGTCATAGTCTGGGTTCCAGTCTTAGCTCTAACACTTACTAGCAGTTTGATCTCAGGTAATTTATCTAATATTTCTGAGCCTCCATTTCTTCATATCTTAAATGAGGTAATAGCAGTAGCTGCTTCATATCTTTAATCTGAAGTTTAAATTAAATAATCATATAATAAGCACTCAGTAACTGAAAATTTAACATCATCAACATGGTCCTTCATGTATTAACACTGTTGCTGTCAAAGAATCTATTTCTGATCAACAGCTGCCATAATCTTGTTGCCCTTTGCAGACTTGTTCTACTGAATGTGTACTCTATTGGCTGTACCCTGTTAACAGACCTATATCACAGTATAGGGTACTGTTAACAGGATGTACCCTGTTAACAGTACCCTATAACAGACCATATAAACAACTGGTTGCAGTTGTTTATATTATCCCATTTTCTCTATCCTTATGAAATCAGTTCTGCATTCCTAGGGATTTGGTGAGAGATAATTTTTCCCACATAGCCCCATTCACTTCGATGCCAGTAAGCAGGCATATTCAAAAAGTTAATCTAGATTTCATAAACTACACAAGGTTAGACAATGATAAGTACCTTAAAGATGGTACAGAGAAAATGATACAGGAGTTCAGAAAATGGACACTTGTAATAAACTGTCAACCACAAAGAAGCTTTCAATCTTATAAAATAATTTACTTATTATTAATATTCTGCCTTACTTAGGATATCTGGTAGGCAAAACACATGAATAGTTAAAAATTGGATATTTAAGCAATGTTTGAATTAATAATTTTAGCTGAAAACCTTACTGAGCCAATTAAAAACAGAGCTCTTATATATTGTTGATGGGATTGTAAAATGGTTATACAATCACTGGAAAGTGATTTGACAGTCTCAAAAATTAAAAATGTGTCTATTCTAACACCAAGCAATTCACTACTAGGTAAATGCTGAAGAAAAAGGAAAATTAGTGCATGTGTCCAAAGAAGTATTTGTATAAGCATACTCATAGCACCCAAGTATCCATCAAGCTTGACTAGATAAACAAATTGTGGTTTATTCACAAAATGGAATACTATCCAGTAATAAAAAGTACAAACTACTGATATATGAACTATCATGGATGAATCCAATGTGTCAAACAAAAAATAAGCCAGGCATGAAAGAATGTATGTTATATGATCCAAATTATATATGGTTCTGGAACAAATAAGATTAATTATGGTAGTAGAAATAAGAATAATGGTTAACATGGGAGGAGTATTGATTGAGACAGGTATTGTCTGGGAAACAGCATCTCTAGGAATGATGGAAATGTAATATTGCTCTAGATAATGGTTACAAGAACATAGGTCGAATTTCTTCATGAAGAAAGCATTTTACTATATATAAATTATACTTCAATAGAAAATGAAAAAATACAAAGCCACAAAGTGGCAGATATCTAATAAAAGATGACATCTACAATGTGTGCTACAATGTGTACTGTTTACTTGTGAAGGTGGGGTAATATAAATATATATAATCTGATTTTTTTTATTTTTCCTTTCTTCTAATAAATGCTGGCATGAGCTTTACTTTTTTAAATTATTTTTCATTTAAAAAAAATACATCAAAGTTATGCTGCATCATCACTATAGGCATGGGGTTCCTGATGCCTCAGGACAAATGTTCACAACTCTTTCATTTTTTAAATTGTGTTATGTTAGTCACCATAAAATATATCACTAGTTTTTGATGCAGTGTTGCAGTGTTCCAAGTCTTTTAAACTAAAAGTTATTATTGACTTGGTAAACTACAAAATATTTTTCTAAGGATCACTCAATACGAGGATAGCTGATTGTTAGTCTGGTTTAATAACTTGATCTGTTTCACATTTTGAAGCTGATAACGTCATGAAGGACTATTTTTGTGGATGCATGAATGACCATATTGCATATTTTAAAAGATTTTTTATAAGTATTCATATCCTAAGGTTAATGTTGTACTTCAGTATTAAAAAAAAAATCTAGCGAAATGCCCGAGTGTTAACAATGTAATAAGCTCTGATTTATTTGAAATGAGATCTCTGTCATCCGTTTCCTCCCTCCTCCAATCAATTTCTAAGCTTTATGAAGAAGTTCTAAAAATTGGGATGAGAAGCATCCAACCATGTGAATGAAGAGGGAAGTAGAACATAAAACAAGTACAAGACTACTCTACGTGAAAACTCTCTTCTACAAGTGTGCTTTGTTCAAATAAATTTTAGCTGACTTACTTAACACTGATAAGTCAAAATAATAACAACTAAGAATTGTATAGCACTCTCATTTACACAGTGGCCTTGAAGGTCTTGTCTCATTTGGTAGCCTATTTCATTTGGACAGGAACATTTAATGGAATGCTTTGCTTTCAGAGTATTCCTGTACACGACAGTCTTGCTACTTGACTAGACCCATTACAGATATGGCAATCTGGACTTTAATTCTGAATTTAAAATATCTCCCCTTTTGGCTTTGTGGAACTTTGAGTAGTTCAAAACAAGTAGATTTTCCGGACAACTATAGCTTATCATTTAATTAACCAAGATTTTTAATCATAACCACTTTCAAGAGGAATCATTATAATATATATATAACATTGTGTCATTTTTTACAAGTCGTGTTTGCCATGTTTTATAGTTATAAAGTAACACATAATCACATTATAATATGTGGAAAATACAGAAATGTGTGAAAAAGAAAACAAAAACATCATATTGTGACAATCCAAAGATAAATACTGTTAATATTTCAGTATGATGCCAACCTTTTTACAGTGCAATATATTTCTATGTGTATAAATACAGTTACATACCAAGCTTAACCTTTACATTGTTATATCTTGCTTTTTAAATCACTATTATATTTTCATATTGCTTCATGTATAGACATACTATAAAAATTACTAGTGATTTTCTATATCCTCTATGTACCTTTTAAGGTAATTGCTAAGTGATTGTATTATAATTTAATTAAATTAATGCTTAATCAGTTTTACAATTATATTTACGTTAAAAATTAAAGATGCTTAAATTATAAATAATAGACTTTGATCTATTCTCATAAATCTATATATCATACTACATAATTTATAAAGGAGAACTAAACAAAAGTTCAGTGAATAAAGAATCTATGACATGTATTTGGAGATAATCTTTTATATAGTTATTCTGTGATTATTTATACTTGTCTAAAACATGATCTTAATTTTGAGTATTTATGAATGATTGAAAATAGACAGTGTTCAGAATATTCTTAGTAGAGTTAAGCTTAAATACAGCATTCTCTATGTTCCTTAGTATATTTCCCCATATTGAAATGTAACATGCTAACAATAAACACAATACCAGTAAACCAATAGTTAACCTGAATTTTCATTATTAGGTTTCACACTAATAGCTTCATACTATTAAGTAAGAAGCTATAAGATATTATAAAAATAGGGGAAAAGGTCTTTGAAATTTCATGAAAAATGAACATATCTCCATATTATGGAATCAGAACACTTCAAGGTGCCTTCTGTCCTTGAGATCCCAGGAAATGCAACAATAAAATGGGGGTGACATCTGCATTTATATCAAGTGATAAGTACAAAAATAGCTACCTACTCAAATATACTTCAGATGGTTTCTACTCAACATTGAAAAAGACAGATGAGAAATATAAACCTTTAGAGCTTTATTTATAAAGTTGCATCTGTACATCCATGTTGACTCTGTTTATGAAAAGAGAGACTGCATAAAAATAGGTATGATAACCCAATGAAGTACTCAGAGAATGTTGTTAAACACACAATCATAAACCAATTGGGCCTATATTCTAGGGCCAATTATTCAAAAAATTCTATGTAAATTTTCCTTAAAATTATACTAAACCACAATTTTGTCTTTTTTTTTTAATTTTAAAATGGGGATACAGTAATTCTACAAGTCCCATGAGGACAGGCACAAAGGCATTTTGTCCTGCGTACTTAGCAACAAGCAGAGTGCCTGCCATTTAGTTCGTGCTTAATAAATAATTTTGTTGAATGAAAGAAAATAAATTTTTTACGAAATACCTAGAAACTAGAAATAGGACATTCTTGAGAGACTAAATGTTGTAGTTATATATAATATTCATATACGTGTATGAGTATATCTAAATTATAAAGTAATTAATGAACACGAAAGTCTTATTAAAGAAAGCTGCAATCAATACTCTATCTTCCCTCAAAAAAGTCTCATTTTAAAAGTATTTTCATTTCCTTATTGCAATAGATCTCAGCTAAGAATTTTTTTTTAGCTAAGAAACTTTAAGAAAGCGGTATGATTTAAATAGGTAATAATAGCTTTTAATATTCCCAGGAGATAAACAAAAACTTTCAGGAATTACATAAGGAGATGTAGGATAGGGGTTAACTACATGCAAATATTATATCAAGTAGGCTAAACTTATCCAAAATACTACCCTTAAATTTTTACTATATTTTCTTCTTCTATTTTTTGTACTCATAAGCTAATGTTTTCTATTTTTTAAGGAATCATCTTCAGTGTAGTATCTTTGAGAGTTCTGGTTGCAGTAGATGGAACCTAAGGCAGTGAAAGTTATTTGTTGGTATTGGTCATTTTATATTAAATACTCCTTATTTGGTCTGCATATGTTACATATGTTACATCAGATATTTTCTTTGCTCAAATAAAAAAGAAACATTTAAAAACCTTAAAAAAGTAGTGCGATATTCTGTCTATATATATATGTAGATGCATAGGTCTTTGTGTCGGTCTTTGACATGTATATTCATTTTACTTGCGCTGAAGAGTGTTTAGTATGCAATTTATTAAAATATGTCATTATTTGCCTAATGGTTTTATAAACATACCACAATTGCCATTTTACACATCAGGAAAATGGTCCTCTGTTGCAACATAAAAACAAAAACTTGTACATGTTTTTCGTCTCAATGAGTTTCATGGTAGTAGTTGATTTATGCTTCTTTATCTTTTCATTCAGTGAATTCAGGTATAACAGGATGATAGTTTGATCGTCATAGCTTTATTGAATAGGTTTTCATGATATTTAGGTAACAAATACCATTATTTAATAAGTGGGTATTTCAAAATAATGTTCTGGTATACTTTTTCATTTTAAAATGTGTGTGTGTCTGTGTGTATGTGTGTGTGTGTGTGTGTGTGTGTTGATGTGAGTATCTTCTGCTGCTATCTTTGATGCAGCTATCAATGATCTCTCATTCAATTTAGTGGTACTTTAATACCCCACCCGTCAGAAATAAAGGAATTCAAACTTAAATTGAGCTAGAGATACCGATATCCACAAAATAGACTTCTGTCAATATATAGAGGATTTTACAATGGTGAAATATCATTGGACGTTATTGCTTAACCTCCATTGAAACACCAGAACTCAATATGAGATATGAAGGGAAGCTCATTTTCTAGTGTAGGGTGCTCTTTCTGCAGCAACTAAGTTACTCTCCAGGAAATAGTCACTTAAATAAAAAGGCAATAATTTTTTTTTAAGTGTTGAGACTCTCTAAAAACCAACTAGTAACTAAGCGACTTTAAGTGTATTAAATTAACATATTAGAGTACATAACTTTAGTTCATTTTGGCAGCAATCCTATCAGGGAGGTTTCTGTTCACATTTTGCAGATGAATAAACTAAAATTCAGAAGGATAAACACAGTGCCCAAGATCCTAGAACTAGTAAGAAAGCTGAGATTCTATCATTCCCCTCCTACCATAAAGCCTGTGTTTCCTTTTCTATTCTGTGATGTTTCCCAGAAATGTTAATGCTGTATTTTAGAAGGATAAATTCTAATTTAAAGCCTTTAAACATATACCTCTTTAATTTTTTTATTATGTTATGTTAGTCACCATGCACTATCATTTTTAATTTTTTTAAATTTCTTATTGAGTATATCATTAGTTTTTGATGTAGGGTTCCATGATTCATTGTTTGTGTATAACACCCAGTGATCCATGCAATCCATGCCCTCCTTAACACTCATCACCAGGTTCACCCATTCCCCCATTGCCCCCCCTTCTAAAACCCTCAGTTTGTTTCCTGGAGTCCATAGTGTCTCACAGTTCATCTCTCATTCCAATTTCCCCCCTTCATTTTCCCCTTCCTTCTCCTAATGTCTTCCATGCTATTCTTTATGTTCCACAAATAAGTGAAACCATATGCTATCATATACTTCTTTCAAAATTGCTCTCATATTTACTCAGGAAAGTCATTGACTATACATGAATATTTGCCTCTCATTCAGTCAGTATTTCCTAGAAAAAAATCCCAACAGTCTTATTCTACAGTGAAACACTCCACTGTTATTTTGGGAAAATACTTATTGCATTGAATAGTTGGAACGCTTCACAGGGTAAAATACCAGTTCTTTTTGCTCCAGCTGTAGCTAGATTTCAAATGTCAGGTTGAGTCATTTCTCTAAATTCTAGAAGAATGTGAAACAGTAGGGAATATTTTGAGATTCCAGACACATACAATGTGGCATCCAGACGAAGAGGAGTGATAGGTCAGTGCCTGGCAGATGGCATTTTGAGCTTGAGAGGCTACTGGCAGATGGACCTGACAATTTGGGCAAAGCAAAAGTGCTTTTGGCTACTAACAGAAAGCACAAGGAAGGCAATGAAGAAGTCTACTTACTCCCTTCTGATGATGATGCCAACTTGGATTTAGCAGATGATATGGTGAGCATTAAGAATATGAAAGATAGTTAAGTGATATTCTTTTCTAGGTATGGTATGGAAAAAGCAGTTAATGTAAGCAGAGAGTATTTTGAGGATTTTGGATAGTTAAACTCTTCTGTGTGATGCAGGGAGCATATGCTTAATGTACTCAGTAACACTTTTCAGTTGTCATGGTCAAGTATGAATTTATAAACTGTTTATTAATACTATAAGGTTATACTTTAAACCTTACTATAGCCTCCATAAGTTAAGCAAATTAATTGCAATTATGTAGTTTATATTTTATGTGAGGAAAATGAAATATTCATACCACTTGAAACAATGGTAATAAGTGGATTTTCTAGGCTAGATTTTTGCTCTGAGACTACTCAGATCAAGGCAGTCATTTTTGTATGTGTGATAGTCCATCAATCTAAGGAGATGAAACTATTAAACAACTAGTAATAGAGCATTAACATGTTTTCCTCAGTAGTGATTAATTTTTATTAATTATGTCATACTTTTTTATCCATCTGTAACATGCACTATATTGAAAAATTGGTTGGCAGTTTCTGACTTAATATATATATATAGCTTTTAGCCCCTGATGAAGTCTTTGCCAACTTTCTGTGAAAATATCATAAATCCACAGAAAGTGATGAGAACACACAGAGCAAAAGATAAAAACAAACACAACAAAAAGCAAAAGCCAGTGTCTGGGCCAATGTGACCAGACTAAGAAACTAGCAAAAATTTGCTTCATTAAAGTAAGATGGGCAAAAGTAATATAGATGATGTTATGTAATTCCACTCTGTGGCCCATGGCTCAGAGTTCCAGGATCTACACTAACCAGAACTCTAGACAACTATATCTCTACTGTGAAGGTGCTATTTTATATGCTACCCATCTTTCTATGTTCATTGAAAGATAGCAACTCCAAGAAGTATGACTGGACAGGAAATTGGTAGTAGCATACTTTATTCGGGGAACATGTAAGGCCCACAAATAAACCACTATAGCTAGGGCCTAGAAATTATAAATTTTCATAGTACATTATGGAACATGGTTGGTTGTACAAAAAAATATTTAATTAAAACAAAACTATGTTAAGTACATGGGAGCTAAAAACCTGAAAATAAGCCTAAAATATACAGAATTAACATCTCTTCTAACTACAGACCAGAAAAGCTATCCAACTATTCTTTGAGTTGGCAAAGACTGGGACCAAAGGCAAACAACTCATTGGTTTTGTTGTCAAATATTTTGTCTGAAGAGAACTTGCCTCACTTGAAAATGAGTAAAGAGAAAAAAAAAAAAACTGAGCACGTGGGCTATGAAAAAAATCACAGAATCCTGGGGAAATGGAGCATAAAATTCTAAAGAGAATATCACAGCAAATGAGTCCCTCCAAGATTCAGAAGAAAATATCTTATAACTCTTTGGCATACTAAGCATAGTGGGGGAAAAACATGCCTTGGAGATACAAAAGCACAATCATATGGACAACATTCTGAGATAAATAGGAAACAAAAATAGGTGAAAAGGAGATGGACAAGATAAAGAAGGATTTCAAAAAAACTGAAAATGTAAACCTGTACCTCTGGGGCATTTTATGTTAATAAAATTTTTTTAAAAGAACCTGAAAATGCAATAGAATATCAGGAAATTTAAGATGCATATTGGAATTACTAAGAAGAAGGAATATACTGTAGATTATCAAATTAGTAATGTGGAATAAAAATTTAGAAAATTGTACTAGAGTCCCAAGGAAAGAAAAAAGGTTAAAAATGAGAGGGAAATAGTGTCTATGTAAAAAACAGAGATCTAATCTATGAATAATTGATATATCTGAGTAACAAATGTAAAAGAAATTATAATAAAAATATAGTGGAAGACAGGTTTCCTGAGTTGAAGAGATATCCATATATGTGCTTTGAGAGGTCTACTAACTTCCAGACAAAAATAATGAAAAGAAACCCACATCTAAATATATTCTGTTTAAAAACTTACATTATAAAGGTAACTTTAAAGTGTTGCAGGCATTGGGGAAGGGGAAACGTAATTAAGATAATATTAAAAAAAAGAGCTGACCCTATATTTATCTGTAATATCATAGTCCTGAAGACAATATAACAACATCTAAAGAGCTCTGATAGAAAAAGGATTTGACATGTCTCTTATATTCAGCCATGATGACTTCCACGTGTAGAGATAATAGAAGTAAATTTTCGGGTATATAAGGGTTCAGAAAATATATTACCTATATAGACATTTTGAATAAGTTACTTTAGGTCATATTCAAGACAGTTGAAAATTTTTTAAAAGTCCAGAATGTGAAAATCATGTTATTATAGAACTAGCATAATTCCAGAGTGCCTGGGTGGCTCAGTGGGTTAAGCCTCTGCCTTCAGCTCAGGTCATGATCTCAGAGTCCTGGGATCAAGTGCCACATCAGGCTCTCTGCTCAGTGAGGAGCCTGATTCCCTCTCTCTTTCTGCCTGCTTCTCTGCCTAACTGTGATCTCTCTATCAAATAAATAAGTAAAATATTTAAGAACTAGCATAATTCTCTTCTCACTTTGTACATCATGTTGAGGAAGCATGATGACACTATATTTTTTAGGTGAATTCTGCAACCTAGAGGTGAAGTTTGAGTTTGCAGTACTTTCCTCAGATGCTCTTCTTTTATTTGCACTCCTTTTACTAACAGGAAATGTGTTTTTCAAATCAGGAAATGTGTTTTTCAAATCATATCTTTGATCTCACAGTTCATATGGAATCTTGTCATGTTTAATAACAACTTATAGCAATTACTGGTGGTGTACTATTCCAGCACTTGCTAGCAATATATAAAAAGTTTGCATAGTCACTATATCAGAACACTGTGCCAGGAAAGTTAATGGATAATTTTTGTCCTTTACAAAATCATACCTGCTTAAAAAGAATAGAGTGGACTTATTTATTTTAAAGAAACCTGAGAAATAATTTACTGAATCTTTAAAACTCATTGACGGTCTTGATTATAATTGCTGCTAAATATTGATGCTTTTTGATTTGCCACGTCTAAACTCAGATGTGATAATGATAACGAACTGAGTAATAACTAAAGTTACGAGGGTGGTTTGAGACTTTTGAGTCAGATCCTATTCATCAAAATATTTCATTTGCACTGCAAAGTAAATTCTTGCATAAACAAAAGAAAAGAAGGAAAAAATAAAACAGAATAAAGGCATAATCTTCCACTTCAACCAACACTCTAATTACATTAAGGTCAATATTGATGACCCAAATACACAATATTATTCACTTATTCATTCAACAGATATTTACTGATGTATTTCTATGTACAAAGAACTTTACTGGGACCTAGATACATAGCTGTGATAACCTTGTCTGGTGAGCACCTTTTTCAACTTCCTCACTCTTAGTAAACTTTTTCTTCAAACACAGTGTAATATTCAAACCTTTATCATTCTACTTTAATGATCTCCTGGATTTAAGTTATTCCACACCATGACGTAGCACAAAGCCAATCATGACAACACTACCCTTACTATTGTCCTCAATTCCCTTACTGTTCTTATTTTTATTGATAATCTCTGACTTGCATAATAGATTGTTTGATATATGATAAGATTATTGATGAGAAAACACTACAAGCCAAATATATTATATCAAAACAAAACATTACAAACATAAAGCCTATTTCCCAGTACTATGTTTGCTTCAGAAGCTGGAACTGATTTTACCAATATTACGTGAAAATAAGGACCAAAAATTGGGACAGAAATAAAAAGTTCTACAATTGTCTCCATTGACATTTCACCATCTATTCTTGGGATTTTGGAATTCAGGTCTTTGGTATATTCAATTGAATTCTATCTTTGTAAATACATGTGTAGCTTTTGGGGCCAAAATATTAAAAAATTACCTTGAAAGGAACTTTTCCTTGTCTTGGTCATACTTGCAAATGCTACACAGGGATTGATTTTATATATGAGTTAACTCACAGTTATCAATTATATGACCTAACAGAAAGTCAGGGACTTCTACCATTGAAAAGTGATAAATGCATGTGTGTGTGTGTGTGTGTGTGTGTGTGTGTGTGTGTAAAACTTTCCCATAAACATAACTCTGAGAATGGTGAATTCAGCTTTCACTTTACCTCAGGAGAAAAATTCTCCCAGTCAGTGTCATATACCATGAACTGAGAGTCAATGAGGCTGAAGTAAAGCTCTGGAAACTATACATAGGTTATCTTATTTTAATGTGGTGAGATAATGGGTTCTTTTGGACAACGAGCAGGATGTTAGCAGTTATAGAAAGAACTGGTTTAAATAACTTGTGGAAGTTTAGGCCATTTTGCTATTTGTCCATTTTCTTCCTATCTTCCCATTCTTTATTATTTTATTGTACTTAAATTTCTGGTGTATTTGGAGAAGCTGTTTTTCTACTCTGAACCCAAGTTACTTGAGTTTGGATCCCCACTAAGACATTATCTAGCTGTGTGACCTTGTATTTCAGTTTTCTCAGTTTCCTCATCTGTAAAATAAAGGATTCAAGTATACACACACACACACACACACACACACACACACACAAACAGAGGGGTTTTTTTTAATGTATTTTAGAGAGAGAGAGCAAGTAGAGGGAAGGACAGAGGAAGAGGGAGAGAGAGAGAATCCCCAAGCAGACTTCCTGATGAGCAGGGAGCCCAATGCAGGGCTTGATCCCATGATCCTGAGATCATGACCTGAGTTGAAATCAAGAGTTGGCCAGTTGACCAATTAACCAACTGATAGGTAAACAGAGTTTCAGCTTTTATATATATAAAATGCATGGTTGCATTTACCCTTGGGACCAAAATTTATATATTTAGATTAAAGATTATCACATAGTAAGTGCTCAATAAATATTAGCTGTTTTGATTCCTATATTACTACTATTTTAAATCAATTACTATATTTTCTATTTTTTTAATTTAAATTCAGTTAGCCAATGTACAGTACATCATTAGTTTTTGATGTAATGTTCAGTGATTCATTAATTGTGTATAATACCCAGTGCTCATCACATCACGTGTCCTCCTTTATGCCCATCACCCTGTTAGCCCATCCTCCCAATATTTTGCCCTTCTAGTAGAATGATCAAATAGTATGTATCATAGGTTTCTAGATAGGCAATCTTTTTCCCCTTTAGAACTCTACAAATGGGTTAAAGTTGTCTTCAACTGCTCCTTATGCCAGATGACCTTTAACCCTCTAGAATAAATATATTTTTTTAACTCTGGAAGTTGTATCACCTTCCATTTTTACCTTTTGTCCCCTCTGTTCATAAATTTTACCAGAGGATGTTTTAAAAAATGCTCTCATTGAGATTTGCATTTTTATGAGATAGCATTTGTATCATTGGTGAATGATTTAGATGTCTCCAACATTCCATCATCTTAAACTGGAAGTCTTTTTAAATACATAACAATTGAAATATACAAATTAGAACTTTAAGTTTTATTATTTAGAGTTTTATTATTTATAGTTTCTAAATTACTTTCACATAAATTAAAAGCATTACATTTTTAACATTTTGCATTATTTTGTACTGGTCCTAAAAATACAATAGCAAGAACATACCAAGTAGTGTTGTTGTAATTACTTTATTTATATTAATCTTCTTTAATCTTCACAACAACCTTAAAAGGTAGGTATTCTAACTATCATCCTTATTTCATAAATGACTACATTGAATCATTAAAAAGTTAAATAACTTATTCAAGAGAACACAGCCAATAATTGGTAGAGCTGAAGTTTGAATCAATGCAGTCTAGCTTCTAAGTCTGTCTCCTTGACCACTGTGCTTTTCAACAGCATTTTCTTTCTTTCAGTCTTATAATAAGAGAAATTTACTCCAGGAGCATTTATTAATGTCCAGGGCTAAAAACTCAATTGACAGTATTTTAGGTTAGGTTCCTTGATGTTTTAAAGAAAAGCTTGTTCTTCTGCTTTTAATAAGAAATCCTTTCATTATCTATATCCTTTCATTAGTCAGCTAAAAATGAAATAGAATATAATTGCAAAAATCATGACTACATTTACAGGTGACACTAACATTCATAAATTATCCACATATCCATCTACTCCAATTTCCATGTCACTTATACAAGAAATTTCCGATATGATTCACAGCATCATTTGATGACTGACTTTTAACTTCCATTGCATGCCATTAAGAAATAGGAATATTTAAATGTGCAGGTAGTTGTGTCTGCCTTCACATATTGGCCTTTAGAACTCATTGCCAATAGCTTCAGGCATTTAATAATGTATTTTATAGCAAGATCATATTAGTGGGGTCTTTCCTATGCCAACACTTGGTTCAAAATATTCTTAAACCCAAACCTTCATCTCTACATTGGAAATAATTCTCAGAATATTTAATGACGAAATTAGTTGTAATAGGTAAAATAAGAATATTGGTGAAGAGCTAAGTAGATAAGTAAATGTTAGGTCTATCACCAACTCATTTTTTAAAATGTTTAATGGTAAGACAACTTTCAGTCTTCTAATCAATACCTATATCTCTATGTTAATGTCTGTCATTTTTAAGAACTTTGTTACAGTTTTCATGTGTCTATATTGAATATCCTGAAAATACACTAATAAGGCACTACTCAACTTAGTTTTCAGAAAAGGGTGTTAAAATGAATAAGAATATTACTGATGTCAAGACATTTCAATCATTATCACAAAATATTTGTATATGTATATAATACAGGTTAAATGTTAATTTAATAAAATACACTCTATCAGCAAATATTTCTTCACATGTCTAAAAATAACTTTTTGTTATATCTTAATGCCCCATTCCTATATATTCTGATGCAACCACAAAAGTACTTGCCAAAGCCTTTTTTTGGACTGAAAACTCCACATGTATTTTCCTAAATTCCTCATTAGTTTATAAGTTCCTAGAAGATGGGGATTATGGGATTACGCTTAATACACTACATATAAAAATAGTTAACACATAATAGGTGCTTCAAAATATTTCTTAAATAAATGAGTAAGTGGTTAAAAGAAAAATTAACAGTTCGGTTAGCATATAGATAAAAATTGAGTACAAGAAGTTATTATATTTTCTAGAAATGATTGTCAGAATAAGAATATAAGAATGGACATACATAGATCCCCAAGGAAACCCAGAATTAAGTGAAAGTGTAACTGACAAAAACAGATAAAAGATGTTCAAAGAGATAGGAGAAAAAGGAAAGAGTAGTCATAGAACAAGGGAAAATAAACATTCTAGAAGTTGGAACTTACTAACAATGCCAAATGTTATGGAAAAGGTAAGCAGTTTGAAGACTTATATATAGAATTTTATACATAGTGTAGTAGTCTCAATTCAAGCAATATAAACAATATAAGAACAAATAATTTGAATCAACTTTAGTCTACATATCGTAAATAAACAAGATTGGTCTGCATTCTCTACTATAGAAGTAATGTGAAACTGAAGGTAAGTGTGTTTATTTAAAAAAAAACTTAATTTTCTTTCAGTATTTTAAGAGAATGTTGGAATGGGAGACACAAATTGGCAATGTTTATTGCTGAATCTATAATTTCAATCAGAATTTATAAGCCTTAAAGCATATGAAGAGAAATAAAATTAATAAATGCAGGAACTTTAATTAGAATAAAAAGTAAAATGTTCTTTTAGCATTTATCTCAAATATAGTCATTATTTTTACAGTGCAAATGAATTCAAATTTCATACTTTTAAGCTGATTAAATAGAGCCTCCTCATTCAATTTCAGGAAAATGCCCAATTTACAGAGAATTTGGGTATTAACAATTTACTGTACATGACAACTAGACTCATTTTCAGAATGCAGCCTACAACCTTTCTGTGATTAGATTTCCTATAATAAGCTCTGAAAAGGTTAATGAAGACCTTAGCCAAGCAGCTCAGGTTTTATAATTGGGTGTAATGAGTAGATATGGTGATGGAGTTCTTCATTAATGTAATTGTAATGCAGATCCACAATGTGTTATAAAAGCACCATAGGGAGAGCTCTAAAGAGAAATAAGTTCCCAAACATTTGTAGTTTGTAAATCTGATCTAGAAATACATTATATATTTCTATTTGTCTATTAACTGCAAAATATACCTTAGAAATATACACTATGGAGTATTATACCTCCATCAGAAAGGATGAATACCCAACTTTTGTAGCAACATGGATGGGACTGGAAGAGATTATGCTGAGTGAAATAAGTCAAGCAGAGAGAGTCAATTATCATATGGTTTCACTTATTTGTGGAGCATAACAAATAGCATGGAGGACATGGGGAGTTAGGAGAAGGGAGTTGGGGGAAATTGGAAGGGGAGGTGAACAATGAGAGACTATGGACTCTGAAAAACAATCTGAAGGGTTTGAAGAGGTGGGGGGTGGGAGGTTGGGGGAACCAGGTGGTGGGTATTAGAGAGGGCACAGACTGCATGGAGCACTGGGTGTGGTACAAAAACAATGAATACTGTTATGCTGAAAATAAATTTTAAAAAATGATTAAAAAAAAGAAACAATTGTTTCTTATTTTAAACTATAAACAAAGTTATCATGGCTTTGTGATTTGAATTCCTATCTCTCTATTCCCATCCCATGATAAAAGAGAGAAATAGAGATAGAAATGAGATGCAAATGAAAGAGAAAGCAAAAAAAAAAAGGAAAGAAAGAAAGAAAGAAGAAAGAAGGTGGGGGAGGAAGAAGAAGGGAATAAAGAGCAAAGAGCAAAGGGATAGTGAAAAATAAGATAGAAAATGCAAAATTACTTTAAGACAAAGAATCAAATGAGGTATTTACTCTTCTTTTGGCTACCTTGTGCTTCTCCACTTATCATAAAATAAAAGACTACAAGTATCAATCCAAAGTTTACTCTCTCCCAAACACCTATAATGAATGCCACCCTACACAATCATTACTTGCTTCCTGGTCCTTAGCTTGTACTTTATAAAAAAAAAAAAATTATCCATACACTGATCTATAGCATAGCGGTTAAGCACACAAACTCTGGAAACTTAGGAAACTTAGGAAAATAATTTAAAATACCTAAAGCAGTGTATTTCCTGCACTATACCAGTATTAACAGTGATATCCAAGGTGTTTTGCAGCTTGGCTCAGCTCTCCTTTCAAGACTTGTCTATTATTCCTCCCTAATGTGATATGCTGTACCCATAACATATGTTCTTAAACACATCAGACATTTGAATGTTTGTGCCTTGGTTTATATTATTCCCTTTTCCTGTAAAACTTCATACTATGAGAAGATACTATATTATATGGTTCAAGAACCACCTCCTCTTTGAAGCCCTTCCTAAATGCTGTGAAGACTTTCCTCATCTATGATTCTGTAGCACATACAATCTTTCCCTCTAAATTAAGACCTACCTTCAAAGTTTATCTGTCAGGTTTAAGAGGAAAGAAGAGTGTAGAAAGATAGTTTTCAATGTCATTTATGTTCTGGAGTAATCTAATGTTTAATAATATAACTTAAGAATTTCTTGGTTAAAAAAGTGAAATATCAGGATTGTTCTATTGTTTTTCACAAATTAAATGATGATTATATAAGAAATAAACCCAACTACTAAAGATATTCTGAACGATTTTTATGTATTCTTTTTAACTCACTAAACCAAAACCCTTTTCAGAAGGTCTGCCTTCTTAGCAGTGCTTTTCTCTGTCTCCCTGTTTGTAAATACAATAAAAATTTTAGGTAATTTAAAATGTTCCTACTCAGTCTTTTATAGACTTAAGAAAAAAAATTACAGTCTGGACAGTGTTACAAAGATGTGTGTTAATTTTCACTTAACAAAATATCAAACAGGTATTGAGAAAATTCACCTACTAATATTTCAAAAAAATTGTGTAAAAAGCATGTCAATTCCAACTAGCCATACAGATCAAGATAAAAACGAACTCTTTCCATAAATCTCATAAGCCAGGAATTTAAAACCCATAAAAGCCCAAATAATTTAGTATTGCTTTTCTGTATTATTTTCTATTTTCAGAAATGCTTAAATACTTTATAACATATAATAAAAATAAGGGAAAACTGAGAGAAATCAATGGTAGACAAAGAGTACCATATGAAGATGTGTAGAGACAGAAAAAAGGGAAGAAAATAGAGGAAGAGAAAAGGAAGGTACAGTAGCAATTGCCACTTTTTTGGCCCTTAAGAATTTTTGATTCTATATAATTTGATATCTCATATTCAAAATGTTGATAGGCATTGAGGTGTTCCCTTCTCCCCAAAAAAGAAGTGAAAACTTAATTTTAGGAGCCATTAGCTACCTTTTCTCTTTCTTCTCTTTCTGAGATCCCTCTAATGTGAACGTTACTGAGCTTGATGATGTCACTGTGTGTGTGTGTGTGTGTGTGTGTGTGTGTATACATACTGCTATTCAATCTGGTTGTTTTCCACTACTCTGTCTTCCAGTTCTCTTATCCTTTCTTCTGTTTTATCTAATTTACTGTTTATTCCCTCTAGTGTATTTTTAATTTCAGTTACTGAGTTCTTCATCTCTGATTGGTTCTTTTTTATGTTCTCCATCTCTTTGTTGAAGGTCTTACTGAGATCATCCATTAAGTATTTTTATGACCATTACTTTGAATTTCTATCAGGCATATTGCTTATCTCCATTTCATTTAGGTCTTTTGCAGTGATTTTTGCTGTGTTCTTTCATTTGGACACATCCCTCTGTGTTCTCATTTCCTCTAACTCTCTGCACTTGTTTCTGCTTATGAGGAAAGTCCGCTACATATCTGGATCTTGAAAATAGTGGCCTTATGACAAAGAGTTCCTGTAATAACCCTGTAGTGCAATGTTCCCTCTTCAAACCAGAATGAGGAACATCGGGGTGTCTCCTGTGTGTGTTGTATGTGCCGTACAGTTGTGGTTGAGCCATGTTTGCCTTTAGGGCAGTCACCTGCAATGACTGTCTTTGCCTATTATGGGCAGATTTTGGCTCCTGTATTACTGAGGACTAGTCTAGGCCTGTCTTGGGTTTGTAGTTGTGTCAGGCCAGATGCCTGCCCTCAGCCCATCTACTGGGGCTGAGTTTGGACCAAATTGCAGGGTGATATCTCTGCATTGTCTCCTGAGAAGCTTTTGTTGGTGGGAGGGTCCTACAGACAGACCAGATGTCTGCCCCTAGTCTATCTGTTGGGATGGCAGTGACCCCTGAACTACAGAGCTTTCTACTTATGCTGGTTGAAGAATGAAATGCATTGAGCACCACTTTGGAGTGACTCCTGCTTAGTGGAGCAGGTTGGATGGGGTGGGTCTGTAGAACACAGCACAGGGCAAACTGTGTCAATAAGCTATGAAGAGAATGTTCTCACTGTTTCCCACAGGTGTCTGGGTATCTAGACTGGAGGGTTGAGGGAATGGTGCTTGCCAACTCTTTTGTTCTTGGAGAAGTCTCCTAAAGATCTGTGCCCTTCCAGCACACATTCTGAAATGAGAAAATTAATCTCTTTCCAATATACCATAGGTGCTTTTCTTTTTTATTATGTTTTGTTAGTCACCATACAATACATCATTAGTTTTTGATGTAGTGTTCCATGATTCATTGTTTGCATATAACACCAATGAAGTGCTTTTCTTTTTTCTTTCTTTCTTTCTTTCTTTCTTTCTTTCTTTCTTTCTTTCTAGGTCAGTAGATTAGAGTTTTAATAGTTATCACAAAAGCAGAACAATCACTTGTGGAGGGGTAGGGAGAGAAAGAGAGAATTATGAACAACTTTTTAAAGAATACAAATGCAATCTTCCACAAAGTTGTGTCAATACTGAAATTCACTTAATTCTACATGAATTCTCAAGAGCTACATTGATATGGAATTTCACTCAACTTCACTTGAGTTCTCAAATTTGAAATACTGGTTGATTCTCACTTTCTTTCTTTCGTTCTTGATTTCTTTCTTTTTTCTTTATTTATGTTATGTTAGTCACCACACAGTACATCATTAGTTTTTGATGTAGTGTTCCATGATCCACTGTTTGCATACAACACCCAGTGGTCCATGGAATCCATGCCCTCCTTAACATCCATCACCAGGCTCACCCATCCCCTTGCACCCCTCCCTTCTAAAACCCTCAGTTTGTTTCCCAGAGTCCATAGTCTATAATGGTTTTTTCTCCCAATAGGTGCTGTTCAAATTGCAGCTTCTATGCTGTATCTTGTTGAGGTTGTTATGCCGTCCCTTGAAGAGTAAAAACTCAGTTTTCTATCACCTTTAGTCCTCCCAAAGCTGTGCCCACTGACTTTAAAAGTACCTGGAGTTAATAGAGAACAAACTGATGGTTAACAGAGGGGAAGTGGGGGTGGAGGAAGGGGATGGGTTAAATAGGTGTTGGGGATTAAGGAAGTCACTTGTGATGAGCATTGAGTGTTATATGTAAGTGTTGAATCATTAAATTCTACACCTGAATCTCATATTACACTCTATGTTAACTAACTGGAATTTAAATAAAAACTTAGTGGAAAAAAATAAAATACCTCGAGTTAAGCTCACTGGCTTTCAAAGCTGAATGTTATGAGGACTCATCTTCCTAGTGCAGGTCCCCTGTGTCTGGGGTGCTTGGTGTGGGGTTTGTTCTTCTCCCTTCTCTGTGTTTGTGGTGTCCCTCCTGTTTGTAATTAGTCTCCCCAAGAGTTTGGTTCCTGACCAGGTCTCCACCCCTCCTACCATATTTGATTTGGCTTCCTCTCTATGATGGACTGTGGAGAGTCTGTTCTGCCAGTCGTTGTGTTGTTTTTTAAGATGTACTGATGTGGCTGTAAGCTATGGGTATCTGTGGGATGAGATTCGTTTAGGATTCTCCTATTCCACCATCTTCCCAGGTTACTTTTGAAGATTTCTAATATGTAAAATATAGTTGTTCTTTTTGTTTTGTTTTGTTTTGCTTTGCTTTTGTTTTTATTTACTGCTTGTTATTTTCTTTTATTTTTTGAAGTATAGTTTATTTACAATGTTATATTAGTTTCAGGTGTACAATATAGTAATTTGACAATTCTATACATTACACAATGCTCATCACAATGTAGTTACCATCTGTCACCATCAAGTTATTATGATATATTGAGACCACGACTTACTTTCCAGTAAGAGTGAGGCTCACTTTCTTTTTATTTTTCCTTATGATTTATTTATTTATTTCAGAGAGAGAGAGAGAGAGAGAGAGAGAGAGAGAGGATGAGCACCAGTGCAGGGAGGGAGACAGGGAGAGGAAGAGAGAGAATTTCAAGCAGACTCCCTGCTGAGTGCAGAGTCTGACAACCTGAGGTTTGATCCCAGGACCATGAGATCATTACCTGGGCTGAAATGAAGAGTTGGATGCTTAAAAACTGAGAGGTTAACTTTCTAATGCAAGGGTCCCAGGCTTTAAATGCATCTCCTAAAACACACATTCTGTTCTCTTATATAAACTACATCACTAACGGCATTTCAACACCCTGAATGTACATATTTTTAAACTACATAGTACACAGGATGTATCCTTTGTCCAATGTCGCTAAAACCTTAGACTTCCTGCCAGAGAGTACTGCTGGATATTTGTATATTTGTAGAGTCTTGCCTGTTTGTATAGTCTTGCCTGTTAAAAGAAACACAATGTATCAGTAGTGGAAAATGAAATTAAAATATGTCAGGGAATGTAGCATGAAGAAAACATGATTCCAAACAGATTACCATAGTCATTATAATTATTATGAAGGTTCTGCTAGTATTTTCTTCAAGTAGGATTAATGTGTTCTCAAAAGGATGTGGATTATTAGTGTGCTGAAAAATTATACTTACCTAAAATAATACAGTATGAGATATTTTAAAAGATTACAAGCATAATTATGTACTTTTGAAAAATGGATGTCTCCTGTAAAGTTTCAGCATGTTTGAGAGTAATATGTAGTTTATAAAGGTTCATGTTAATGTCATCTAAAATAGTACATTGGGCTTAATATTTAACTGCATTGTAATAATTTAGGAGAAAAGTAAATCATCTAAATAGTTTCCCCTACCTTGAAAATACTTTAAGTTGACTTGGTTTGTATATCAATCAGTTAGCATTATATTAATATCAACTAATTAAATAACAGTGATGGCACTGTTTCTATAACTCAGGAATGAAGGGTACTTCTCAATTCTTCCTT
This sequence comes from Lontra canadensis, assembly GCF_010015895.1. Lineage (NCBI taxonomy): Eukaryota > Metazoa > Chordata > Mammalia > Carnivora > Mustelidae > Lontra > Lontra canadensis. Next base: position 5,485,370 of record NW_022631075.1, on the reverse strand, counting down.
AAAAACAGCCCTTTAAGCTTAATTACAAAAGCTTGAGGTGTAAGTGGAGTAATACATCTTATTGTTAGCAATCATACTAGAAATTATGCATCCAATTATCTAAGATACCACTTGATGTAGTCAACTTATAAGGTTATATGCTTATTATTATTACCAATTTAGTTACCATCTGACAGTTATAAAGGAATGCCCAAATTTGTCAGCAAATTCAGATGAGTATGCTATGGCTTTCTCAAACTACCTGAATTGAGCCGATTCAGATTAAATCTGATTCCTCTAATGGTTTTGGTAGAAATGTAGTCCCATCCTGTAACAGTTCTTAGGTCATTACATTCAGTTTTTGAAGAAAGATTTAAGACTACATTTATACCAAAACCATTAGGGGAATCAGATTTAATCTGAATCAGCTCAACTCAGATAGTCTATGAATGCTGCTTCCATGTTTATTTAGATGTTACATGTTAGAATGTTTATTTAGAAGTTAGCTCTTCGGTCAAGCATAATTTCAAATTTAATGTTAGTTCTACCTTGAGAAGCAGTTAAAATAGTATTATGCAAGCTTTTCTTCAGAATGAATAATGGACACTCCTATATTTTAGTATCATATCTAGCAAGTTCTTTCCATTCTCTAGCTATAAAAGTGAAGCTATTTAGACCTCAAATCTGGAACATATTAACGACATCATATATGCCCATGATTGAATGAGCAAGTAAACTACAAATGAGTACTGGTCCTAAGGTTTGGTTATGTTTCAATGGCAGTCTGGAATTCAGCAATACCATAGCAGAATCTTTGAAATCTTGACTGTTGTCTTAGACTTATGAGGCTATTTAGCTTCCCAAATTCTATTCTTTATCATTTGATTGAAATAATACCAGAAAACCAAAATGCCAAATACTTTGAATGACATCAAATATAGCTTTAAAGACTTGTTTCCAACATATTTGTTTTAATGAGTCTAGGGATAAAATTCAAAAAAAGATATATGAAAATTCCATCCTCCTATATTCCAAGTCTAATTTATTTGTCATGAAAAGTAGTAGAGTCAAAAAAAACGTGGTGAAACATATTTTAAATCCAATGCTATTTATTAAATTAGATCTAATTAGTGTAAGTGAAACAAGTGCCTTAAGTAGTGGCAGTCTATTATAATTAAGCAGGATGTCTACTAAGGTGCCAGAAGAATATAATGTTACCTATTAGTGTTATAGTACTATGAAAAAAAGGGATATAATACATGTAAATAATGTGAACAATGGTGTCATCATGTATGAATATGAGTATAAATAAAGATTTTAGGTGAAAATTTTATTTCATATGCATAGCAATATTTGATTTTAAGCATAAATGGAACACCCATAGATTTTAGCCTTGTGTCTAATCAGGTTTAGGATTAGACAAATTATTATGAACTGTTTAGTTTATTTCAAAATATCCTATAGGGTGTCAACAAATGGTTACATGTAACTTGAAACACTGAAGCCAAAGATTTAAGCCCTGGAATAATATATGGAGAGGAAATCTGAAAATACAGAAATGTCAGTTAAATGTAATTCACGATCCTGACTGAAAGCACCAAGGATTATATAGTATGAAGGAGTTAGATCAATGATTCAGAAAACAATTTCAAGTGAATCAACATCAGACTTTACAGATTGACAGATCTTGAATATGATTTCCTGGTTAGCTATGATAGCCTGGGAATGATTTCCCTTTTGAGACAGAGTAACATATGTCCCATCTTTAGAGTACCCATAATGGACACATTTAACACATAGACACACACACACACACACACACACATACATATACACACACACTTTAATCAAGGGAAGATTTTGTGGACAATGGTGTGCAGTTTGAGATATGATCTTTTATGAAAACTCATATTCAGAACCATATTTCTACAACAATGCTTACATTCAACTTTCACAGTATTTGAAGGACAATTCTTCTAATACATGTTCAACTGATTTCTAATAAGTTACATTTTGTTCAGCCTGCTAGGTCAATATTTCATTATGGTGACAGAAATATGTATTTATACTTTTCTTTTAGAGACTAAGTGATCTTATATGCACTTATTCACAGTAACACAAATCAGTATTTATGAATTTGAACCCTATGCTGGTAGAATACAACTTAAAAATTAAAAACAAGAAAGAGAAGTAATTCAAGCCATGTGTCTAAACAGAGCACTATCTTTACAACTGTCAAAACAATAAAAGTAAATATAGATGCATAGTTGATAAAATGTTGCAGATAATGTATATAAAGCAAATAAGTGATGAGAAAATGATATCCATTTGAAATCAAAGTGTCTAAATAAAATGATTAATAATAAATATCCTAAATACATAAATAAATAAATATCCAGGGTTGCCTGGGTGGCTCAGTGGGTTAAGCCTCTGCCTTTGGATCAGGTCATGATCTCACAGATCGAGCCCCACATTGGGCTCTCTACTCAGTGGGGAGCCTGCATCCCCCCTCTCTCTCTGTCTGCCTCTCTGTCTCCTTGTGATCTCTCTCTCTCTCTGTCAAATAAATAAATAAAATCTTTAAAAAATAATAAATATCCATAAGTAGACTCAGATGAAGTTTAACATTAGTATTTGGGAATGTACTTTTCCTATAATTTACATTTCTTTAAAGAAAAATAAGATTCTGAGAGGGCAAATGGTGAAGTTCTTCTAGAGTGATATATCATGATGGAATGGTAATTATAAACTGTATGCCATATTATGTAGAGGAATTTATTTGATAATCCCATATAAATGCAGCCACTATTACATACCTTTTTAATATCAAAATCAGAACTAAAAAACATTTTCATGAAAGCAATCCCTATAGATAGGTTGAAAATTTTTCCTGAGTTCTAAACATCAGTTACCACAGTTCCTTGTCATTCTAGTTTTATCCTCTTCTAAATACTGTCCAAAGAGTGGTTTAGTCACAATTATTTTGACTACTTACCTTGAAATTATGTTTACAATATTGACAAATTATGCTACTTTGTTATAAGTACTCTAAATAATTACAGTACTTGTCAGATGTCTCTAAATCAGATTATTTTGTGCAAAAGAAAACAGTGTATCCATACTTAAATCATATTATATTCTGTCCTTGATGTGACATCACATCACTTAGGTTGACAGATGATAACATTACAGATAAAGAAGCCTATTTTATCAAAGGATTATGCTTGTCATGGTATAGGAGATTTAGTGTCACTCACTAGCAGCTAGTAACATTATTTTTGCAAGTTTGGGGAGTTAGGGATAAGAGTAGATGACAGGGTATCACAAACAGTTTGCATCCCTCAGTGCTTTAATACAAATGGACATATGAGTTTTTCCCATTTTAAAATTTCATATTTGAGTTTCTACATTTCCACTTGAAAGATGAGATGCATGCCTGTGACATAAATGTTTCCACCCATCCCTTTCTGGTTTTTAAGCTAGCTTCCAGGTTGAGAAAACACTTGTCACTTCTTGTCAATGCCATGATAACAAGCAGACACTACTTTTTAAACCCAAGATTCTATTTCCCAATAAGAGAGCATATATAATACTATAATATATAATGAGTATAAATTTTTCAATATTTATATCATGAATGAAATTCTGACTGATATATTAATAAGAAATTATCAGGAAACATGAAGATTTTAAATGATGTAGTTCTCCTCAAATTGTTTCTCTATGGTAGCTGTAAGCCAGCATTAGGCACCTCAAATTTGATATATTCAAAATCTAAATCCTTATCTTCTGCATTTTAAAAAGATTCTATCTAAAGTATTTTCTCATTCTGGCAACTCTTTCACTCTCCAAATCCTGTCTATCAACAAATTCTCTTGGTTCTGCCTTCTATATAAATCTGGAATGTAAGAGCTTTTTCACAACTTGCATTACTAGCACCATAAGCCAAGAAACCATTACTCTTGATTGATTTAGAGCCTACTAACTGCTCTATCTGTTCCACCTCTGCTCCACACACTCCACACTGCTCGGTCCACTCCTCCTCTCCTCACATATACAGTCTAGTATTCACACAGCAACAAAGCTTGTCATTCAATAACTGTCGACCTCACTTAGAGTATAAACAAATATACTTACAATGACCTAAACACTAAACATATTTCTCTCCCCCCTTACTTTTCTCTGATTTCATTTCCTGCTACTTTTCCTACTATATTTGCTCTAGCTACATACTTCCTTGATTTTTTTAATCAACATATAATGTATTATTAGCCCCAGGGGTACAGGTCTGTGAATCATCAGTCTTACACAATTCACGGCACTCACCATAGCACATACCCTCCCCAGTGTCCCCCCAGCCACCCTATCCCTTTCTCCCTACCCAGCAACCCTGAGTTTGTTTCCTGAGATTAAGAGTCTCTTATGGTTTGTCTCCCTCCCTGGTCCCATCTTGATGTTTTTTAATAAAAGTCTCCATCTCAACTTTAGGCCTTTACATTTTCTACTCTTTCTATAATGCCAAGACGAAATTGACATACAATTCCTCTTTTTCTCATCATGCTTAATAAAAGGATTAATTCATCATGTCAATTGGTTTTTGACCTCTGGCATGCCTTAATTGTCAATATTATATCATATAAACAATAGAGAAGGATCTTAAGTTACCAGAGAATAGCTCACAGATTCGTAATATGTGATTCTACAAGTTTACAGTTCATGTATAAACATGCCTATGATATGCTAGACATAATATATATGTATTAGTACATACAATATATAAAAGTATATAAATAAAAGTATATAAAAGAGTATTAAAATACATGAACTTTTGGTGCATTGGGTATCTTTGTGTGGTATACCTATAATATTTAGAAAATGATGGTAGAGAGGTCTTTCAACTCAGTCATTTAATTAGAAAACTTAACAGAAGTAGAGACTTGTGGACATACATTTATGTGGAATGGTGAGCGTGTCTATTAGAAATAAGTAACCTTTGAGTTTGATGACTTTCATAATTTCTAGAGAGAAATGAAGCATATTATATACAGAGAAAATGAGGTTTGGTCCCCTTATTTTTCTAAATTTTCAAAGTACCAATATTCATTTAGACAACGCTACATTTCTTATTTTTTAAAGATTAATTAATTAATTTATTTTAGAGAAGGGGGTGGGGCAGAGGGAAAGGGAGAGAGAGAGTCTTAAGCAGACTCTGCACTGAACACAGAGCTGGATGTGGGCTCAAACTCACAAGCCTGAGATTACAACCTGAGCTGAACCAAGATTCAGACACTTAGACTGTGCTACCCAGGTGCCCCAACAATGCTACATTTTTGATGAATCAATCAATATCCTTCAGATAGTCACAATGTCCTAAGTGTTATTAAGAATCTGCAGAGTTAGACTCCCTCAATTAGGAGCATGGTGCATTAGCATGAGGAGGGATCGCATTGTATGTTGATTTTTGTGGGGGCTTTTTTTTTGTATTAGTTATCAAATACTCCAGAATTAAATAAAATATACAAAAAAATCAGGAATGGATCTTCTTTTAAAATCATTAAAGGGGCGCCTGGGAGGCTCAGTGGGTTAAGGCCTCTGCCTTCGGCTCAGGTCATGATCCCAGGGTTCTGGGATCAAGCCCCACATTGGGCTCTCTGCTCAGCAGGGAGCCTGCTTCCTCCTCTCTCTCTGTCTGCCTCTCTGCGTACTTGTGATCTCTCTCTCTGTCAAATAAATAAATAAAATCTTTAAAAAAATAAATAAAATAAAATAATTAAAAATCTGTGAGTCTTAAAGATAAATGATTGTAGCAGGGAATCCAACTTATTATTTAAGATAAGAAATATTTCTCAAATGTCAAAGAACTCCTTTTATTTCAAGGGGCAGTTTAGAAAGAAAAAAGGTATTTGAAATTCTCTTTTGTCTTGAAATTATCCTTTTAAACACATTGAAAAATATTAAAACCTGGTGCTAAATAGTTGAACTAGGTATGGTAGCATTTGTATTTTTAAAAAAGAAGATTTTGTCTCACCAGTGTTTGTTAATAAAATCCTTGCCATAGTCAAATAGAAGCTGGCATTTATGCCATGCTGTTATAAACAAATTTGTGCAGTGTAAATGAAGTTTATTTTCTTTATAATGCTATTGTACAGTATATGGCCTTGTACTGAAGGAGACAAATGATAATAGCAATCATCAAAGTTATAATACTTCGAGTCTTATTAAAGTTGACTCCAGAAAATAAAAACATACTGTGCATTATTGGTTAGTGTATTACTACTTTTTTTCTACTTTCTCTTGCCTCTTTTACTTTTTTGGCTATATAAAATTGTTAGGGTATCAAATCAATCTTCATAGACTTAAATATGAGCTTCTGTTTTATTTCTATGAATGTAGAGTATAAACAAAAATGTTAATGTAAAACACTTGAAAGTCAAAAGAAAATCTTAGTTGGAACTATCAGACTTGACAAAATCTGGAGTTTAAACCTAACCCAGATATTTGTGCTAAAATTACTGTTTATATATGATTTTAGTATGTTATTTATATATTTTGAATTAAAAATTATGTATTTTGCACTTGCTCAAAGTGTCACTTTATGTGAACCTAAGCTACACACAAAAACTGCCAATTTGACCAACTAAGGAATGCTGGACTTCATTTTATCTGAGTTCAAAAAGAAGGTTTTAGATAACTGCCAATTGACTCATTTTTAAATAATTTACTTAAAACCAGATCTATAAAATCATCTGAAGGGAATTACTCCAAAATAAAAACTTCAGAATCTTTCCGAGGAATTAATGTTTTATTTTGCTACAGAGCTTTGTTTGTCCCAAATCCAGAGTATTTGTTTCCTCTGGTTTTAGTTTCTTAGAGCAGTACCAATTTATTCCTGTACACATACTTAGTTATTTATGATCTTTTACATGCTTGTTATGGTAATTCTAGCTTATTTGTAAAAAGGTAAAAAGTATTCACTAATAGAGAATGGAATGATTCTATTCTCACTGGGCATTTTTAAGAATCATTATTAGCTGCTTACTCTCTTATAACAGCAATACAGTCTTCTGGTATTTAGTCAATATTTTCCCATAATACTTCATATTTAATTAATCTCAAGGATCATAAATTGATGTTTTTCTCCCATTGTTTTAAGTTTACCCTTGAAATAACATTTTTATGTTTTGTTCTTTAGAAATGAAAAAAATATTTGTGGGAATCATCAGTTTAGTCTGGTAAGCATTTTTAAGCCATGGATAAAGATTAACTATCCCCTGATGTTTCAAGGGGTGAAGTTAGCATATTTATTAATAGTGTTTCTATTTCCATTTCTAACCCCAAAGCTAATTATTTTAAGGAAGTCTGACTTAATTATGTATCTTATAATCATGTCTGCCAAATACAAGACGAAGGAACCCATTTAAATATAATAGTACAGGTTCTAGTCCATGGGTATAGAATACTCTTGTACTCTTTTACATTATGTGACCTCCTTTTTTTTCTGAAGAATAAGTTCATTGACATTTTATCATATGAGGTTCAACTAGAGAAGCAAAATATATATATACATATATGGAAGCTTCAGGTTTTCCTTAATAAATCCTTCAACTTTTTTTTTCAAAGGAATTGGCTTACATGATTTGAGTCTGGCTAAAGAAAACGTAAAATCCATAGGTTGGGAGTCATTAAGAGCAGGTTGAGTATCACAGGCATGGGCCCAAGCTGTTGTCTACAGGCCGAATTTCTCTCTGTCTCTCTCTTTCCATAAAGTCTTAGCCCAGTTTTAAAGGGCTTTCAATTGACTAAAAAATCTGACCCACCCAATTATCCAGAGTAATCTCCTTTACTTAAAGTCAGCTGATTAAGGACTTTACATTAGCAGCACAACTTCCCAGTGTCGCCTTGATTAATGTTTAATTGAATAAACAGAGAACATGGCCTAGTCAAAGTGATACATGTGTTAAAAAAATATAGTCTTAAAGCCTAATTTAAATCAATGAAAACATTACTGTTCCAAAATGTGATATTCATTTTTTATGTATTAGCATATCTTTAGAAAGTAAGGGGAAAATAGCCATTTGAACAATAGGCACTTTGATATTGTTAACTAGAACAAGAGGAATTAAGAAGGCAGGAGTAAAATTCTAGACAAAGCATATCTAGAACATAGTCCCTCCTGCCCTGTATTCCAGGACAAATAATTACTCCACCAACCAAGGAAGATTGCAAATGTGGTTAAAGGAGTTAGTCATGAAAGTTAATGTAGCAAATAACATATCAAAATATATACATGACAGTTTCATTTCCAGCAGTGACAGATGCTGTTGACTCAGACAAACCATTCTGCAGAAATTAACCAGAAAAGTTGTAAAAATATTGTTTAAAGTATTTATAAGGCATGAGTGAACTACTAAGGAAGCAAGAATCCTGAAGGGCCAAGATCCAGAAAAAAAAAAAAAAAGAAAAATATAAAGGTAAGTAGGGCATTTCAGTTTACTTTCCCCCTCAATACATTAACCAATCATTACATGGTTTCTGAGAAGCTAAAAAAACACCCAAGCTTTTAGCCATCTTATCTGTCTGGGGGAGACAACTGGAATTCAGGTCCAAAAAGAACAGTGTGTCTCAAACATACCTCATTTTCATTTTAAGATTTTCAAGGCTTATCTTTAAGGAAAACAGGGCACATACACAAAGGATTAAATCCAACTTCTAATGAGACTAATCACTGAATTTATAGAGGTATTATGTCCATATTCTAATGATAGCAAGAATCAGAAGTAAAATATTCTTTTAGGAAATACTATAATTCTGAACCTCAGAGTATCTCTAAAACATTTTATATACCATGCTTGGCATGTATAAAAACGAAAAACATACTATTTTATGTAAATAATAAATATACTATTTAAACAATAAATATACCATAAACAGTTAAGACCAGGGGACTAATATCAACAAAAATCTAGGTAATAGAAGTAAATATATAGGAAATCCAGATGTTGAGGTTACCAAACACAAAATTTAAAATGACTGTAATTTGGGATGCCTGGTGGCTCAGTAGGTTTTGATTTTGACTCAGGTCATGATCTGAAGGTAGTGAGATCATGGTCAGTAATATGGAGCCTGCTGAAGATAGACATTTTTCCAAAGAAGACATACAAATGGCTAACAAATACATGAAAAAATGTTGCACATCACTAGCCATCAGTGAAATACAAATCAAAACCACAGTGAGATACCACCTTACACTTGTTAGAATGGCTAAAATTAACAAGACAGGGAAGAGCAAATGTTCGTGAGGATGTGGAGAAAGGTGAACCCTCTTATACTATTGGTGGAATACAGCACTGTGGAAGACAGTACAGAGGTTCCTCAAAGAGTTAAAAATAGAGCTACCCTGTGGCCTGGCAATTGCACTACTAGGTATTTATCCCAAAGAAACAGAGGTAGTGAAAAGAAAAGAAAGAGCAAACATATAAGGACTTCTGATTTCTGGTTCAACATGTAAGGAACATGTAAGGAACATATAAGTCAGCATTCCATCCCAACTGGTAAAAATCTGAGCAAACTAAAAAAATTAACAATTCTTCTTAGACCTGTCAGAAAATTGAGATCACAAGCAAATTGCTGCCCTTCAAATTGAAGAGAAACAGACAGATACGGAGAAACACTACTGACCAGAACAGATACCAAGAAGCAGAAATATCCATTGGAACTAATTCCAGGTTAGGAAAACCTGAACTGTAATTAATATAGTGCTGAAAGCTTAGTGTATACAAGTCTGAGAGATAAAAACTCCAGGAGTCCTACACATAGAGGTACTCTTACACTTTTGTGAGTTTTACCTCCAGAGTTCCTCTACCTGGTCTTGATAATGAATATTGGATAAAAATCTCCTAAAGCTTCTGGCAAGGGAGGAAAAAGGGAACCATTCTGAAATATGCCAGACCATTCTGTTCTTCTTAATAAAGTCTTCCTTCAGAAGAAACTATTTAGTCAGAGCCTAATTTACTGAGGTTTTATCAGTCTAATCAACCTGGGAGAAGGAAAATGACCAACTTTAGGATTTTTAATCCATTTGCCCTACCTAAGGTAGAGAAAGGAGATTGAAAAGCATGGGTGAAATTTACAGTCCAGGAGCACAGACTCATCAAAAGACTGAGACGTAATTATAGGACTATAAAATTATCCCCCTCCCCCACACCTCACCACTACATTACTAAAGACTGATTCACTGCAGTTCTTTTTATGCTAGTACATCATGTCCTCCTTTTAACAACAACAACAACAAAATTATAAAGCATACTAAAAGGCAAAATGCACGGTTTGAAGAGACTGAACAGGTATCAAAACCAGAGTCAGAACAGGCAGAAATGTTGAATGGCGAGACCAGGAATCTTTTTTTAAGAAACTATGTTTAATATACTAAGAAGTTTAATGGAAAAAGTAGAAAACAGGAAACAACAGATGGATAAGATAAATAGAGAGATGGGTAGCATAAGAAAGAATCAAAAAGAAATGCAACACACACAAAACAGATAATCATATAAAAAAATGGGCAGAAGATGTGGACAGACACTTCTCCAATGAAGACATACAAATGGCTATCAGACACATGAAAAAATGTTCATCATCACTAGCCATTAGGGAGATTCAAATTAAAACCACATTGAGATACCACCTTACACCAGTTAGAATGGCCAAAATTAGCAAGACAGGAAACAACATGTGTTGGAGGGGATGTGGAGAAAGGGGAACCCTCTTACACTGCTGGTGGGAATGCAAGTTGGCACAGCCTCTTTGGAGAACAGTGTGGAGATTCCTCAAGAAATTAAAAAAAGAATTTCCCTATGACCCTGTAATTGCATTACTGGATATTTACCCCAAAGATACAGATGTAGTGAAAAGAAGGGCCATCTGTACCCCAATGTTTATAGCAGCAATGGCCACGGTTGCCAACCTGTGGAAAGAACCAAGATGCCCTTCAACGGACGAATGGATAAGGAAGATGTGGTCCATGTACACTATGGAGTATTATGCCTCCATCAGAAAGGATGAATACCCAACTTTTGTAGCAACATGGACGGGACTGGAAGAGATTATGCTGAGTGAAATAAGTCAAGCAGAGAGAGTCAATTATCATATGGTTTCACTTATTTGTGGAGCATAACAAATAGCATGGAGGACATGGGGAGTTAGGAGAAGGGGGTTGGGGGAAATTGGAAGGGGAGGTGAACAATGAGAGACTATGGACTCTGAAAAACAATCTGAAGGGTTTGAAGAGGTGGGGGGTGGGAGGTTGGGGGAACCAGGTGGTGGGTATTAGAGAGGGCACAGATTGCATGGAGCACTGGGTGTAGTACAAAAACAATGAATACTGTTATGCTGAAAAAAAAATTTGAAAATGATTATAAAAAAAAGAAATGCTAGAAATTAAACACTGTAACTGAAATGAATAATACCTTCAATGGGCTCATTAGTGGACTGGACATCTGAGGAAAGAATCTGAGCTTAAAGAGATGATGATAGAAACATTCAAAACTTAAAAGCACAAAGGAAAAAAAGAATAGAATGTCAAAGAATTGTAGGACAACTACAAAAGATACAACATATGTGTGATGGGACTATTAGATGAATAAAGAAAGAAAGAAACAGAATATTTGAAGCAATAATAATTGAGAATTTACCCAAATTAACGTTAAGACATGAAAGCACAGATCTACCAGGATCAAAGAACACCAAACAGGATAAAGACCCCTCAAAAAAGAAACCACACAATCAGGCATCTCGTTCCATTTTATACCTTTGCTCCTTTGTCAAAAATGAGTTGGTTATTTACATGGGTCCATTTATTCGCTCTCTATTTTGTCCTATTGATCTATATGTCTTGTCTTTTGCCAATACTACACTGTCTTGATTACTGTAGGTTTATACTAAGTGTTGAGTCAGGTAGTGTCATTCTTCTGACTTTATTCTCCCCCCTTAAATATTGAGTTGATAATTCTGGGTCTTTTACCTTTCTAAGTTAACTTTAAAGTTGCTGTACTTATATCCAGAAAATAACCTGCTGGGATTTTGATAGCGCTAACACTGAATCTGCAAATCAAGTTGAGAAAAATCAACATCTTGACAATATTGAGTCTTCCTACCCATGAACATGGACTATCTCTCTATTATTTAGGAGATAGATAGATACAGATATATCGATATAGATATATATCTTTCATAAAACTTTTGTAGTTTTCATCACCTCTATCTTGATTATATTTTATTATGTTTATACCTAAGTATTCCATTTTGGGGGGATGCTAATATAAATAGCATTGTGTTTTTAACTTCAAATTCCACTTTTTAATTGTTGATATATAGAAGAGCTGTTGATTTCTTGTACACAAGCCTTGTATCTTGCAACCCTGTATAGTTGCTAATTAGTTTAGGAGGGTTTTTTGGTTAATTCTTTTATATTTTTCTACATAGGTAAACATGTGGGCTGCAAACAAAAACTGTTTTATTTCTCCTTTCCCAAACTGTATACCTGTTATTTTCTTTTCTTATTTTATTGCATTAGCTAAGACTTCCAACATGATGTAAAAAGCAGTAGTGATAGGGGAAAACCTTGCCTTATTCTTGATTCTAGTGGGAAGCTTCAAGTTTCTTATCATTAGGTATATTGTTAGCTGGCTTTTTTGTTTTGTTTTGTTGCTTTTTTGTTTGTTTGGTTTTTTTTGGGGGGGGGGAACATATGCAGTCGTTCTTTATCAAATTGAAGATGTTCCCCACTATGCCAAGTTTGCCGACTTTTTTTTTTTTTTATCATGAATGGGCATTGAATTTTGCCAAATGCTTTTTCTGCATCTATTGATTTATTTATTTAGTCTGCTGATGCATTGGGTTACATTAATTGATTTTTTGAATTTCTAAATAGTCCTTCATGCCTTGGAAAATACCACTTGATTGTAGTTTATAAATATTTTTATTCATTGTTGTATTTCATATGCTTGTATTTGTTGAGGATTATGTTCAAGAATGATATAGCTCTGTAATTTTCTTGTAATGTTTTTCTCTGGTTTGGTATTAAGGTAATGCTGACCTTATAAAATGAATTAGGAAGTATTCCCTCTCCTATATTTTGGGAGAGACTTTAGAGAATTAATATAATTTCTTCTTTAAGTACTTGTTAGACTTCACTATTGAACCCTTTTGGGCCTTGAGCTTTCTGTTTTGGATGGTTATTAAGTATTGATTTAATTCCTTTAATATATATCAGCATTTTTATTTGGTTTATGTCTTCCTGTGTGAGTTTTGGCAGATGTGTCTTTCAAAGATTTGGTCAATTTCATCTACATTTTCAAATTTGTAAGAATAGAGTTATTCATAATATACTTTTATTATCCTTTAAATGCAATCTGTAATGATGGCTCCTTTTTCATTTCTAATATTAATAATTTGTGTTGCCTCTTTTTATTAGTTAGCCTGGCCAGAGGATTAACAATTTTATTGATCTTTTCAAAGAAAAAACTTTAGGTTTTGTTGACTTTTTTCCCCATTCATTTCATGTTTTAAATTTATTTCTGTTTTAATTATTACTATTGTTTTTCTTTTTTCACTTTGAATTTAATTTGCTTTTCTTTCTCTAGTTTCCTAAGGTGGAAGATTAAAGTATTTATTTTAGATCTTTCTTTCTTTCTAACATATACATTCTAATGCTATAAATTTCCCTCTAAGCACTGCTTTCACTGCATCTCATGAATTTCACTAAGTTGTGTTTTTTTTTCATTTTCATTTACTTCACATTATTTTAAAATTTCCCCTGAGATTTACTTTTGATCCATGTGTTATTTACTTTACAGTGTGTTGTTTAATCTCCAATAATTGTTGCAATTTACTGCTATTTTTCCATCTTTTATTCCTAGTTTAAAGCCATTGATTGTGGTCTGAGGGAGAGAGAGAGACAGAGACCAAGTGACACAGAGAAAGACACAGAGAGAAAACAAATAGAAAAGAAACAGAAAACACAGAACATACAGATATTTTTTTAAATCATTAAAAGATACTATAAACAACTTGATGCCAATATATTTGAAAGTTTAGATGAAGTGGACAATTCCTAAATTGACATAAGATTTTAAAAACTTGAATCACTCGGGAGCTATTTAAAAATTGATTTTTATAAATTTTAATCTTTCAGACAGAAAGGCTTTTTGTATTTTATAGAATATAGTTAATGTAATGGTGTTAATGGCTTTGCCTACTTATTCTACCTTCCATGTTATTTCTGTGTTGGTTTTACTACTTGATTGATTTTTTTCCCTCATTAAAGGTTGTGTTTTCTTGTTTCTTTACATGCCTGATTTTTTAATTGAATGTCAGACATAATTTACATTGTTAGATGCTTTACATTTTTGTTTTCCTATAAATATTCTTGAGCTATATTCTAGGATGTGGTGAGGTTACTTGGAAAGAGTTTGATCGTTCTGAGGCTTGTTTTGTCATGCAGGACCAGCCTATCATTATATATGGTTATTTTTAACTCATTACTGAGGCAAAATCTTTAGTACTATAGTATATGCTGCATGGATTATAAGGTTCTTTATTTTGGCTGAAGGGAGATAAAACTTCCAAGCTTCTGGGACTTCCATAGATTATTCTTTCCAAACATGTTTTTCACCCCAGTCTTCTGTTTCCTCACATGCATGTACTGTTAAGCGCTCAGCTGAAGACTCAAGGGAAACTTTAGATCTCCAGATTTCTCTCTGTGCTTGTTTCTACTTTCCAATACCCTGACTGTGAGCAATAGCCAACTTGGTCTCTCTGACACCCAGCTCTGACTTCTAAATTAAGGAGACTACTGGGGTTCCTTTGTTTTCTCCTTTTCTGTGACATGTTCTAGATATTCTTTCGTGGCAGAAATCTGGGGAAAATGTAGGCCTCAACTCATTTGTTTCCCAAATCTTAGGGATAACTTCTTCACTGTCTGATTTGCAATGTATTGAAAACAATACCTTGTTTTATTTTCATATTTTGCCTGGAACTTAGTTCTGTCCTGTGAAAGGGTAAATCTTACACTTATTATACAAGCTTAGTCATAAGCAGAAATTTTATAATTTAAATAAAAATAAATTGGACTACAATACCTTAAATTAATGCTATGTTCATAAGAAATTTGGATGTTACCCTAGAAATAATACAATATATTTTATTCACATGTATGAAAAAATTCTCATTTGATAGTGGTCTCCAGAATTCTAAATGTAGGTGTATGATACATTTGAGTTTGTATCTCATTTTTATAGAAAAAACCTTTTTTTAAATGATAAACTTCTAATTCAAATCAAATCTATATTTCTATAGAATCATTTGAACAACATTGGTCTATCCTACATTTGAAAACATTTAAGATATATAAAAAGTAAAAGTTTACTATGTTTATGGTTCTTCTATGACACCCTTTTCATGAAATCCCTCCTAATCTTTAGTAATTTTATCTTTTTTTTCTCTTGCTCTTGTTTTCTCCTTTAAACTGCCATAGGGATACTGCAGTGTTTCTATTTCTTCTATTATACTTAAATTATGTCCTTTGTATCATAATTATTTGTATAATTATAGGCTTCTAGAGGATAAGAATTCATTTTTCAACTTATTTTTAATACATGAAATTTTGGCATAGAGTATCTTCATGAAATTGAATCGAATTCAATTTACTGTATAGAATACATCCAAATATATTTTGAATCAATACTACACAGTGATTTCTTTTTCTAAGGGAAGGAAATGTTCAAAAGTATATAGCCAGACCAAATCAAAAAGTTAAATCACTTCTCTCTAACACATTAACATTTTGGTAATTCTCTCACTCTCCAAATTTGGAGTCTGTGAAACTTTCTACATAATGGCTCTGAAATTAGCACTTTGTAGAATTTGAGGCAAAATAATCTCTGTATGAAATTTTGGGGAAATTTACTATGCTCTCTGATTAAATTGAACCTGAGATGACTTTTCTGCCCCTCCCCCCCAAAAAAGGTTTATGTTCTGCTTAGGTTTATTTCTCTTGGATTATCTCAGAGTTAGATCATTACATTTAATTTACAAAATGTTTTCCATATATGAACATTTATTTTATACCTATAAGGTATTACTTTATATATATGCACACTTTAAGACTATGTCCATGTAACTGAGAGAGGCATGTTACTTTGAATCAAATATTGCTTTATTTCATAAAATACATAGATTTGTGTTTAAAATTGCATAGATGAATAATTCAAAATACATATAGCCATATTCCTCAAATGTTTATTATAAATCAGAATAGTAAAACACACTGATTTTTAAAAGCACTTGAATATTATTAAAAATTTATATTTAAGTTTAATGATTATTTTATGAAATGAATAATCATTTCCTCTATCTTTAGTGGTAAGTTAGCAACACTTGCATCACAAAATCACTTGAAGACATTTCTGTCTTGACTTGAATGGGACATTCCTCATCTCATTTAATCCTAGCTGTAGATAGCATTTCATTTTTTATAAATGAGACAATTTAGGCTCAGGAAAATTGAGAAAATTCCCAAACTCACAATTTGATAGTTGGGAGAGCCACATTTGAACACAGTGTTGCTTTGTATTTTCAAAATGTGTAGTTTCTAGCTTAGAGTCTCTAACATTCTTTAACCTTGACAAAAAAGTTACTACATATAAATAACTAACATCTTTAGTCAGGAAGATTTACTAGCACTTTTTTTTATTAATTTATTTTCCTGTTTATTCTTCCATGTTTCTTCAAATATCAATACCTTAGAAACATGTTTGCTATCTTAGAAAATAAAATGGTCTTTCTCATGGAGACATACACAATTAATTCCTATATTCTTCATTATCGTGGTGATATTAATTCTCTGTTTGTAATCAATGAACAATGAGGTGTTACTATGTGTTTAGAAGTATAATAAGTGCTGAGGAAATACAAAAGAGTTAACCTTAACCAAACTAACAAAAAAAAAATGTAGCATCTCCATCTAGTGTATTCATAATCTAATTTCACATCCACCAATTATTTTGAAAATATCAGTTATTAAATAGTGCTGCTTAAGATCTGCCTGATTTAGATCCTCACACAAAGAGTTTTGCAGTCCTAGAGCCTAGAGCCCATGATGAGGCAAGAAGCTAAATAATAGTACCACTCACTATAGAGCATGTCTCTGTCTCCATCTGCTCTGGTGAACTGGAAGTAGTGCAGCTCCGTGAAACTCCAGCCAAGAGGCAAGGGAGCAGAACTGATCACCCCCAGAGCAAAGGCAGTACTGGGGTCTTATGCTATGCAAAGGCAGGAGGATTAATTCATAGCCAAGGCTGAGGGTAGCTCCCAGTCCCTCCCAACCAGAGAGTGTTTTTGAGAAATTGAGAGTAGCCTGAAATGGCCCCAGCCCCACGACCTCCCCCACTCAGGCAAGAGTGCTAAAATAAAGCTCTCCTTGTTGTGGAAAGTGTCTTTAGGCCCCTTCTGACCAGAAAGGCTAGTGACAACTGGAAGCTGTGTAACTCAGTGATACTCCAGTCAAGAGGAAGGTGAGCAGAGCTGATCACTCCCAGAGCAAAACCAGTACCCCAGTCATGGAGCATTCCAATGCTATATATAGGCAGGAAGATTAACTCACAGCCAAGGCTGAGGATAGTTTTCAGAGTAAATTCAGTGGATCTGTTTGACAGGGAACTTGGGGTACAGGCCAGATTGATTTAAGACAACAAACAAAGAGCTTTACTGGCTTTAGAGCTGTTTCTCCTGGTGTGCCTGGGCAGGGAATCTAATTTATAGCCTTGCTTATTCCTGATTACAGCCTTCAGCCTCTCTGACCAGAGAACTTGACCAAAACACATGAAAGGTTTCATAGCCCATTTAAGAACACTGTGTCCAATAACTCTTGAACAAAGACCACAACCTATAACTTCCCCTATACATAAAGCAAAACCAGTGGCCTCACCTGACCATGGAATTGTGTATACTCTGACCTATTTCAGCTCCCTAAACAATAAGCAATAAATTCCTTGGGTCCTGCCCTGCTGTCCTGCCAGGTCAGGGAAGCTAATGCATCACCTCATCTACTACTGAATATGATACCTAGTCCCAACCACCTAGTAAGCTTGACCAGAGAATATAGACAAAGGCAGAGCCTATCCTACATTCTCATTGGAGTAAGGAACAAAGCCTGCAGTTCAGCCAACTATTTTCACCCAATCAAAACTTCCATCCCCAACCTCAGAGCTTGAACAGATTCTTTGCCCTAAAACAGACCATAATAGCAGGTTCCACCTACCTAAGGACATTACCAGCAGACACATCTAGAAACCCAAACTGAGTTGACTGGTGAAGAACTGTCTCTGACAAAGCATGTTTATAAATTCTGGAAGAGAAGCCCAGTTACCAAAACCATAGATACCAACCTAAGGAATCAAGGATCACAAAATATCAAGTAAATATGACACCACCAAAGGAAGCTAATAAATCTCCAAAGACTGAACCTAAAGAAATGGAAATCTGTGAACTGGTAGACAAAGAGTTCAAAATGGTTCTCTTGAGGAAATTTAGTGAAGTATAAGAAAACACAGATAACTTAAAAAAAAAGAAAAACAATGTAGGAGAGTCAAGATGGCAGAGGAGTAGCAGACTGAAATGACATCAGGTTGCAGGAGTTCAGCCAGATAGTTATCAAACCATTCCGAACAACTACAAACTCAACAGGAGATGGAAGAGAAGAAGAACAGCAATTCTAGGAGCAGAAAATCAAACACTTTCTGAAAGGTAGGACATGCAGAGATGTGAGTCCGAAGTGACAGGAAGATAGACTGCCGGTGGGGGGGGCCAACACCTGGCAAGTGGTGGAGCAGTGGAGCACAAAATCAGAACTTTTAGAACTCTGCACCACTGAGGGACAATGCTCCAGAGGGTAAGCAGGAATGGAGCCCTCGTGGGGACAGTGTTGTCTCAGGTCCCATGGGATCACAAAAAGATCAGGGGTGTCTGAGTGGGGCAGAGATCCTGGGTATAGGAGCAGAGAAGCTAGCAACAGAGACAGAGCTGAGGAGTGAGCTTTCAGATTGGGGTTATCTTAAACTGTGAGCCAAGGCACAGTCAGACCACTGATCTTCCAGCACGGACCCCACAAGTGGCAGATCCAGGGAGACTGACCTCCTATAGAGGAGAAGCACAGCAGGAATCTGCTGGGTTTGGAGCCCCAAATAGGGCTGTGCACAAGAGACAGAAACACTCAGTCACAGGCCAGGTGAGCTCAGAGCCTGGCCAGAGACCAGGGAGATGAGAGTGATTGACCACTTTTCTCTGAGGGTGCACTGAGGAGTGGGGCCCTGAGCTCTTGGCTCCTCCAGGACAGAGATTGGGAGGCTGCCATTTTCATTCCTGTCCCTCAGAGCTCTACAGAAAATGTTCAGGGAACAAAAGCTCCTGAGAGTGAACCCAAGCAGATTTCTTATCCTGGCCCCTGGCAAGGGCAGTGCAATTCTGCCTCAGGCAAATATTTGAGAATCACTACAACAGGCCCCTCCCCCAGAAGATCTCCAAGAACATCCAGCCAAGACCAGCTCACCAAATAAAGAGAACAGTGAAACTCCAGAGCTAGGGGCAAGCAATGCATGTGATCCATGGCTTTCTCCCCATGATCCTTAAGTCTTGCAAAGTTAAATTAAATTTCTTTAATTTTATTTTTTTTCTTATTCCATTTTTCCCCTCTTTCCTCTTTTTTTTTAAAGATTTTTTTATTTATTTAGGCAGAGAGGGAAGGGGAAGCAGGCTTCCCACTGAGCAGAAAGCCCTACATGGGGCTCTATCCCAGGACCCCGGGATCATGACCCAAGCTGACGGCAGAGTCTTTAACCCACTGAGCCACCCAGGCACACCCCCTTTTCCTCTTTTAACGTTTGTTTATCTAGTTTATCTTAACAGTACCAGGACATTAAAGAGGAATTGAAAAAAAAAATCATGGAAACAAATGGTAATGAAAACACAACTGTTCAAAATATGTGGGACACAGCAAAGGCAGTCCTGAGAGGAAAGTATATAGTGATACAAGCCTTTCCCAAGAAATAAGAAAGATCTCAAGTACACAACATAACCCTACACCTAAAGGAGCTGGAGAAAGAACAGCAAGAGAGCCTAAACCCAGCAAGAAAAGGGAAATAATAAAGATCAGAGCAGAAATAAATGAAATAGAAACCAAAAGAACAATAGAAAAAAAGCAATGAAACTAGGAGCTGTTTCTTTGAAAGAATTAATAAGATTGATAAACCTGTGACCAGACTTATCAAAAAGAGAAGAGAAAGGACCCAAATTAATGAAATCATGAATGAAAGAGGAGATATCACAACCAACACCAAAGAAATACAAACAATTATAAGAACATATTATGAGCAAATGTACACTAGCAAATTTGACAATCTGGAAGAAATGGATGTATTCCTAGAGGTGTATAAACTACCAAAACTGAACCAGAAAGAAATAAAAACCTGAACAGACCCATAACCAGTAAGGAGATTGAAACAATCATGAAAAATCTCTCAACAAACAAGAGCCCAGGGCCAGATGAACTCCCAGGGGAATTCTACCAAATGTTTAAAGAAGAATTAATACCTATTCTCCTGAAATTGTTCCAAAAAATAGAAATGGAAGGAAAACTTCCAAACTCATTTAATGAGGCTAGCATTACATTGATTCCAAAACCAGACAACAACCCCAACCAAAAAGAGAATTACAGACCAATATCCTTGATGAACACAGATGCGAAAATACTCACCAAAATACTAGCCAATAGGATCCAACAGTACATTAAAAGGATTATTCACCACGACCAAGTGGAATTTATTCCTGGGCTGCTAGTTTGGTTCAACATCCACAAATTAATCAATTAGATACAATACATTAATAAAAGAAAGAACAAGAACCATATGATGCTCTCAATAGATGCTGAAAAAACATTTGACAAAGTACAGCATCATTTTTGATCAAAACTCTTCAAAGTGTAGGGATAAAGGGTACATACCTCAATATCACCAAAACCATCTATGAAAAACCCAGAGCGAATATTATCCTTAATAGGGAAAAACTGAGAGCTTTTCCTCTAAGGTCAGGAAAATGGCAGGGATGTCCACTATCACCACTGCTATTCAATATTCAAGTCTTAGCCTCAGCAATCAGACAACAAAAATAAATTAAAGGCATCGCAACTGGCAAAGAAGAAGTCAAATTCACACTCTTTGCAGATGATATGATACTTTATGTGGAAAACCCAAAAGATTCCACTTCAAAACTGCTAGAACTCATACAGGAATTTAAAGTGTCAGGATATAAAATCAATGCACAGAAATCAGTTGCATTTCTATACACCAACAACAAGAGAGAAGAAAGAGAAATTAAGGAGTTGATCCCATTTACAATTGCACCTAAAACCATAAGATACTTGGAAGTAAACCTAACCAAAAAGGCAAAGAATCTGTACTTCAAAAATTATAAAGTTTTTAAAACAAAATTGAGGAAGATACAAAGAAATGGAAAACCATTCCATGCTCATGGATTTGAAGAACAAATATTGTGAAAATGTCTATGCTACCTAAAGCAATATACACATTTAATGCAATTCCTATCAAAATACCATCATTTTCTTTTCAAAGAAATGGAACAAATAATCCTAAAATTTATATGGAACCAGAAAAGACCTCAAATAGCCAGAGGAAAATTGATAAAGAAAGCCTAAGTTGGTAGCATCATAATTCCAGACTTTAAGCTCTATTACAAAGCTGTCATCATCTAGACAATATAGTACTGGCACAAAAACATACACGTAGATCAATGGAACAGAATAGAGAGCCCAGAGATAGACCATCAACTCTATGGTCAACTAATCTTCGACAAAGAAGGAAATAATGTCCAATGGAAAAAAGACAGCCTCTTCAACAAATGGTGTTGGGAATATTGGACAACCACATGCAGAAAAAAGAAACTGGACCATTTCCTTACACCACACCCAAAAGTACTCAAAATGGATGAAAGACCTCAATTTGAGACAGGAATCCATCAAAATCCTTGAAGAGAACACAAGGAGAAACCTCTTATATCTCGGCCATAGCAACTTCTTCCTAGAAACATCACCAAAAGCAAGGGAAGTAAGGGCAAAAAATGAACTATTGGGACTTCATCAAGATCAAAATCTTTTCCACAGCAAAGGAAACAGTCAACAAAACCAAAAGACAACTGACAGATGGGAGAAGATATTTTCAAATGACACACAGATAAAGGGCTAGTATCCAAAATCTATAAAGAACTTATCAAACTCAACACCCAAAGAACAAATAATCTAATCAAGAAATGGGCAAAAGATGTGAACAGATATCTCTGCAAAAAAAAAAAAAAAAAAAAAAAAAAGACACCCAGAGGACCAAGAAACACATGAAAAAGTGCTCAACATCACTGGGCATCAGGAAAATACATATCAAAACCACAATGAGATACCACCTTACACCAGTCAGAATGGCTAAAATTAACAAGTCAGGAATTGACAGATGTTGGAGAGGATGCAGAGAAAGGGGAACACTCCTACACTGTTGGTAGGAATGCAAGCTGGTGTAGCCACTCTGAAAAACAGCATGGAGGTTCCTCAAAATGTTGAAAAGAGTTACCCTATGACCCAGCAATCACACTACTAGGTATTTACCCTAAAGATATAAATATAGTGATCTTAACGGGAACATGCATCTGAATGTGTATAGCAGCAATGTCCACAATAGCCAAACTATGGGAGAACCTAGATGTCCATCAACAGATGAATGGATAAAGAAGAAGTGGCATATGTATATACAATGTAACACTATACAGCCATCAAAAGAAATGAAACCTTCCATTTTTTTTAATTTTTTATTTCTTTTCAGTGTAACAGTATTCATTGTTTTTTGCACCACACCCAGTGCTCCATGCAATCCGTGCCCTCTCTAATACCCACCACCTGGTTCCTTCCATTTTCAATGATGTAGATGGAACTACAGGGTATTATGCTGAGCGAAATAAGTCAATCAGAGAAAGACAATTATCATATGATCTCCCTGATATGAGGAAGTTGAGAGGGAAATTAGGGGGCTTGGGGGGTAAGGAAGAGAAAAAAAATGAAACAATATAGTATTGGGAGGGAGACCAACCATAAGAGACTCTTAATCTCACTAAACAAACTGAGGGTTGCTGGGGGGAGGGGGAGTATGGAAAGGATGGTTGGGTTATGGACATTGGGGAGGGTATGTGATACGGTGAGTGCTGTGAAGTATGTAAGCCTGACAATTTACAGACCTGTACCCCTGGGGGCAAATAATACTTTATATGTTAATAAAAATACTTATTTAAAAATGCATGAACAAAACAAGAAGTTTGGCAAGAAATAGCAACCATCAAAAAAAAATAAGAACAGGGGGAGGAGTCAAGATGGCGGAGAAGTAGCAGGCTGAGACTACTTCAGGATGTGGGAGATCAGCTAGATAGCTTATCTAAAGATTGCAAAAACCTACAAATCCAACGGGAGATCGAAGAGAAGAACAACAGCAATTCTAGAAACAGAAAATTAACCACTTTCTGAAAGGTAGGACTGGCGGAGAAGTGAATCCAAAGTGACGGGAAGATAGACCGCAGGGGGAGGGGCCGGCTCCCGGCAAGTGGCAGAGCAACGGAGCACAAAATCAGGACTTTTAAAAGTCTGTTCCACTGAGGGACATTGTTCCAGAGGCTGAACCAGGGTGAAACCCACGTGAGGCCACTGTGGCCTCAGGTCCTGCAGGGTCACAGAAGGATTGGGGGTGTCTGAGTGTCGCAGAGCTTGCAGGTATTAGAACGGGGAAGCCGGCTACAGAGACAGAGCCGAGGAGTGACTCTCAGCTCGGTGTTACCTTGAACTGGTCGCAGGCTCGGTCAGCTTGGAGCGCAGCAGGAGGCGAGGGTGACGGGAGTAATTGGGCGCTGTTCTCTGAGGGCGCACTGAAGAGTGGGGCCCCGGGCTCTCGGCTCCTCCGGGCCGGAGACTGGGAGGCGGCCATCTTCATTCCCGTCATCCGGAACTCTACAGAAAGCGCTCAGGGAACAAAAGCTCCCGAAAGCAAACCCGAGCGGATTACTCAGCCCGGCCCCTGGGAAGGGCGGTGCAACTCCGCCTGGGGCAAAGACACTTGAGAATCACTACAACAGGCCCCTCCCCCAGAAGATCAACAAGAAACCCAGCTGGGACCAAGTTCACTTACGACGAGTGCAGTTTCAATACCAAGGAGAGCCGCGGAATTCCAGAGGAGGAGAAAGCAAAGCACAGAACTCATGGCTTTCTCCCCATGATTCTTTAACCTTGCAGTAATTTAATTTTTTTTTCTTTTTCAATTTTTTTCTCTTCTTCTCCTAAATTTTTTTAACTTTTACTCTTTTCTTTTTTAACGTTTTTTTAGGTAGTTTATCTAATATATATATATTTTTTTTTCCTTTTTATATTTTTTCATTATTGGTTTTCTTTTTTTTATTTGTTTCTTTTTTCTTTTTTTCTTTTTTTTCTTTCTGAACTTCTTTTTATCCCCTTCCCCCCTCCCTCACGATTTGGGATCTCTTCTGATTTGGCTAAAGCATATTTTCCTGGGGTTGTTGCCACCCTTTTAGTATTTTACTTGTTCCTTCATATACTCTTATCTGGACAAAATGACAAGGCTGAAAAATTCACCACAAAAAAAAGAACAAGAGGCAGTACCA
Organism: Lontra canadensis; assembly: GCF_010015895.1. NCBI lineage: Eukaryota > Metazoa > Chordata > Mammalia > Carnivora > Mustelidae > Lontra > Lontra canadensis. The sequence goes on along the minus strand of NW_022631075.1, from coordinate 5,460,623 downwards.
AAGGCTAGGGACCTAATCAATACAGAAATTGGTAATATGTCAGATCTAGAGTTCAGAATGACGATTCTCAAGGTTCTAGCTGGGCTCGAAAAAGGCATGGAAGATATTAGAGAAACCCTCTCGGGAGATATAAAAGCCCTTTCTGGAGAAATAAAAGAACTAAAATCTAATCAAGTTGAAATTAAAAAAGCTATTAATGAGGTGCAATGAAAAATGGAGGCTCTCACTGCTAGGATAAATGAGGCAGAAGAAAGAATTAGCGATATAGAAGACCAAATGACAGAGAATAAAGAAGCTGAGCAAAAGAGGGACAAACAGCTACTGGACCACGAGGGCAGAATTCGAGAGAAAAGTGAAACCATAAGACGAAACAACATTAAAATAATTGGGATTCCAGAAGAAGAAGAAAGAGAGAGGGGACCAGAAGGTATATGGGAGAGAATTATTGGAGAGAATTTCCCCAATATGGCAAAGGAAACAAGCATCAAAATCCAGGAGGTTCAGAGAACTCCCCTCAAAATCAATAAGAATAGGTCCACACCCCGTCACCTAATAGTCAAATTTACAAGTCTTAGTGACAAAGAGAAAATCCTGAAAGCAGCCCAGGAGAAGAAGTCTGTAACATACAATGGTAAAAATATTAGATTGGCAGCAGACTTATCCACAGAGACCTGGCAGGCCAGAAAGAGCTGGCATGATATATAGAGCATGAAATGAGAAAAACATGCAGCCAAGAATACTACATCCAGCTAGGCTATCATTAAAAATAGAAGGAGAGATTAAAAGCTTCCAGGAAAGCCAAAACTGAAAGAATTTGCAAACACCAAACCAGCTCTACAGGAAATATTGAAAGGGGTCCTCTAAGCAAAGAGAGAGCCTAAAAGCAGTAGATCAGAAAGGAACAGAAACAATATACAATAACAGTCACCTTACAGGCAATACAATGGCACTAAATTCATATCTCTCAATAGTTACCCTGAATGTTAATGGGCTAAATGCCCCAATCAAAAGACACAGGGTATCAGAATGGATAAAAAAACAAAACCCAAGAAACTACAAGAAACTCATTTTAAACCCGAAGACACCTTCAGATTTAAAGTGAGGGGGTCGAAAAGAATTTACCATGCTAATGGACATCAGAAGAAAGCAGGAGTGGCAATCCTTATATCAGATCAATTAGATTTTAAGCCAAAGACTATAATAAGAGATGAGGAAGGAACTATATCATACTCAAAGGATCTGTCCAACAAGAAGATCTAACAATTGTAAATATCTATGCCCCTAACATGGGAGCAGCCAACTATATAAACCAATTAATAACAAAATCAAAGAAACACATCGACAATAATACAATAATAGTAGGGGACTTTAACACTCCCCTCACTGAAATGGACAGATCATCCAAGCAAAAGATCAACAAGGAAATAAAGACCTTAAATGACACACTGGACCAAACGGATATCACAGTTATATTCAGAACATTTCATCCCAAAGCAACAGAATACACATTCTTCTCTAGTGCACATGGAACATTCTCCAGAATGGATCACATCCTTGGTCCTAAATCAGGTCTCAACCAGTATCAAAAGATTGGGATCATCCCCTGCATATTTTCAGTTCACAATGCTCTGAAGCTAGAGCTCAATCACAAGAGGAAATTTGGAAAGAACCCAAATACATGGAGACTAAACAGCATCCTTCTAAAGAATGAATGGGTCAACCAGGAAATTAAAGAAGAATGGAAAAAATTCATGGAAACAAATGAAAATACAACGGTTCAAAATCTGTGAGACACAACAAAGGCAGTCCTGAGAGGGAAATATATAGCGGTACAAGCCTTTCTCAAGAAACAGGAAAGGTCTCAGGTACACAACCTAACCCTACACCTAAAGGAGCTGGAGAAAGAACAAGAAAGAAACCCTAAACCCAGCAGGAGAAGAGAAATCATAAAGATCAGAGCAGAAATCAATGAAATAGAAACCAAAAAAACAATAGAACAAATCAATGAAACTTGGAGCTGGTTCTTTGAAAGAATTAATAAGATTGATAAACCCCTGGCCAGACTTATCAAAAAGAAAAGAGAAAGGACCCAAATAAATAAAATCATGAATGAAAGAGGAGAGATCACAACTAACACCAAAGAAATACAGACAATTATAAGAACATATTATGAGCAGCTCTACGCCAACAAATTTTACAATCTGGAAGAAATGGATGCATTCCTAGAGACATATAAACTACCACAACTGAACCAGGAAGAAATACAAAGCCTGAACAGACCCATAACCAGTAAGGAGATTGAAACAGTCATCAAAAATCTCCAAAAAAACGGTGGCGCCTGGGTGGCTCAGTGGGTTAAAGCCTCTGCTTTCGGCTCAGGTCATGATCCCAGGGTCCTGGGATCGAGCCCCACATCAGGCTCTCTGCTCAGCAGGGAGCCTGCTTCCTCCTCTCTCTGACTGTTTCTCTGCCTACTTGTAATCTCTGTCTGTCAAATAAATAAATAAAATCTTTAAAAAAAAAAAATCTCCAAAAAAACAAAAGCCCAGGGCCAGACGGCTTCCCGGGGGAATTCTACCAAACATTTAAAGAAGAACTAATTCCTATTCTCCTGAAACTGTTCCAAAAAATAGAAATGGAAGGAAAACTTCCAAATTCATTTTATGAGGCCAGCATCACCTTGATCCCAAAACCAGACAAGGATCCCATCAAAAAAGAGAACTACAGACCAATATCCTTGATGAACACAGATGCAAAAATTCTCACCAAAATACTAGCCAATAGGATTCAACAGTATATTAAAAGGATTATTCACCACGACCTAGTGGGATTTATTCCAGGGCTGCAAGGTTGGTTCAACATCTGCAAATCAATCAATGTGATACAACACATTAATAAAAGAAAGAACAGGAACCATATGATACTCTCAATAGATGCTGAAAAAGCATTTGACAAAGCACAGCATCGCTTCCTGATCAAAACTCTTCAAAGTGTAGAGATAGAGGGCACATACCTCAATATTATCAAAGCCATCTATGAAAAACCCATCGCAAATATCATTCTCAATGGAGAAAAACTGAAAGCTTTTCCGCTAAGGTCAGGAACATGGCAGGGATGTCCGTTATCACCACTGCTATTCAACATAGTACTAGAAGTCCTAGCCTCAGTAATCAGACAACAAAAAGAAATTAAAGGCATCCAAATTGGCAAAGAAGAAGTCAAACTATCACTCTTCGCAGATGATATGATACTATATGTGGAAAACCCAAAAGACTCCACTCCAAAACTGCTAGAACTTGTACAGGAATTCAGTAAAGAGTCAGGATATAAAATCAATGCACAGAAATCAGTCACATTTCTCTACACCAACAACAAGAAAGAAGAAAGAGAAATTAAGGAGTCCATCCCATTTACAATTGCACCCAAAACTATAAGATACCTAGGAATAAACCTAACCAAAGAGACTAAGAATCTATACACAGAAAACTATAAAGTACTCATGAAAGAAATTGAGGAAGACACAAAGAAATGGAAAAATGATCTATGCTCCTGGATTGGAAGAATAAATATTGTGAAAATGTCTATGCTACCTAAAGCAATCTACACACTTAATGCAATTCCTATCAAAGTACCATCGATCTTTTTCAAAGAAATGGAACAAATAATCCTAAAATTTATATGGAACCAGAAAAGACCGCGAATAGCCAAAGGAATATTGAAAAAGAAAGCCAAAGTTGGTGGCATCACAATTCCGGACTTCAAGCTCTATTACAAAGCTGTCATCATCAAGACAGCATGGTACTGGCACAAAAACAGACACATAGATCAATGGAACAGAATAGAGAGCCCAGAAATAGACCCTCAACTCTATGGTCAACTAATCTTCGACAAAGCAGGAAAGAATGTCCAATGGAAAAAAGACAGCCTCTTCAATAAATGGTGTTGGGAAAATTGGACAGCCACATGCAGAAAAATGAAATTGGATCATTTCCTTACACCACACACGAAAATAGACTCAAAATGGATGAAGGACCTCAATGTGAGAAAGGAATCCATCAACATCCTTGAGGAGAACACAGGCAGCAACCTCTTTGACCTCCGCCGCAGCAACATCTTCCTAGGAACATCGCCAAAGGCAAGGGAAGCAAGGGCAAAAATGAACTATTGGGATTTTATCAAGATCAAAAGCTTTTGCACAGCAAAGGAAACAGTTCACAAAACCAAAAGACAGCTGACAGAATGGGAGAAGATATTTGCAAATGACATATCAAATAAAGGGCTAGTGTCCAGAATCTATAAAGAACTTATCAAACTCAACACCCAAAGAACAAATAACCCAATCAAGAAATGGGCAGAAGACATGAACAGACATTTCTGCAAAGAAGACATCCAGATGGCCAACAGACACATGAAAAAGTGCTCCATATCACTCGGCATCAGGGAAATACAAATCAAAACCACAATGAGATACCACCTCACACCAGTCAGAATGGCTAAAATTAACAAGTCCGGAAATGACAGATGCTGGCGAGGATGCGGAGAAAGGGGAACCCTCCTACACTGTTGCTGGGAATGCAAGCTGGTGCAACCACTCTGGAAAACAGCATGGAGGTTCCTCAAAATGTTGAAAATAGAACTACCCTATGACCCAGCAATCGCACTGCTGGGTATTTACCCTAAAGATACAAACATAGTGATCCGAAGGGGCACGTGCACCCGAATGTTTATAGCAGCAATGTCTACAATAGCCAAACTATGGAAAGAACCTAGATGTCCATCAACAGACGAATGGATAAAGAAGATGTGGTATATATACACAATGGAATACTCTGCAGCCATCAAAAGAAATGAAATCTTGCCATTTGCGATGACGTGGATGGAACTAGAGGTTATCATGCTTAGCGAAATAAGTCAATCAGAGAAAGACAACTTTCATATGATCTCCCTGATATGAGGGAGAGGAGATGCAACATGGGGGGTTAAGGGGGTAGGAGAAGAGTAAAAGAAGCAAGATGGGATTGGGAGGGAGATAAACCATAAGTGACTCTTAATCTCACAAAACAAACTGAGGTTTGCCGGGTGGAAGGGGGTTGGGAGAGGGGCGGTGGGGTTATGGACATTGGGTAGGGTATGTGCTATGGTGAGTGCTGTGAAGTGTGTAAACCTGGCGATTCACAGACCTGTACCCCTGGGGGAAAAATATATTATATGTTTATAAAAATAAAATTAATAAAAAAATAAGAACATAAAAAATTTCAGAGTTGAAAAATGCAATAACTGAACTGAAGAATTTAGTAAGGAGTTTCAAAGTAGACTCATCCATGTGGAAGAATTGACAACCTTGAGGATAGGGCATTGGAAATTACTCAGAGAAGAAAGAAGAAAAAAGAATTAAAAAGAATGAAGAAAGCATGTTGGAATTATGAGAAACAATATTTGCATTATGGGAATTCTAGATGGAGAAGAGAAAATGATAGACAGTATATTTAAAGCAATAATGGTTGAAAATTTCCCAAACCTGGGGAGAAAAATTGACCTCCAGATCTATGAGGCTGAAGGATCCTAAATAGTTTGAACTTGAATAGGGCTACAGCAAGAAACATTATAATTAAATTGTCAAAAGTCAAAGATAAAGAATTTTAAGGAAGTAAGAGAGAAGAGAAATGTTACACACATAGGAACTCCCATAAGACCATAGGTAGATTTCTCAACAGAAACTTTTCAGGCCAGTTTTGAATGGGATGACATATTCAAATCACTGAAAGAAAATTACTGTTAACTAAAAATTTGGTACATAGCAAAGCTGTCCTTTAGAAATGAAGTTGAGATAAAGATTTTCATGAACAAACAAAAGCTGAGGGTATACATTACCACCAGACTTGCCTTACAAGAAATGCTAAAAACAATTCTTTGAGTGGAAATAAAAGAACACTGAGTAACATCATAAAAACATAAAGACATACTGTAAATCTCACTGATATTGGTGGATATATAAATAAGCATAATTACAACAATCTGTATAAAACATATTATGCAATACAAAACTCATGTGAATTGTAACAACAATAGCCTAAAATATGAAGGGGAGGAGAAATAAAAGTGTAAGGTTTATGAATTCCATTGAAGTTAATTTGTTATCAGTTTAAAATAGTGCTAAAAGGCTAAGGTACTTTTTTGTAAGCCTCATGACAAAAACAAGGGAAAATCTTGTAATTACAAAAGAAAAAAACAAAGAAGTCAAAGCATTTGATACCAAAAGATATGAAAACACAAAAAGAAAGTGGGATAAGAAACAAGGAACATGGACCCACAGAACAATTTAAAAAATGAGCAAAATAGCAATAATAAGTCCTTACATATGAATAAGTACTTAAATGTAAACAGATTAAATTCTCCAATTAAAAGACATAGAATGGTTGAATGGATTAAAAGAAAAAAAGAAAAGAAAAATATTCAATAATGTGCTGCCTACAAGAGACTCACTTTAGCCTTAGAAACACATGTGGAGGGGCACCTGCTGGCTCAGTGGGTTAAGCCTCTGCCTTTGGCTCAGGTCATGATCTCAGGGTTCTGGGATCGAGACCTGCTTGGCTCTCTGCTCAGCAGGGAGCCTGCTTCCCTTTCTGTCTCTGCCTGCCCCTCTGCCTACTTGTGATCTCTCTCTTTCTCTGTCAAATAAATAAATAAAATATTTTAAAAAAAGAAACACATGTAGATTGAGTATGAAGGGATGGAAAAGACATTTTAAGCAAATGATAATCAAAACTAACAAACAAAGACCAGGGTTACTACATTTATATCAGACAAAATAAGGTTTAAACTAAAAATAGTCAAATGAAACAAAGAAAGTCATTATATAATGATAAAATAGTGAACACATCAAGAATATTTAACAATTACAAATATTTGTACATCCAACATTGAAGCACCTAAATATATCCAGCTAAAAATAATAGAAATACAGGGAGAAACTCATGGTAACACAATAGTTGGGGACTCTAATACCCAGCTTTCAACAATGGGTAAGTCATCCAGACAAAAAATCAATAAAGATACAGTGGATTTGTACAATGTTATAGTCAAAACTGACCTAACAGACACATACAGAACATTCTAACAAATAACAGCTGAGTACACATTATTCTCAAGTGCACGTGGAACATTTTCTAGGATAGATCATATGTTAGGCCACAAAACAAATCTTAGCAAATTTAAGAATGTTGAAATCAGACCAAGTATCTTCTCTGACCACAATGATATAAAACTAGAAATCAATAACAAGAGGAAAACTGGAAAATTCACAAGCACAAGGAAAGTATACAATATTCTCTTGAATAACCAGTGGATCAAAGAATAAATTAAAGTGCAAATAAAGTTTCTTGAGACAAATGAAAATGGAAACACAGCATACCAGAATTTATGGGATGCAACATAAGCAGTTTTAAGAGGTAAGTTCATAGCAATTAACGCCTACATTAAGAAGCAAGAAATATCCCAAATACACAGTCTTACTCTATGTTTTAAGGAACTAGGAAAAGAGGAACAACCCACAATTACCAGAAGAAAAGAAATAACAGAAGAATAGAGCAGATATAAATCAAAATATATAAATAACTCATACAATTCAATAGCAAAAATCAAATAACACAATTAAAAATTGGGCAAAGGACCTTAATAGTCATTGCTCCAAAGAAGATGAATGAAAAATCAACAGTATCTGCACTAGTCATTAGGGAAATGCAATTTAGAACCACAATATCACTTCAAGACTGTTAGAATGACCATTGCAAAAGGACAAGGGAAAATAAATGTTGGCATGGATGTAGAGAAAAGGGAACTTTTGTGCACTGTTGGAGGGACTGCAAATTGGTAATAGCCATTATGGAAAATCATATGGAGGTTATTCAAAAAATTAGAAATAAAGCTACCATATGGCCCAGCAATTCCTTTTCTGGCAATACATGCAAAGAAAAAAGAAACAGTAATTCAAGCAGATATTCGCACCCCATGTTCATAGCAGCATTATGTATAATAGCCTAGGTATGGGCACAGCCTAACTGTCCACTGGTGGATTAATGGATAAATAACTTTTGAGAAACACACACACACACACACACACATATCATGGAATATAATTTAGCCATAAAAATTAAGTGCTACTATATGCACCAACACAAATGGACCTTTAAGGTATTATGCTAAGTAAAATAAATCATACAGAGAGAAGCAAGGGCGAAAATGAACTATTGGGACTACATCAAGATAAAAAAACTTTTGCATAGCAGTCAATAAAACCAAAAGACTACCCATAGAATAGGAGAAGGTATTTGCAAATGGCATATCAGATAAAGAGCTAATATCCAAAATCTACAAAGAACTTATCAAACTCAACATCTAAAGAACAAATAATCCAATCAAGAAATGGGCAGAAGACATGAACAGACATTTCTGCAAAGAAGATATCCAAACTGCCAAAAGACATATGCAAAAGTGCTGTATATCACTCACCATCAAGGAAATACAGATCAAAACTGCAATGAGATACCACCTCACACCAGTCAGAATGGCTAAGATTAACAAGTCAGGAAAAGACAGTGTTGGCAAGGATGTGGAGAAAGTGGAACCCTCCTACACTGTCAGTGGGAATGCAAGCTGGGGCAGTCACTATGGAAAACAGTATGGAGGGTCTTCAAAAAGTTGAAAATAGAGCTACCTTATGACCCAGCAATAGCACTACTGGGTATTTACCCTAAATATACAAATGTAATGATCCAAAAAGGCACATACTCCCAAATGTTTATGGCAACAATGTCCATAATAACCAAAATATGGAAAGAGAGCCTAGTTGTCCATCAACAGATGAATGGATAAAGAAGATGGGATACACACACACACACACACACACACACACACACACACACACAATTGAATATTATGCAGCCGTCAAAAAACCCTGAAATCCTGTTTTTGCAATGACATAGATAGAACTAGAGGGTATCATGCTAAGTGAAATAAGTTAATCAGAGAAAGACAAGTATCATATGATCTCACTGATATGAAGAATTTGAGAAACAAGATAGAGGGGAAGGGAGGAAAAATGAAACAAGATGAAATCAGAGAGGGAGACAAACCATAAGATACTCTAAATTTCAGGAAACAAACTGAGAGTTGGTGGAGGGGAGAGGTATGAGATGGATGGACTTTGGGGAGGGCATGTGGTATGGTGAGTACTATGAATTGTGTAAGACTGATGAATCACAGACCTGTACCCCTGAAACAAATAATAGATTATATGTTAACAAAAAATAAAAATAAACAACACAGAAATGGCACCTGACACCTGTCATAATGACTAGTATCCAAAAGAGTAGAAATAACAAGTGTTGGCCAAAATGTGGAAGAAAGGGAACCCTGTGCTCTGTTGGTGGGACTGTAAATGGGTGCAGCCACTATGGAAAACAGTATCAAATTTTCTCAAAAAATTCAACACAGAGGCACCTGGCTGGCTCAGTCAGTATATTGTGTGACTCTTGATCTCAGGGTTGCGAGTTCAATACCCACATTAGGGTTATGGATTACTTCAGTAAAAATAAATTCAACACAGAACAACCATATCATCCAACAATTCCCCTCAAAGGTATTAAAATCAAGGAAACTCAAATTGTTAACTCATTTTAAAAAAGTGAAACATATGGCTATAATGTTTCCTATCACATATAGTAAACTAGTCCATAATGAAAGCAAAGTTAACACTTGGAGAGGAGGAAAAACAGAACAATGGTACTGCTTCCAAAAGTTCATCAACCAAGCTGTCTCACAACCCTCCTGCAATGTGGGTATTCAGCACTTACTTGAATTCTGTAGGCCAATAAATATCCTATTAGCCTGGGTAACTCAGAGTTGTACTTTTGTCACTATCAACAAAACTAATACATTTGCACTTTTTAGTTTCTGAAAGATGCATCAATTATTTCCAAATTCTGTTTTTGTTGTTGTTGTTGTTGTTGTTTTTCCTTCTGGATTCGACTCCTTTCTGGAATATCTGTTTAGCACCTAGCATGTTTCAGACAAAACTGTAACTAAGATGAGGTGATTGAGATAGCTCCAGGCCACTGAAATTTAGATTTGAATATCTATGAATTTAGAGGATCTTGGAAGAAATGGTGAAGCTCTAAAACTGCAGGGAAAAACTCTTTGTGAAGGTGTTATCAGTCAAATATAAAGTGAAGGATGTCACATCATGCTGTCACTTAATTTTGATAGAAAAATATTGGCAAAAATTATGACTTAGTTTTATCCTAAGATTTATTACAGAATTGTTGGTATAATCAAAATATTAAATACAGCAAATATAAAAAAATAACAAAGTAGTACAAAAAGCCTCTCCCTTCCAAATTTCCTCTTTTGAACTATCATGATGCTCCAAATTTCAACTATTATTTTATTTATTTGGGTTTGTAAGCCCTTTTTTAAAGGATAAAAAAATAAGACTTAGCTTTTACTCCTTTAGCAGATATTAATTACCCAGTTTGTATAGACAGGAAATCTCTATAGAATGGGAACAATGAATAAAGTTTGGATATATTAGAGAAATAAAGGGAGGAAATTTCTGAGCTGTGGAGTACTATCTTGAGAGTTTAGTCCTTACTGTGGACACTCAGTGACTAATAAAATGGCAACATAAATGCATTTGGTGTTATCTCTTAATAACTAATGCATTTTCATTGTCCATTTTAATGTAAGTGTGTATATATACACACATGTATGTATTTGTTTTGGTTATAGAGGACAAAAAAGAAAATTAATGAAAACAGGTAATTAACCATTACCTCTTTATGAGTTTGTCACTTTTAGCAGCATTAAGAGGTAGCAGAAGAGTAAAGGAAATGCTTTAAAAATGACCTGGTATAATAATAAAAATAGATGATATTTGTGGAAGGCTTAATAAGTACTTGCCACTGTGACAACATGCACTATGAGTGAATGGGTTTATGTTTTCATAGCCATTCAGGGATGTAGGTTCCTTCCTTCATGTGGTTCTCTACGTTCTCAGAATCCTTGGATGAAAAGAAAGGGAAATAATGAAAGACTTAATAGGAGGATTTTATAGATCAAACCTAGAAGTGGCATATGCTACTTCTGTTCCCATTCCGTTGACCATACCTAACTGCTCAAGAGCCTGAGAAATTCAGGTTAGTAGTGTGCCTAAATGGAAAGCAATCATTTTGGTGCATAATTAACCAGTCTCTGCCACAGGCTCATAGGTAACACCAAAAGAGTGAGAATTATCTTTGAGGATGCAAGGAGAGTGTCCAATGAGAATAAAAGGGATACAGGTTTCAATAATTAAGATGCTAAAGTGCTCAAATAGTAAGAGTATAGGATATGAGCAATACAATATGTCAAGAGAACCTGGCAGTTAAAGTTCAGAGGAAACAAAATTTACACAAATCCTAGCAGGTTCTTATGTAAGGAGACTGAAAAGATAACTGGATAATAGAATTATTTTCAGTATTTATTTCAATTATTTTCACTGGATATGTAAAATAATATAAACTCTTAGAGAATACAGTATTACTTCAGTTAATGTGATAATAAGTTTATTTTAATACTGATATTTTAATTAAAATGGTTTGGACTATAGACCGAAACATTTTAGGTATAAATTTATCCCTTGAATTTCAAGTAATTCTGAGATAAAACAAATGGAATACAAACTAATATTCTAAAACATCTCTGTGTCTGTACCAAATATCTGTACCAAAACTTTCTGTACGGCACTAAATATTAGAAGTTACTGTGGAATTAGTAGGTTCCATATGCTCCTAAATAATTAGGCTTCTATATGCTCCTAAAATAGGCATTTCCATGTGTAATCTCTAGAATTAATCAATGAGGGATCCTTCCCTGAAGTCCCATACATGCTCCAAATCATCTTTTGTTATTGGCCATAGGGAGTTGCTGTTTCAGGTTCCTCCCCACCTTAGGTAACTTAGATTCCAAATTAGATTAAAGGAAGGCTGGAAAAATGAGTGATTGAGAAAGTTTCAAATGTAGAGTCTGACTAGTATCTGCTATAAATAGACAAAAAGAGGCTTCAAATCTCAAAACTTGTTACCCAGTCACATAACCATGTGTCTCTGAAACTCTGAGAGTCTAAAGTCACAATACCCATGCCGGAAAGTCCAATACCAAATGCTAGCTTCTAATTTGCTTATGCAACTTATTAGCTATACTTAGCCACTTATTAGAAAGCTACTGAAACTTTCTGAGTGTTACTTTATTCAGTGGGTATGATAATAATAATATTTAAATTGTAGACATGTGTAGATTAAGATAATTTATTTGAAAATGGCTGGTCTGGCATCAGATTCACAGAATTCACTATTAACTATCAGTTTCCTTTTTTCTTCTCTTCCTCTGATAATTCCCTATTCATATAGTCACTCATTCATTTTTTTTTCCTATTCTCTCTCCCTTATTATTTCCTGTTTTCTCAATAGAGACCTTCATGAAATGGGCCTATCAGTATATAGGCATGCAAAAATGCAGTTATGGCTTCCGTCTTTAAAAAACAAAACAAACAAACAAAAAAAAACTTTCTTGACCTAGTTCCCTCTCCAGCTAGCATTCTTATCTCCACTCATTTAAAGCAAAACTTAAAAGTGTTGTCTGTACTAGCTATATTCAATTTTTTCCTCCCATTCTCTCTTGATCTTATACCTACCTATTTTTATCTCAACCACCTGGCTGAAACTGTTCTTCATGCAATCACCAATGACCTGGCAGCTAAATAGAAAATAACAAGTGTTGGTGAGCATGAGAGGAAATTAAAACCCTTATTCACTTTTGGGGAGATTGTAAAATGGTACACTACTATGGAAAACAGTATAGATTCTCCACAAAAAAAATAAAAATAGGACTAACAAATTGATCTGGCAATCCCACTTCTGGCCCCAAATTGAAAACTCTTGAGGAGATATTTGCATATCCATAATCATAGCGTCAGTGTTTACAATAACCAAGAGTTGGAAGCAACCCAAATGCCCATTATGAGGTAAATAAAGAAACAAAATATGGTAAACACATAAAATGGAATATTATTTATCTTTAAAAAGGAAAAAAAAATCTGCCCCATTCAACAACATGAGTGAAATGAGTACATTATGCTAACAGAAATAAGTCAGTCACAAAAGGACAAATACTATATGACTCTACTTTGTATGAGGCATCTAAAGTAGTCAAACTCAAAGAAACAGAAAGTATAATGGTGGTTATCAGGGTCTGGAGGGAGGGAGAAAAAAGGAAGTTGTTGTTTAAGGAGTATAAATTCAGATTTGCAAGATGAAAAGGTTTTAGAGATCTGTTTCACAACAATGTGAGTATATTTAAAACTATTGAACTATATATTTAAAAATGGATAAGACAGTAAATTTTATGTATTTTTTTTTTTACTACAATAAGAAACTATGGAAGTTGTCCTTCAGTTCCCTTTCCTATTCCACATCTGTTTTGTCAACAAAACCTGTCGGCTCTACCCTTAGAATATGTTTATTTCAACCAGTTTTGACAACCATCATTGCTACCACCTTGTTTGAAGCCAACATTTCTCACCTAGATATTTTTTTCTATAGCTTCGAAATTGGTCCCCTACTCCCTCATTTTACACTTTTACGGTTTATTCCTTGTACATAGTTGAATGGTCTTAAAATCAAAGAGAATATCACTTTTCTGCACAAAATTATTCAATGAATGGCTTTTAACTAAGAATAAATTATGAGCTTTTATTATGTTCTTGAAAGTTTAACATGATCTGATCCCCTGTTATCTCTCTAATTGGATCTCTTTCTTCTTTCTTATTCAACTATTTTTAGTCACATTGGCATCCTTGCTTCTCCCCAGATATATATTTATATCTCCAAATTTAGTGTCTTTGTATTGGGTATGCCCTATGTCTGAAACATTCTTCCCCCAACTATCTATTAGGTTAACTTCTCTACCTCTGAAAGATATTTGTTCAAATTTTATCTTTTCAAAGATTTTTTTTTCTCATGGTTTAATTTATAATTGGAATATAATTGCCTTCATCCTCACAACTCCTGATTTCCCTTACTCTGTTCTATTTTTAACATGATACACATCTTTTTCTAACATAAAATATAAGTTGAAATATATCTTTCATCACCTTAACAATCTGATGGCTTCCCATCTTATACAGATAATAAGACATATTCCTTAATATGGTCTTCAAGTCCCTACATGATTTAGCCTTCTATTATCATTCTAATCTTATTTTATAGTACTATCATTTTTCACCCTCCCTTAATCTCTGCTATCTAGCCACTCAAGTTTTTTTTTTTTGTTTTTTTTTTTTTTACTCTTCACGCCTGCTTTTCATGCATTTGTATATGTTATTCCTCTCTCTGGAAATCTCTTTCCTCAGCTGTACTGTATATTATAATCATCAGATCTTGACTCAAAAGCCACCTTCTTTAACTTTCCTCAGGTTCCTCAGGGATACATGCACCCTGATGTTGATAGCAGCATTACCTACAATAGCCAAATTATGGAAACAGCCTAACTGATTCATCCACTGATGAATGGATAAAGAAGTTGTGGTATATATACACAATAGAATATTACTCAGCCATAAAACAAGTGAAATCTTACCATTTGCAAGGACATGGATGGAGCTAGACAGCATAACACAAAGTGAAATAAGTAAGCCAGAGAAAGACAAATACCACATGATTTCATTCGTATGTGGAATTTAAAAAACAAAACAAATGAGTGAAAAAGAAAAAGTAAAGAGAGGCAAACCAAGAAATAGACACTCAACTATAGAGAACAAACTGATGGTTACCAGAGGAGGAGGAGATGGGTTAAATAGGTGATAGGGGTTAAAGAGTGCAGTTGATGATCACCTGGTGTTGCATGGAAGTGTTGAATCACTATATTGTACACTTGACACTAATATTACACTGTATGTTAACTAACTGGAATTTAAATGAAAACTTTTAAAAAGGTAACCTCAAATTTGGAAAAAAAAATCTATCTTCTGAGTAGGTTTTTACTTAAAATGAAAAAACATTTTTGTGAAGCTTTTCTAAATAGTACATTTAGTTCTAGCCTATGAATGCTTCCTAGATAGGTTATTATATTGTTACATAATCAAACTCAATCAGAAAACAATCTTCATGATGTACCTTAATATTTAAATAATTGTTTTGCTTTCCCTTTTATATCAAATTTACCTGTGGACCACAAATCATTCATTCTTTTAAAAATATTTGTTTACTTCTGATTTCTACTTGGAAAATACACAGCTGGAAAGAGCATCACTTTCATCTTTACAACCAAAACAGCAAAACCAAACAGATTGTATATTCTTGATTTTCTTGAACCTATCAGAAAACTGACATTACAACCAAGTAACTCAAAATCTAAGGAAATACAGGATAAGAGACAAGGAGAGATCAGATGCAAGCATGTCCTTATGTAGAGAAGGCATAGCCAGACACTGTTAAGAGATGAAAGCAAAATTTCTAGTAAATAGTATAGTACCAAGAACAATTTCTTAGTTTTGATAAATGTTCTATGGATATATAAGATGTTAACACAAAGGGAAGTTGAGTGAATGGTTTACACACAGGAACACCCTACTATTTTTGTAAATCTAAAAGTATCTCAAAATTAAAAAAAAATTAACTTAAAGATTGTTGACCAATAGGTAAAAGGTGACTATGGCTAGAGAGAGAATATAGTACCCTTGAGGGCCAAGTATAAAAAGAATTCACACTCATTGAAGGTTTTTCTCCATAGACATCATTGGACACTCAGAACAAATATTGGTGAGATGCCCAAAAATCACCCCTCATAGAGCAAGTCTGAGTGAGGAGAATATCAACAACAAATCCTATCCAGATCTGTTTCTCCTATTTCACCTATGGAACAAAAACTTTATACTGTGAGAGAAGGAAGGGCAGGAAAATATATTACCCTTAGGGAACTGGTGAAAATGCAGTGCAGCTGGTAAATGGGAACAGGAAAAAACAAACAAACAAACAAACAGTAGGGAGGACAGGAGTACTATATTTGGGGAGTGGAAAGAGTACTGAGAAGTCTGCATCTTTAAGAGCCAAAGACAGAGTTCTTGCCTAGGATAGAAGATTAATTAGAACAAAGGAGAACACTGTCTTCATCAGGCTAACAAAAGTCAAGTAATAAACCATGTAATAATGATGAAAGTGTTGTAAAAGCCTGAAAGAAGACTCTTTCTGTTGCATATCCTATGAGGAAAACCTAAAGTTGTGGGGAAGATATTCATTTAAGAAAAAAAAAACCTGGGCAACTAGAACCCACTCTAAATACAATGTATCACTAGAGGAATTTGAGGCCTGGAACACTTTGTTAATAAGATTAACAACAGAGGCAAGAAACTCCAAATACTACTTCACTCTTGATTGGAATGACACACACACAAACACAACAAAACACACTAAAAGCCTGGTGTAAAAAAAGGTATGATAATTTCTAGATGAAAGAACTATTCACTTTAATCTCAACTGTCTTACATAAAATATGAAGGTTTCAACATACAATTATGAGGTATATTTAAAAATCAACATAAACAATTAATCTTGAAATACTGCAAAAAAAAATCAATTAACAAACAACATGTTGGGCCACCTGGGTGGCTCAGTGGTTAACCCACTGCCTTCTGTTCAGGTCGTGATCTCAGGGTCCGGGGATTGAGCCCTGCATCGGGCTC
This sequence comes from Lontra canadensis, assembly GCF_010015895.1. Taxonomy (NCBI): domain Eukaryota; kingdom Metazoa; phylum Chordata; class Mammalia; order Carnivora; family Mustelidae; genus Lontra; species Lontra canadensis. The sequence goes on along the minus strand of NW_022631075.1, from coordinate 5,443,852 downwards.
TCTGCTCAACAGGGAGCCTGCTTCCTGCTCTCTCTCTGCCTGCTTCTCTGCCTACTTATGATCTCTCTGTCAAATAAATAAATAAAATCTTAAAAAATATATTGCTAGGAGACAAAGCAATCAATAGAACCAGAATTCAATATGAAACAAATGTTGGAACTATCTGAAAAAAAATTAAAATAACTATGATTAATATGTTTTCATGGTTAATAGGTTCTTATGGACAATGTTGGCAACATTCAAAATCAGATAGCAAATTTCAGCAGAAGAATGGGAACTGTACATTTTTCATGTATCTGTTAGCCATTTGTATGTCTTCTTTGGAGAACTGTCTTGTCTGTTCATGTCTTCTGCACATTTTTTGACGTGATTATCTGTTTTCTGTGTGTTGAGTTTGAGAAGTTCTTTATAGATCTTGGATATCAGCCCTTTGTCTGTACTGTCATTTGCGAATATCTTCTCCCATTCCGTGGGTTGCCTCTTTGTTTTGTTGACTGTTTCCTTTGCTGTGCAGAAGCTTTTGATCTTGATGAAGTCCCAAAAGTTCATTTTCACTTTTGTTTCCTTTGCCTTTGGAGACAAATCTTGAAAGAAGTTGCTGTGGCAGATGTCGAAGAGGTTACTGTCTATGTTCTCTAGGATTCTGATGAATTCCCACCTCACCTTGATGTCTTTTATCCATTTCGAGTTTATCTTTGTGTATTAGCCATCAGGAAGATTCAAATAAAAACCCCACTGAGATGGGCTCCCGGGTGGCTCAGTGGATTAAAGCCTCTGCCTCTGGCTCAGGTCATGATCCCAGTGTCCTGGGATCAAGCCCCATATCAGGCTCTCTGCTCAGCAGGACCCCGCTTCCCTTCCTCTTTCTCTGCCTGCCTCTCTGACTACTTGTGATCTCTGTCTGTCAAATAAATAAATAAAATCTTGAATCATCAGAGACTATGGAGTCTGAAAAACAATCTGAGGGTTTTGAAGGGGCGGGGGATGGGAGGTTGGGGGAACCAGGTGGTGGGTATTAGAGAGGGCACGGATTGCATGGAGCACTGGATGTGGTGCAAAAACAATGAATACTGTTATGCTGAAAAGAAATTAAAAAATTAAAAAAATTTTAAAAAATAAAAAAATAAAGAAGCTAGACTTTTTTTGATAATTAAAAAAAAAAACACTCTGAGATACCACCTTATATCAGTTAGAATGGCCAAAATTAACAAGACAGTAAACAATATGTGTTGGAGAGGATGTGGTGGGAATGCAAGTTGGTGTAGCCACTTGAAGATATGCCCATAGAAATTATCCAAACAGAAGCACAAAGAGGTAATGGCTAAAAATGGAAATAACAGAGCAATCAATTTTGAAAGACAATATGAAACCATCTGTCATATGTGCAACTGGAATCCTAAAAGAAGACAGAACAGGGAAGGAGAAATGTTTGGAGAAATATTGGATTTGTTGCTCTTATTCCTTTCACCCAGACTTATACTTTGAGGAATGCTATCTCAGGATCTCACCAATCTTTGTTTTGAATGTCCAATGACATCCTTGGAGAAGAGCCATAAGTGTGTACAAAAATAGCACAGAAGATAGGAGAAAGCATTTGGAATATACAAACCATATAACATACCTGAAGTAGTATATTATTTAAGGGTAGACTCTAATTAAAGATGTATATTTAAAATTCTAGAATAACCACTCTTTTTAATACAGAATAAATAAATAATGGAGATAAAATGGAATCATCAAAATGCTCAAATATCCAAATAAAGGCAAAAAAAGAGGAAAAAAGAACAAGCAGAATAAAAACAGTTAGCAGGATGACTGATTTTAATTAAACCACAGTAATAATCACATTAAAGCTGAACTGTCTAAATACATAAATTAAAATATAGAGATTGCCATATTGGATAAAAATTCAAAACCAACATATATGCTGTCTATAAGAAAACGAAAACCACTAAGTAGGTAGGTAGATGATAGATGATAGATGATAGATTAGATAGATTTAAAGAAAGAAACAGAAATGTACACAATCCAGATACTGGTCAAAAATACAGTTGGAATAACATGGAAGACATGGGGAGATGGAGAGGAGAAGGAAATTGGGGGAAATTGGAGGGGAAGATGAACCATGAGAGACTGTGGACTCTGAGAAACAATCTGAGGGGGTTGGAGGGGCAGGGGGTGTGAGGTTGGGTGAGCCTGGTAGTGGGTATTATGGAGACCATGTTTTGCATGGAGAATTGTGTGTGGTGCATACACAATGAATTCTGGAACTCTGAAAAGAAATTAAAAAAATAAATATATATATTTTTAAAAAGCTGGAATATCTTTATATCAGACAAAGTAGACTTCAGAATAAATTACCAGGGGAAAGAAGGGTATTATATAATAATAAAGAGGCCACTTCTCCAAGAAGACATAACAATTTAAATGTGTATGCACCTAACAACAGAGCTTAAAAATACATGAAGCAAAATATGAAGTAACTCTAAGGAAAAAAAATTAAAAATCTAGAATTATAGTTGGAGAGATCAACACTCTTCTTTCAGTAATTGATAGACCAAGAAAAAAATCAGTCAAGATAGAGAAAACCTGAAAAACACTATTAGCCAACTTGACCTAATGGACATTTATAGAACATTCAACCCAAAATTAGAATATATTTATTTCAAATTCACATGTAACATTCAAAAAATAGAGCATATTCTTGAACATAAAACAATCCTTAAAATTTTTAAGGAACAGAAATCATAGAATGCATGTTCTCTGATAATTAAATGACATAGAAATCAATTACAAGAAGATACCTGAAAAATCCCCAAATATATTGAAAATAAACAACACATTTCTAAATGACCATGTGTCAAAGAGGAAGTCTCAAGGGACGTTAACAAATTGTTTGGAACAAAATAACAACAAAGTATAATTTGTGGGAATGCAACTAAAGCAGTACTTAGAAGGAAATCTATAACATAAATGGTTATACTAAAGGAAAAAAGTTTTAAATCAGTATACTAAAAACAAATAAATAAAACATATTAAACGCAAATCATGCAAAAGGAAATAATGAAGGTCAGAAGTGAAACTGATGAAACTGAAAAAAATGCAAACACAATAAAACCTAAAGCTAGTTCCTTGGAAAAGATTCAATAACATTCCCCTACTTACCAAGAAGAAAAGAAAAAAGAAACAAATTACCAATATCAGAAATTAGATAAAAGCATTACTGCAATATGTACAAACATTAAAAAGGTAATAAAGATATACTAAGAACAGTTTTATACCAGTAAATCTGACAAGATAGATGGAATGGAAAGATCCATTAAAAGACATATAATACCAAGTTAACATAAGTAGCATAGATATTCTTTTTAGACCTATACTATTAAATAAATTGAATTTATAGTTTAAAGTTTTCTCACAAAGAAAATTAGAGGTCCAGTAGAATTCTACCCAATAATTAAAATATAATACCAATTATAAATGATTTTTTGAGAAAATAGAAGAAGGAAGACTATTTCTCAATTCATTTAATCAGACCAAAATTACCTTGGTAGCAAACTAGCCAAATACATTACAAGAAAAGAAAAATACCAATTAATATCCCCAACAAACATAGATGGAAAAAAATTTCAAGTTAATATTGAAAAGTAAATTTAGTAATATACAAAAAGGATAATAAATCCTGACAAATGTGAAGCTGGTTCAATACTTAAAATCAATCAATACAAATGACAGTTTTAACAGACTAAAGAAGAAAAACCATATCATCATCTCAGTAGAGGCAGAGGGGAAAAAACATTTCACAAAATCGAACATTCTTTTCTGGTTTAGAAAAAAAAAATCTCTACTTAACATAAGGGAACTTAATTTAATCCAAGTGATATCAGCAAAATACTGATAGCTAACATCATATTAAATGTGGAAAAGGTGAATGCTTTCCCCATAATATTGGGAATAAGAAAAAGAAGCTCACTCTCACCACTGATGTTCAACATCATATATCAAATACTTGCAGTGCAATAAGAAAAGGAATAAAGGCATACAGATTGAGAAGGAAAAATATTTTCTCTACTTGCATATGGCATAATTGTTTACATTGAAAATCCCCCCAAAAGTGGACCCAGAATATACTAGAACAAACAAGTGAGTTCAACAAGGCCATAGGACCAAGATCAATATGCATAAAGTATATTCCCATGCAGTAGTAATCAACTTAGAAGTCAAAATTAATAAATCATGCTCATTAATAGTAGTATTAAAGACAAAATGCTTCTCTATGAATCTCAAAAGTATATGCATTATCTGTATGCTAAAAACTACAAAAGACTTTTCGTTGCAACTGCAATACTCGTATATCCTGGCAAGAATGCAAATGATATAGTCACTCTGAGGGGTAATTTGGCAGTTTCTAATAAAGGTAATCATATATTTACCATATGAACTAGCCAACCCACTCCTTAGCATTTATCCAAGATAAACGAAAACTTATGTTTACACAAAACTTGTATGTAATTGTTTATAACTCTTTTATTAATATTTGCCAAAAAAAACTAGAAACAGCTCAATTGTTTCAAATTTTGAGTAGATATCCAAATTGTCAGACAGCCATACAATGAAATACTATTCAGCAGTTAAAGAGGAATAAACTATTAATACATACAACAGCACCAGTGACTCTCATATACATTTGGCATAGTGAAAGAATTCAGTCAAAAGGTTACATATTCAATGATTCCATTTATCATTTTTTAAAAAAAATAATCTTATGCTGATGGAGCACAGATCAGTAGCAGCCATGGTTTAGAGTTGGGAAACCAGTTAATTATGAAGTGTTGCCCAAGGGAATTTGGGGGTGACATAGACTCTTTTAATTGGATATTGTAAAAGCTAAAGACAATAACAACTGTTATGTGTGGTTTTTTTTTCCCTCACAGAGGTATCAGTGAGTAATTAGGGACCTTCTTCCAACTATACTGTGGAGGAACAAATGAATAAATATGTTATAGATAACAAGAGTATCAAAAAGAAGTTACAATAAGATGAAAGGCTAGAATAAAAACTTTGGTGCCGAAGTGGAGTCAAAGGTGGATTCAATAAGAACAGGTAGACAGATGACAGATTAGATGATGACAGATGATGATAGGTATAGATAGATAATAGATACATACATGAAAGATGATAGATAATAAATAGATGATAGGAAGATGACAGATAGATAGATAGATGACAGATAGATAATAAACTCTGAGATAAAGATATCATGTACTTTGGTTACTATGCATACACACATTGTTCTCTTAAATCCTACATTTTAGCTGGGATGAGTCAGACAATAAACATACAATTTATTCTCTCAAATAATAATAAATGTAATGGAGAAAGCAGATAGATTTACTGAATACAGGGATGTGTGTGCATTGGTATTTCATACACATAGTTATCATATGTGTATATGATATATATTATACCTGATATATAGTAGTAATATATACAGCATAATATATTATAATTATGTTATATATATATATATATTCTACAGATGTTGTCTGAAAAGTTTTCTCTGATAAGGGGACATTTGAGCTGAGACATGAATAAAATGAGAGGGAGCATCATACAACTATTTGAGGGCAGAATATTTTTAGCAGTGGAAGAAGTGAGTGCAAACGTTGTGAGACAAAAGCATGATTGGCATGTTATTGTGAATAACCCACATAGGGAATCAAAGCCTTGTTAATTTTTTTCACTTTTCAACAAAACCCTTTTCTAAATTTTAACATCATGACAGGCCCAAATATTAATACAAGTTGGTGAGAAAAGTTTTAAAGCTTTATTTGAGAAGTAATATTTCACATTATGATGCATTATTCATTTTCAAAATACCTTACCACACAGTTCCCTTAGATAATAATATCCCCATTCCTCCCTTACTTCTTCATTTTCAATAGGATTCTGTGAGATTTTTTTAAGTGTTTTAAGAAATTTTCCAGAGCACTTGAATGAAATCTGCCTTTAAAATTGTTATTGCTTTTATGATTTATTAAAGGCTTTCCTACTAAACAACTTCCATGTATTTGTTATTGTCTGTTTTTCCATTGTTGTGACTTTTTCAGGTGATAGATAATCCTCTTTCTACTTTGTAAATATCTCAAATATACAATATATTTTTTTCTAGACATGCAAAATGTTAATATCAGTAATCTGGGAGTTGTAACCAACTGTTCTGATAACTATCTTATATTCTGACTAGAGCATAAAAACCAAAGAATAATCAATTCATGTCCAAAATTTTGATTGAGTGTGTAGAAGTATATGTGTTTAAATAGGTTGGCATTCCACAGCCATCAGTCAAAGCCAAATATGTCAGGAAGAAATTTCCAGTGTAGATGTAGTTCAATGACCACATTTTTCTACAAGTAAATTATTTCTTTCACTGGACATGAAGGATAGTTACTTTTATTTTATAGAACTAGCATGGTTTGTACTCTATTTATGCATATTGCCAAGCCAAGATAGTTTGAAAAAGCACCAGTTAAAAACATTTATCAGTTCTGATGAAAATCAATAGCTACTTGTTACACCGAGGGCTTTTGCTTGCTTTTAAAATGTTAAATCCATCTCTTGGATTATGAGTTACCCTTGAATTTGGAAAATATAGAATATATACCTATATAGAATATAGGTACTCTCTTAACTCAATATGAAATTACCATTCACTTCTTCTCTTTTACTAAATGTCCTATATAAAATTGATGCACACAAATGGCTGAATCACATAGTGTATCTGACAAAACATGGATAACCGTACCACATAATATACTGATAAGATATACTGATATTAAGTCTGTTAACAATGCTTATCTACTCACTCCCAACCAAGGACCCAAATTAGTACGTTTTTATATTTTTATATTCCTAGTTTTTAGGCCATTGTACCTTATTACTTTACTTACTTTTGACATTAGGCATCTTTTAGAGAATGCTATCCCAGTGACTTTTCAGAGGACAATAGAAATTTAAAAATGAAATAAAATAAGAACATCACACAAAGTTTCTGTTAACATCATAAATCTGGGAAGAACAGATAAAATTCATTATAAAGTTTGTCATTATGTAGAGTACTTTATGATTTTAATAATCCAAATGTTTTCCATATTCTCCTACATTTTCATATTTCATGCAAAACTATCTAGTATATAGATTCAATTATTGAGATTATAAATCCATTTTCTAAATGCCTCATTGTTGACATGAATTTTTAAATTATTCAATTTCTTAAAAATTAAACAAAATGTCAGCTAGTAGCTTCACTGCATGAATTAAGTGTCCTATGGGATAAAAGACATTTCTTTTGTTTATAACACTTTTTTTCCCATTATCACAAAGGCAATGTGAAAAATGCATTTGAGGTGAAAGAAATAGCATATCTCGGCACTGTGGCTTAAGTAGATTTACTATTCATTAAACAGATAAGTGAAGAAAGTACAATGTGTTATAAAGAGTGTTATTTCAACTGCTACTATATTACTTTGTGATACCCTCCACAGGAAATAGTCTATCACTGATACTCACCATCAAATCCAGTTTCCAGCAGTGCATTTGTACCACTTCTGTTCATTTAAATGTGGATTGTTTTCATTGTTTTTTTGCTTTAGTACGTTAAAAATGCCATGTAAATATTTCTCAGAGTTCTATTTCTTTATGCAGCCACAGTTTAAAAATACATAAACCAGAGAATATTATATGATTAACATGAGGTAAACTTAAAATACATAAAATGAACCCATAGCTCCAACTTGTTTCATTTTACAAAAATATTGTATACATTAATAGTATATCCTTCTGCTTTCTGTGATTTCTTGATCCTAAACTGTCACTTGTTCTCAGTTATTACTCTATATTCCTAGTATACATTTGTTTTTACACAGCTACTTACGCAATTCCTAAAGTGGCTAATCCAAATAATATTCATTTAGTTAAATCCTTTATCCTCCATCTATCTCTCACTCTCAGCCTTCTTCACAGAGAAAAGTGAGGCTGTCATGAATAGATTCCTTCAGTTATTATATGTACATCTTATAGTTGCTTATAATAGCATCCATTCCTTTCTCATTTTGTTTTCTTTCAGTTTTCATTTATTCTATTCAAGATGACACTTCAACATGTACAGCAGATTCCCTTACCCTCAGTCTCTTCCAGGGCCTAGCTCTATTAGTAATGTCCACTTTTTTCTGTATGTTCAAATTATGTTCAGCTACTCCCTGGTTTCCAAGCCTCTTCCCTTCTCCTGACAGGCTATATTCTTCAGAATCATTCCACTTGCCAGAATCAGCAATATGATTCCAAGGAATTAAACCCAGACCAACAGTAAAGGCATAACATGGCCTATTGTCTAAAGTAGTAGCTGAGGAATTAGGGGGTTCTGTTGAGTAACCAGTCAGAGTGAAGAAGGTGCTGGGGAACTGCTGACCAAAACAAACAAACAAACAAACAAACAAACAAAAAACACCAAGAGATGATGGCAGGCTATAAAAATACTAAGAATATGTTTGAGTAGAGTATTAGTGCCAGACAGAAAGAAAATCAAATGTTAAAGGAGCCAGAACTAGATAAAGAGCCAGCCTGCCATAGGACAAAGACCAAGATTGAACAGAACAAAAATTGTAATACAAAACCTAGCTTAAGTGAGAATAAAAGGGACTTGAGGTTGTTAAGCAGTAACAAGGCTGTTTGGCAAACAAAAACTAATTATCTGAGATGAGGGTCTCCTTTTGTGACAGCTGAGGGCTAGAAATTTGACTAAAAGTGCTCTTAAAATATCCTCACTCTATGGATCAGGAACTGAAAATGGAAACTAAGAGCTTTTTCTAATATTCTTTTCTTAATCAAAATTGTCATTTCTTCTGTGTCATTGACGTTACAGAAGAATTCAAATTAATTCACTTTAGGGTAAATACTGAAAGGAGGTACTTTGAAAGAAGGCTAACTGCAACATTATATCTCACAGATCTACTATACATACAAAAAATCAGTCCTGGTTGGAATTATCATATATCACTGTAGTAGTTTGTATTATGTGCTCAAAATAATCTCTGTCACACTCTACAAGGCCCCATCAGTATCTCTCCTGGTTTGTTCTGGTGTTAAGATTTTCATTCCTACTATAGTGTTGTCAGGTTTATGCATGTGACTTGCTTAGCCTAATAGAATGTGAGTGGAAGGAATATAGGCCCCATCCAAGCAGAAGTGGTAAGAGTTATTGTGTGATAATATCCTTGCTCTTTGCTCTGCAGTGGGCCATGCATGCCTTAGATAAGAGCTGTTCCTTCAACGTGAGACTTTAAATGACAAAACCATAGAGCATAGCTAAAACTTACCTACAAAGGATATGTAAGGTGAGTTAAAAATGAATCTCTCCTTTTGTAAGGCACTGAAATTTTGAGGGTGTTTCTTATGACTTAATCTGACTAATAACAGACTGTTCCCTCCTTCAACTATTCAACTCCTCCACACTATTAGTTACATTTCCTCGAATCAAAAAAAATAAAAACAAAAACAAAAACAAAAAACTTCATAGACTGACCCAACTCCAGTCTGAGGCACGAACCCCATTTTTTTCCTTCCTAGAAAGTGATGGTGCATAAAGGCTTCATTTGGATGCCTCTGGTGACAGTGACTTCACTAATGCTTGAGGCAACAATACCACCACTACACAGCTCTGATTCTCCACATTTTTCTGAATTGAATCAGTGGCACCTGGGTGGCTCATTTGGTTAAGTGTCAGGTCATGATCTCAGGGTCCAGGGAGCAAGCCCTGAGTGGGGCTCCATGATCAACAGGGAGTCTGTGGGAGAATTCCCTCTCCCTCTTTCTTGGCCCCTCCCCCCACTTGTGTTCTCTCTCTAAAAAATAACTCTTTTAAAAATAAAGAAATAGAGTTAGAATCAAATTGCACCTCAATCTAGAATTGTACAGATGTTTATTTAGTGAGGACACATGAGGAAGACTTACAATTATGCCTGTTTTTGTTTGATTTGATCCATAGTTCCAGTCTGCTGTGATCTTTGGAACAGAGGGCCTAATACAAAATATTATATAAGTTATCTGTATTAGAATAGTAACCGTGGCTGCTATGAAAATAATCTCTAAATCTCAGTGGCTTAATATAAATACAAACTTATTTCTAACTTACACCACTGGTAAAAATGGACCAAATCATTTCTTTGGGTAGTTTTTCTCTAAGCAGTGATTCAGCAATACCAGTTCCTTCTATCTTGTGATATTGCCTTCTTCAAAATGTGGTTCCCAAAATATATGCAAAAGGGAAAGAGAGAGAGCATGAATAATGGTGGAGAGGTGGTTAGCCCCAGCATATATATCATATATGCTCACATTTCTTGGTCAGAACTCATTCAGACATACTGAAACTAGTTGCTAGAAAGGCTGAAAAATATTGTCTTCCTATTTTCTTTTTCAAAGAGGAAAATAGGATGGATGAGCATCCACCTAGTCTATAGCAAAATATCCTTTCTTACTGGCATTTTGTTTTAATGTAGAAGATAGTGATAAGTGGTACATCACTAGTGACCTTGTCTTAGTTTTAATGTTTATCTTTAATGAGAACATATTGGTAAGGTATAACAGTTGGGGGAAACAATAGATAAACCAAAAAGCTTGGGAAAAAGGATGGAGAAAGAGAAAGGAATCTAGAAGGTGAAACTTATGCACAGAGCTGGGCACATGTTCAGAGTAAATCTGAAAATGCCCCAAATTCTCACCTCTGGATGACCTTTAAGATTAACACAGCAGAAAGTAAAGTAGAGGTTTTTTTTGTTTTTTGTTTTTTTGTTTGTTTGTTTGTTTTTTCAGCTTTACTGAGATATAATTGACATAAAACTGTGTAAATTTAAGGTGTATAAGTAGTATATATTTCTTTTTTTAAAATTTTACTTTATTTATTTGAGAGAGAGAGAGACAGAGAGGACAAGCAGAGGGAGCAGCAGGCAGAGGCAGAAGGAGAAGCAGGCTCCCCACAGAGCAGGGAGCTGGGTGCAGTGCTGGATCCAAAGATCCTGGGATCTTGACCTGAGCTGAAGACAAACACTTAACTGGCTGAGACACCCAGGCACCCCAGTAGTGTATATTTCAAGGGTGCAGTTTTAAACTGCCTAGATGAGAGTTGAAAGCATTCCCCAACACACACATTTTGCCTATCTGCAAAAACTGATAGTTATTGGCTGGTTGGTTGAATGTAGTATTTGTCAAATCATGAGCTGACTTAATGGAACCTTAAGACATTATGACCAAATCATAAGCTGATGAAACAGACAAATCATTGGCTACAGGTAACAAAGAATATTTACTTTACAAATGAGTAAAATCAGAAAATAAACAAAAATGTCTACCACAAGCAATGAAAACAAGCACTGGAAATGAAGCAGAATCTTATTTCTTAAGTTGCCACATGATGATATTTGATATGTCCAGTTTTCTACAAAAATTATAAGTCATGTGGTATGTAAAAAAACAAGAAATTATATTTAATTGAAAACAAAAGTAGAAATTAACATGAAAATAATAAATTTATATGTGGGCTAATTGTACAAAAACAAAACCAACTACATCAGTATGCTCAAAGAGCTAAAGGAAATTGGGAGAGTAAGGATACCTGAAAGAAATCATGCAATCAGTAACAAATAGAAAATATCAATAAAGAGATAGAAATTATAAATAGAAGGCAAAGAGGGGGTGCCTGGGTGGCAAAGCTGGTTAACCATCCAGCTCTTGGTTTCAGCTCAGGTTGTGATCTCAGAGTTGTGAGATCAAACTCCACATCTGGCTTCACACACATGGACTCTGCTTGGGAGTCTCTCTCCCTCTTCCTCTGCCCCTCCCTCTCATGTTCTCTCTCTTTCATTCTTTCTAAAATAACTAAATCAACCTTTTGTTTAAAGAGAGAAACCAAATAGGTATTTTGGAGCTGAAAAATAGAATAAATTATTTGAAAAATTAACTAGAAAGTTTTGATAATATCAATAATCAATCAATAAGTAAAACTGAAAATTCACAATTGTGTGTAAATAAACAAACTCTAACCCACAGGTCAAAGAAGAAATCACAAGTAAAATATAAAAATACCTTGATACAAATGAAGATAAAAACACAAATAGAAAAACAAGGGATTCAGCAAAAGCAGTGCTCAGAGGGAAATTTGTAGTTGTGAATGCTTATATTAAAAAAGAAAAATCTCAAATCAATAATCAAACTTTACATCTTAAAAGTAGAAAAAGCAATGAAAGCAACCAGTGTCCATCCATAGATGCATGGACAAAGAAGATATAGTGCAACATACAAGAGTATATTGTGTGTCACACACACACGCACACACACACACACACACACACACACACAAACACGAATATTACTCAGCTATTAAAAAGAATGAAATCTTGTCATTTGTAACAACATGGATGGAACTAGAGGCCACGGTGCTAAGTGAAATAAGTCGGAGAAAGAAAAATACTGTATTATTTCACTCATGTGGAATTTAAGGAGCAAAACAAACAAGGAATAAAAGACAAACAAAGATATCAGACTCTTAAATATAGAGAACAAACTGGTGATTGCCAAAGAAGAAGAGGGTGGGAAATGGGTGATATAGGTGAAGGGGATTAAGAGTACACTTATAATGAACACTGAATAAGGTATAAAGTTGTTGAATCACTGTATTGTATAGCTGAAACTAATATAACATTATATGCTAATTATACCAGAATTTTTAAAAATAGCAAACTAAATTCAGAAATAATAGAAGGAAGGATATAATAATTACAGAGGGATAAACAAAATAAGGAACAGAAAAATAATAGAATCAATAAAACCAACAATTGGTTGTTTAAAAAGAACAACAATATGACAAACCTTTAGCTACACTTACTAAGGAAAGAAGAGAGGACACAAAATAACTAAAATCAGAAATAAAAATACAGACATTGCTATTAACTTAAAAAACTAGTATTGTAAGATAATTCCATGAACAATTGCATGTCATTAGTTGCATATAACACCCAGTACTCATCACATCACATGCCCTCCTTAATACCCATCACCCAGTTACCCCATCTCTCCAGCACTTCCCTTCCAGCAACACTCAGTTTGTTTCCTATAGTTAAGAGTATCTTATGGTTTGCCTCCCTCTCTGTTTTCCTCTTATTTTATTTTTCCTTCCCTTCCCCTATGTTCCACTGTTTTGTTTCTTAAAATTCACATGTAAATGAAATCATATGGTATTTGTCTTCTCTGAATTGTTTCACTTACCATAATATCCTCTAGTTCCATCCACATCATTGCAAATGACAAGATTTCATTCTTTCTGATGGCTGAATAATATTCCTGTGTGTGTGTGTGTGTGTGTGTGTGTGTAAATTCCACCTCTTCCTTATCCATTCATCTGTCACATCTGAGCTCCTTCCATGTTTTGGCAACTGTGGACATTGATGCTATAAACATTGGGGTGCAGTGCTAAAGTATAGATGAATCTTGAGATCAATATGCTAAGTGAAAAGAGACAGACATGAAAGGCCACATATCATATGATTACCATTATAAGAAATGTCCAGAATAGGCAAATCTATAAAGATAGGAGATTGCCAGTGGTTGTGGGCACAAGAGAATGGGGAATGACTGCTTAATGGGTATGTGGCTATTTGTGGTTATGAAAATGTTCTGGAATTAGGTAATAATAATGGCTCTACAACATTGTGAGTGTGCTTACAGTCACTGAATGGTACACTTTAAAATGGTTAAAAAGGGGAGCTTTATGTTTTCTGAATTTTACCTCAATAAAAATTATACAATATAGTGAAATCTATGTAGATATATGCACATAGTACCTCAGTAGCGCGGAGAAAGGCCTTCTAACCCATCCTTAGTGGCTAAGAAAAGTTCCTGAACAGGCTAATATCTACTTGAGATTGATTTATCTAGATAGCTGCTTATTAGATATGAAATGGTGAGAAGTGGATTTATACTATAAGGAAAAATGCCTCCACAATATCTTAGATTTTCATTGAAACTCATAATTATTATCATTGATTTAGTCTCACAACATTTTTTTCAAGGACCAGATAATAAATATTTCAGTCTTTGTAGGTCATAGATCATAATATCAACTACTCATCTCCGTGTGTCAGTAAGTGGTACATAGAGTAGCTCTTTCTTTAAATTCTTGAAGCACCTCCACACTTGTTTTCCAAAGTGGCCATACCAACCTGCATTCCCACCAACAAAAGAGGGTTCTCTTTTCTCCACAACCTCTATGACCCAGCAATTGCACTACTGGGTATTTACCACAAGGACACAGATGTAGTGAAAAGAAAGGCCATATGTACCCTAATGTTCATAGCAGCAATGTCCACAATAGCCAAACTGTGGAAGAAGCCAAGATGTCCTTCAATACATGAATGGATAAAAAATATGTGGTCCATATATATGACAGAATATTACTCAGCCATCAGGAAGGATGAATACTCAACATTTGCATCAACGTGGATGGGACTGGAGTTTATGCTAAGTGAAATAAGTCAAACAGAGAAAGATAATTATATAATTTCACTTATCTTTAGAACATATAGAATAGCATGGAAGACATTAGGAGAAGGAAGGGAAAAATGAAGGGGGAGATCAGAGGGGGAGACGAACCATGAAAGACAATGGACTCAGGGAATCAAACTGAGGGTTTTAGAGGGGAAGGGGTGGGGGATGGGTGAACCCAGTGATGGGTATTAAGGAGTGCATAGATTGTATGGAGCACTGGGTGTTATATGCAAACAATGAATCATGGAACACTATACCAAAAACTAATGATGTACTGTATGGTGACTAACATAATTTTTAAAAATTATAAAAAATAAAAGAAGAAATCAAGGCAAAAAAATAAAAAAACACAGAAGGAAGAAAAAAGAGTACATAGAAAATATGCATTTTCTATGTATTTCTTTATAAAATAAAATTTTATTTACAAAACAAGGGCCAAAGGCCATAGTTTTCTAATCTTTGACACATAATAGCTATCCAGTAACTGTTGAAATAATTTTCTGAATACCTGTCAGAAGTCAAGTATTTATGCAGAGGTTTTTATGATCACATTTGCATTTTGAGAACAAAAAGATGCATAATCTAATGTGATATAATGAGTTCTATAATTCATTTTTTCCCCTGGTCTTATCCTGTTCAGCTTTTATGTGGTATTTGTGGTAGTTAATATCTAAGATTGGTCCCAATTCTCCCTGTATCTGGAAATTGAAACACTTGTGTAGTTCTCTTCCCCTCAATGTTAGCGGGACTTACCAAATAGCTTGTAATAAATAGAATATGGCAGAAGCAACAAGATGTCACTTCTATGATTTGGTTACAAAATGTCTGTAGCTTCAGGCTTAATCTTCCTCTCTCTCTTTTCTTCTCCTTTCCCCTCCTTCTCTCTCTGAAGCAAGCTGCCATATTGTTTGTATACCTCTAGAAACTGGACAGGAATAGAGTATGAGGACCCGAGGCCTGCTGATACCTAGATGAGTGAGCTTAGAAGTAGATCCTAACCCCCTGATCTCTAATCCCAAACACCCAAATTGAGCCTTGAGATGACTGCAGCCACAGAAGAAACCCTCATTAAAACTTTTTGAGGGACTCTGAGCTGCAGGAACTAACTAAGCTATGCCTGAACTACAAATATTGAGAGATTAATAAATGCTATTTTATTTTTTATTCTTTAATATTATAATTTTACTTTATTTTTTTTCAATGTTCCAAGATTCATTGTTTATGCACCACACCCAGTGCTCCATGCATTATGTGCCCTCCTTCATATCCACCACCAGGCTACTGAAACCCCCACCCCCTTTCCTCCAAAACCCTCAGTTTGTTTCTCAGAGTCCACAGTCTCTCATGGTTATAAATAAACGCTATTTTAAATCACTGAGTTAAATCAGTGAGTTGGGGTATTTTGCTATGCAACAATAGATAAAGAATGCAGTGATATGTATTTACTCCTTTCTCCCTCTGTTTAATCTTTCCTACTTAAACTTGAATGTGTGTATGGCCTATGGTGCATTTTTGTGATGAGAAACCAAATGAATTAGAGAAATGCTAGGCAGGTAAACACAAGTGTAGCTGCATAAATTAGACAGAGCACATGTATTTTTATTTTTTCTCATGTATTTTTAAAAACCTAGCTTAAACCATGATCTAAAGTTTCAAATTCCTGTATCATTAATCTTTAAGCTAGGTTGTACCATCATCATTAGGAACTTAACATAGGAATGTTAACCAGTGATTCTCTGGTTTAAAAATGTATATTCCTTTTCATTTGAAGGACATGTGTATTATATAACAAGTCAAAAGAGACAGGATTGAAAACTATAACCTCACGGGAAATAATGGAGAAATCTGTATTAACCACTCTTTTAGACCTGTATATGAAATGGTGTTCTATTCCTTTATATCTATTTTTCTTTTACTGATTCACTTTGAAGCATTTATTTATAAGATTTAAACTGTTCTCTGAACAATATAGATATAATTTCAGGCTGACATTTGCTGAATTAAATATCCCATCATCCACCTTTATCTTTTTGATATATGTACAGTAAAACTCTTTAAATATGTTCAGTCATTTCTGTCAATTATTTATTATTAATTTGTAGATCTATTTTTTCATTATTTCCTCCCATTTATCTACATAATTATTCATGAGAGGACAGTAATTTTTTTAATTTTGTGTAGCATATGTAATTTTAGTCTCTTTTTACATTTCAAACACATCAGAATTTCATTATTAAATATATTTATGGGAGATTACTCACTTTTTATACATACACACACACAATTCTTTTTTTCTGAAAAGCTAAGACCACTTTATTATTCATCTAAATAAATAAATACATAAATGTTGTGCTATATGTTTTTGGTAAGGAAGTATCTTCATTTCATTTAATTTTCTTTCTATGTTAAAAAATGGTCAAGTGTGAGGAAGGATATGGTCTTTATGAACCTCTGAGGCTATAGAAGGTTATATATGAGGAGTGTGATGCCCTCTTTCATCCTTAGTTGTAATACATGAAATCAGAGATAGGAAAATAAGAAGCGTGTCTTTGAGGACTACTGAGCATCAATGTGTAATCAATACCAAATAGTATCAAATTCAGAGTCTAGGAAGGAAATAAGAGTCATGGCATAAAGTTAA
The DNA here is from genome assembly GCF_010015895.1 of Lontra canadensis. Taxonomy (NCBI): domain Eukaryota; kingdom Metazoa; phylum Chordata; class Mammalia; order Carnivora; family Mustelidae; genus Lontra; species Lontra canadensis. The sequence continues at coordinate 5,426,619 of NW_022631075.1, read as the reverse complement.
AATGGTATAGAGATAGAAAAATAGAATCCAGTGTTTCAAATAAAAGCAGTAAGTACTTAGAAAATAAATGAGAAGAAAGCCTAAAGAAATCTGGAATCTAAATTTGAGTTCCAAATTTTTTATATTGTTTCAGTCTACCAATTATGCTAAATTATATTTACTTAAACCATAAGAGAGACAGTCATTCATTCCTTCAGGTAAAACATGAATTCAGAATCTAATATGTTCTACACACTCTGACAGATACTGAGGATAAAGATCTCAATAAGAAACAGTCACTGGAAGGGAGCCTGAGTGGCTCAGTCAGTTATGCATCCAACTAGGTTTTGGCTCAGGTTATGATCTCAGTGTTGTGAGACAGAGCCCCATGTTGGACTCTGTGCTCAGTGGGGTGTCTGCTTCCCCTCTCCCTCTCCCTTTGCCCCTCCCCCTCCTCACGCTCTCTCTCTCTCAAATAAATAAATAAAATTAAACTTAAAAAAATAAAAAAGAAACTATCACTGAGAAATAATATATATACTTCCCAATTATGTAATATAGTATTCATTCAGGCATATATTTATTCAAAATTGTTTACAAAGCATGTGTTGTATTCCCTATATTATATTAAGAACCACAAACACTTTGATGAGCCAAAATGAATATGACCTTTGCTTTCAAATTACTGATCATTAAGTAGTATGTACATATAATAACAAATCATTACTCTAATGAATGTATAAATACAATGTAGGCTTGGAAATCGGGTATTAGGGAAAGATTCTCATAAATAATTATTTAATCTAGCATATAAAACATGGATGGGACTCAAATGCAAAACTAGAAAAATTAGATGTGTGGGGATGTGAGGAGGTGGGAAGTGTGCAGGTGGAAAAAATATTCAAGCAAGTGGAATTGACAATTATAATGACCCTGTTATGGACTGAATTATTTCCTCCCAGATTTAGATATAGAAGTTCCAAATCCCAGTACTTCAGAATGTGAGTGTATTTGGAGATAGGGCCTTTAAAGGGGTGACTATATTAAAATAAACACTCCCTTCACATGTGCTCTCATCCAGTTGGACTGGTGTTCTTATAAGAAGAGGAGATTAAGAAACATGAAAGATGCCAGAGATGTGTGCATACAGAAGAAAAACTGTGAGGTCACAGCAAGGAAACAGTCATCCACAAGCCAAGGCAAAAGGTCTTAGGAGAAACCAAACCTGGTGACATCTTGATCTTGGACCTTCAACCTCCAGAACAATGAGAAATAAATTTCTGTTATTTTCGCCACCAAGTCTCTAGTATTTTGTTACAGCAGCCCTTAGCAAACTAATATAGGCCCTAAGGCAGGAGAACACAGGAAATGCAACAAATTGGAAGAAGGCAAGAAAACAGTATAAGAAGGAGTTGAAGGTTCAATGAATCTGTGGAATAAAACGGTGGCTAGACTGTGCAGAGCTTTATATGCCATATTAAGGATCTTGGTTTTGTCCTCAGTGTAATTTGAAAGCCCCTGATATGTTTTAGACAAGTGTTTGTTTTTAGCTGTAAGTCACAGAAAACCTAACCAAAAATATACTAAGCTATAAAGATATTTATTCATAAGAAGTCCACAGATAGGTTCCAGAGTTAATCAATTCACTGACTTAAAAAAAAATTAAAAAAATTCACTGACTCAATTCTATTATTGATGACTTAAGAAAGTCATCAATAATAGAGATGTTTTCTGTTTTTTATTTCACCCCCCTTATATTTGGTTTGTTGGCCTATCCACCTAGGCTGAATCCTCTTACAGTACTAAACTACAGCTACAGCTTTAGGCAACATTTGTTAATGTCAATATTCAGAGGAAGAATAATGAACATCTTAGTCACAGAATCATTTTTTAAGCGTGAATAAAGCTTTCTTAGAAGAATTTCAGCATGATTGCCCTAATATCTTATTGCATAAAATTCCATCACATTCCCATTCCTAAAACAGTTACTTGAAAAGGGAGGTAAAACCATGGTAAATTGGTTAGAATAATCAAGATTTACTTACTTTATCTGAAAAGGGGCCAAGCCCTCCCTGCAAGACAATCTCTTAGATATGAGTGGACAATATTGGGGTCTATTGAGGAAGGAAGAAAGAATGGCTTTTGGTTAGAAAAATCTGCTCAAGACTTTCTGCAATGCCTTTCTAAAGATTATATGATTATATTTGTGTTTTGAAACAATGCCCTGGCTGCAGAGCAGAGAACTGGTTGAAGGAGTTGTGTAAGAATGAAAAGCAAAGAGGCTTGTTTAGTTTACAGTACTAAAGGTTAAAGAAGATGGTATATTGGACCAGAATGGAGAAAGTGAAGAAAAGTGGATGGTATCAAGAAAAACTTAGAAATATTTGATGATACATTAAGTATGAAATATGAGAGAATGGGAAGTATCAAGGTCAATTCCTTATTTCCTGGTCTGTGTGACTGGATGAAGGAAACACTGAAAGAACATATTTGGGGAGAAAAATAATGAGTTTTACCTTGGACATATTGAGTTTGGGCTTCCACTGTGTTATCTAATTGGATATATCATTTAGATAATTTGATATGTGAGTCTTAAACTCATATCAGAAATCTGAATCCAGAAAAATAAATTATTTGGGTAGATAGAGAGAGATAGATGATGATAGATGGTGATGATGATCGATAAATAGATAGAGATTAGATAGACAGATGGATGATAGATGATAGATAGATAATATATAGATAAATAGATAATAGATAGATAGATGATAGAACAAACATAGATACTGAGATACTGAAGTCAGAGGAGACATTTGGAATTCTCTGATTTCAAATGAATAGAAAAAGATTATGGAGCCTATAAAGGAAATTGAAAAGGGACCATCCCCTCTATGGGAGAAAAATTAAATACATGAATAAAACAGCATGATTTCAAGAAAGTGGATGGATTATTTTGAGATATAGGGAGTAGTTCAAGTAAACATTCCAAATTCTTAAGAATACAGAAAATCTGATGATTACAGAGTATGGTAAAAGTCTCTTGAAAACAGAAAAGTGAGGAAGAGCCTGGTTAGAGATGTACTGAATACAGATGTACCAGTAGGCATGGAAGTGAAAGAGGATTGATATTTGGGTAGTTTACACATTATGCATTTACAACAAGACAGTGTGGCAGAAAGATTGATGCACTGCTACTTGAAAAGAATTAAAGTTCTGATTCTGATGGATGGAATGTTCTGTATGTATGTTAGGTCCATTTGGTGTAAAGTGAGTTCAATTCAGTGTATCCTTCTTGGTTTTCTGTTTGGATAATTTGTCCATTGTTAAAAATAGTATGTTGAAGTCTCTTGCTATTATTGTATTGTTATCTTTCTTTCTTCAGATCTATTACTATTTGCTTAATATATTTAGATGAGCCAATGGTCGTGTATATACATTTACAATTGTTATATCAACTTGATGTATTGACTCAATTATGCAAAAGAAAGGATCAGAAAACTGGAAGACAAAGGGTTTGAAATTAGCCAGTTAGAGGTATAAAGAGAAAAAAAAAAAGAATAAAAAATCAAGATGAAAGTGGTAAAGATAAATATATTGTCAAATTAAGATTACTCTAATACTGTAATGGTACATAGATCACTTTTAACTCCAGCATAAATGTTAAAAGGCAGAAATATTAAAATTAAGTAAAGCTACAATATTTTGATAATTCATACACAATTTAAATATGTAAAGTGTGACATCAATAGCAAAATGTATGTGGGGGAGTAAAAGTGTAAAGATTTTGTATTCAATCAAACTTAAGTTACTATCAGCTTAAAATAGACTGTTGTAACTGTAAGATATTCTATGTAAACCTCATTATATAACCAAAGAGAAAATCTCTACTAGATACACAAAAGATAAAGGAAAAGGAAAAGAAAACATATTGCTACAAAAAAAAAAAATCAACAAATCACAGAAGAAGACAGTAAGAAAGGAACAAAGGAACTACGAAACAGCCAGAAAACAATTAACAAGGTGGCAATAGTAAGTCTTTACCTATCAATAATTACTTAAATGAAAATGGATTAAATTCTCTAATCAGGATATATAGAGTGGCTGAATGGAAAAAAAAACAGAACCCAACTATATGTTATCTACAATAGACTCAATTCCACTTTAAAGACACATATAGGTTGAAAGTGAACACACAGAAAAAGATTTCCATACAAATGGTAACCAAAAGAGAACATGGTTGGTTATGCTTATATCAGACAAAATAGACTTAAAGTCAAAATTGGTAACAAGCAACAAAGAAGATCACTATATAATGATTAAGTGGTAAATTTGTCAAAGAATATAACAATTATAAATATTAATGCACCCAACATGGCAGCACCTAAATAATAAAGCAAATATCTAAATACATGAAAAGAGAAAAAAGACAGTGCTAAAATAATAGTAAATATTTCAATATTCTGACTTTTGTTCAATGAATAAGTCATCCACACAGATGATCAATAAGAGTGGACCTGAGTAACACTATAAAGCAAATGGACCTACCAGACACATTAAGAATATTCTTACAGTTTCAGTATATACATTCTTCTAAAGTGTACATGGAACATTCTCCTCAATAGATCTTATGTTGGAGCACAAAACAAATCTTAAATTTAGGAAGATTTAAATCATATCAGGTTTACTTTCTTTTTTTTAAGATTTTATTTGTTTATTTATTTGACAAACAGAGACCACAAGTAGGCAGAGAGGCAGGTAGAGAGAGAGGAAGAAGCAGGCTCCCTGCTGAGCAGAGAGCCCAATGCAGGGCCTTATCCCAGGACCCTGGGATCATGACCTGGGCTGAAAGCAGAGGCTTAACTCACTGAGCCACACAGATGCCCCCATATCACGTTTATTTTCTGACCAAATTATGTGAAATTAGAAATCAATCATGGGGAACCTGGGAAATTCACAAATATGTGGAAATTAACACATTCCTGGACAACTAATAGTTTAAAGAAAAAATCAAATAGGAAATAAAAACTATAATAAACATACAAAAATGGAAGCACAACATTCAAAGTTTATAGGATGCAGGAAAAATGGTTCTAAAGGAATTTTATTGTGATAAAGAAAAAAAGAAAGGTCTTAAATCAACAACTTAAGTTTACAACTCAGGAAGGAAGGAAGGAAGGAAAGAAGGAAGGAAGGAAGGAAGGACTAAGCTCAAAGGTCAGAATAGAAAAAAAAGACCATAAAAATAACAGAAAAGATTAACAAAATTAAGGGCTGGCTTTTTGATAAGATAAATAAAATTGACAAATCTTTAGCATTAATAATGAAAGAAAAAGGTAGAGGACACAAATAAGATTACAAATGAAATAGAGGTTATTACAACTGATATGACAGAAACACAAATGATCATAAGAGACTACTAAGAACAATTACACACCAGCAAATTAGATAAATCAGAAGAAATGCATAAATTCCTAGAAGCATACAATCTACAATGACTGAATCATGAAGATACAGAAAATGTGAACAGATCAATAATGAGTAAGAACACTGAACTAGTGATCAAAAACCTCCCAACAAAGAACAGCCCTGTACCTGCAAACTTCATAGTTGAATTCAACCATAAATTTAAAAAATTAATGCCAATCTTTCCCAAGTTCTTCCAGAATATTAATTGGAAGGGAACACTTACAAACTCAGTTGACAAAGTCAGCATTATGCTCATGTGAGGCTAGTTTAAAAACACTACAAAAAATTACATGTCAATATCCATGTTTTGAACATAGATGCAAAAGTCCTCAACAAAATACTAGAAAACTAAATTTAAGAGCATAAAATTATCATACATTATGATTATGTGGAACTTATTCCAAGGAAAAAATTATGGTTCAACATGTGCAATTCAATAAAAGTGATACACTACAATATTATAGTGAAAGATAAAAGTCATATTATCCTCTCAACAGATGCAGAAAAATAGTTGAAAAAATTCAGCCTTCTTTCATGATAATGACTCAACATTTTAGATATAGAAGGAGCATATCTCAATCCAATAAATATATGTACTACAAACCCACAGCTAAAAGCTTTTCCTTTAAGATCAGAAACAAGTTAAGGATGACTACTCTCACCACTCTTATTCAACAAAGTACTGGAAGTAATTAAGTGAGAAAAAGAATTAAAAGGTATTCACATGAGAAAGGAAGAAGTAAAATTGTTCTCTGATTGCAGATGACATAATCTTATATGTAGAAAATCCTAAAGATTTGATCAAAACTCTTTTAGAACAATGAATGAATTCAGTAAATTTGCAAAATACAAAGTCAACATCCAAAAATCAGTTGCACTTCTATAGACTAACAACAAACTACCCAAAAACAAAATAAAGAAGACAATCCTACTTAAAATGGCACCAAAAAAAATTAAATGCATAGAAATAAGTTTGACCTATGGAGTGGAAGTTTTGTACACTTAAAACTATAAAATATAGGTGAAAGAAATTGAAGACACAAATAAATAGAAGTATTGCCCATGTCCATAGAGAGGAATAAACATTGGTAAAATGTCAACACTACCCAAACTACCTATGGATTCAATGTACTCCCTACCAAAAATCCAAAGGCATTTTTCACAAAAATAGAAAAAAAATTTTTTAAATGGAACCCCCCAAACATACAAACAGAAACCCCAAACAGACAAAACAATCTTGAGAAAGGACAAAGGTGGAAGAATTGAAAAATTTTCCCCATTTTTTTAAAAATTTGAGTATAATAAATACACAATACTAAATTAGTTTCAGGTGTACAACTTAGTGATTTGACAAGATTATATACTATGCTAGGCTCACCACAAGTGTAGCTACTATCTGTCCCATTACATTACTGTTATAATATCATTGACTATATCCTTTATACTCTGTATTGTATTCCTGTGACTTACTCATTCCATAACTCTTGATTTTACAATATATTACAAACTTATAGTAATCAAAATATTCTGGTACTACCATAAAAGCAAACATATAGACCAATTAAAGAGAGTAGGGAGCCCAAAGATAAACCCAAGTACAAATTGTCCACTAATGTTTGGTAAGTATGCCAAGAACACACAATGGGGAAAGGATATACACTTCAATAAAGGTGGCACAAAAACTAGATTGCCTTATGAAAAAAAATGACATTGGACCTTTACTTGATACCATACACAAAAATTAACTCAAAATGAATTAAATACCTAAATATTAGACCTAAAACTATAAAACTCCTAGAAGAAAATATTACAAAAAAAGCTCATTGACATTAATCTTGACAAGGTTTTTGTATATAAGACCAAGAGCACAAGTAACAAAAGCAAAAATAAACAATTGGGATTTTATGAAACAAAAGCTTCTGCACAGAAAAGGAAACAATTGACAAGATGAAATAGTAATCTACAAAATGAGAGAAAATATTTGCAAACCATATATCTGAGAAGTGGTAAATACCCAAAATGCTTAAGCAGCTACTGCAACTCAAGGCAAAGTAAACAAATAAACCATTTAAATAATGGGCAAAGGGTCTGATTAGACTTTTTTTCTAAAAAAGACATACACATACAGGTACATGAAAATGTACTTAACATCAGATACATGAAAATGTACTTAACAGGTACATAAAATGTACTTAACACTAATAATTAAGCATATACAAGACCAAGATATGGAAACAACCTAAGTGTCTACTGATGAATGAATAGATAAAGAAAGTGGGGTATATTAATACAGTGGAATATTATTCAACCATAAAAACTGAAATCTTGCCATTTGTGACAACATGGATGGATCTTGAGGGCATTATGATAAGTGAAATAAGTCAGACAGAGAAAGACAAATATATTCACTCACTTATATGTTGAATCTAAAAGAAAAAAGAAAACCTCATAGATACAGAGAACAGATTGGTAGTTGCTAGAGGTGAGGAGTAAGGGGTGGATGAAATGGGCAAAGGAGGTCAAAAGGTACAAAGTCCCAATTATAAAATAAATAAGTCATGAGGATGTAATTCACAACATGATGACAATAATTAATAATACCATATTGCATATTTGAAAGTACCTCAGAAAGTACATCTTATATGTCCACATCACAAGAAAAAAAAATTAACTATTTATGGTGATGAATATTAACTAGAATTATTGTGGTGAAGAGGCTGTCTTTTTTTCCAGTGGACATTCTTTCCTGCTTTTTAGAAGATAAGTTGACCATAGAGTTGAGGGTCTATTTCTGGGCTCTCTATTGTGCTCCACTGATCTATGTGTCTGTTTTTGTGCCAGTGCCATACTGTCTTGATGAGGAAAGCTTTGTAATAGAGCTTGAAGTCTGGAGTTGTGATGCCATCAACTTGGGCTTTCTTTTTCAATATTCCTCTGGTTATTCGAGGTCTCTTCTGGTTCCGTATAAATTTTAGGATTATTTGTTCCATTTCTTTGAAAAAAAATTGATGGTATTTTGATAGGGATTGCATTAAATGTGTAGATTGCTTAAGGTAGCGTAGACATTTTCACAGTATTTGTTCTTCCAATCCATGAGCATGGAACGTTTTTCCATTTCTTTGTGTCTTCCTCAATTTCTTTGATGAGTACTTTATAGTTTTCTGAGTATAGATTCTTTGCCTCTTTGGTTAGGTTTATCCCTAGGTATCTTATAGTTTTGGGTGCAATTGTAAATGGGATTGACTCCTTAATTTCTCTTTCTTCTGTCTTGTTGGTGTATAAAAATGCAACTGATTTCTGTGTATTGATTTTATATCCTGACACTTTACTGAATTCCTGTACAAGTTCTAGCAGTTTTGGAGTGGAGTCTTTTGGGTTTTCCACATATAGTATCATGTCATCTGCAAAGAGTGATAATTTTACTTCTTCTTTGCCGATTTGGATGCCTTTAATTTATTTTTGTTGTCTGATTGCTGATGTTAGGACTTCTAGTACTGTGTTGAGTAGCAGTGATGATAATGGACATCCCTGCCATGTTCCTGACCTTAGGGGAAAAGCTCTGTTTTTCTCTATTGAGAATGATATTTGTGGTGGGCTTTTCATAGATGGCTTTGATAATACTGAGGTATGTGCCCTCTATCCCTACACTTTGAAGAGTTTTGATCAGGAAGGGATGCTGTACTTTGTCAAATGCTTTTTCAGCATCTATTGAGAGTACCATATGGTTTTTGTTCTTTCTTTTACTAATGTATTGTATCACATTGATTTGCGGATGTTGAACCAACCTTGCAGCCCTGGAATAAATCCCACTTAGTCATGGTGAATAATCCTTTTAATGTACTTTTGGATCCTATTGGCTAGTATTTTGGTGAGAATTTTCGCATCTGCGTTCATCAAGGATATTAGTCTATAATTCTCCTTTTTGATGGGATCCTTGTCTGGTTTTGGGATCAAGATGATGCTGGCCTCATAAAATGAGTTTGGAAGTTTTCCTTCCATTTCTATTTTTTTGGAACAGTTTCAGGAGTATAGGAATTAATTCTTCTTTAAATGTTTGGTAGAATTCCCCTGGGAAGCCATCTGGCCCTGGGCTCTTCTTTGTTGGGAGATTTTTGATAATTGCTTCAGTCTCCTTAGTGGTTATGGGTCTGTTCAGGTTTTCTATTTCTTCCTGGATCAATTTTGGTAATTTATACACCTCTAGGAATGCATCCCATTTTTTCCAGATTGTCAAATTTGTTGGAGTAGAGTTGCTCATAGTATGTTCTTATAATTGTCTGTATTTCTTTGGTGTTCGTTGTGATCTCTCCTCTTTCATTCATGATTTTATTTATTTGGGTCATTTCTCTTTTCTTTTCGATGAGTCTGGCCAGGGGTTTATCAATCTTATTAATTCTTTCAAAGAACCAGCTCCTAGTTTTGTTGATTTGTTCTATCAGTTTTTTGGTTTCTATTTCATTGATTTCTTCTCTGATCTTTATTATTTCTCTTCTCCTGCTGGGTTTTTGGCTTTCTTTGTTGTTCTTTCTCTGGCTCCTTAGGCACACGTTGTGTATCTGAGACCCTTCTTGTTTCTTGAGAAAGGCTTGTGTCACTATATATTTTCCCCTCAGGATTGCCTTTGCTGTGTCCCACAGATTTTGAACCATTGTGTTTTCATTATGATTTTTTCCATGAATTTTTTCAATTCTTCTTCAATTTCCTGGTTGACCCATTCATTCTTTAGAAGGATGGAATTTAGTCTCCACGTATTTGGGTTCTTTCCAAATTTCCTCTTGTGATTGAGTTCTAGCTTCAGAGCATTGTGGTCTGAAAATATGCAGGGGATGATCCCAATCTTTTGATACCAGTTGAGACCTGATTTATGACCCAGGATGTGATCTATTCTGGAGAATGTTCCATGTGCACTAGAGAAGAATGTGTATTCTGTTGTTTTGGGGATAGAATGTTCTGAATATTTCTGTGATGTCCATCTGGTCCAGTGTGTCATTTAACGCCTTTATTTCCTTGTTGATCTTTTGCTTGGATGATCTGTCCATTTCAGTGAGGCGAGTGTTAAAGTCCCCTACTATTATTATATTATTGTCCATCTGTTTCTTTGATGTTGTTATTAACTGGTTCCTATAGTTGGCTGCTCCCATGTTAGGGGCATAGATATTTAAAATTGTTAGATCTTCTTGTTAGACAGACCCTTTGAGTATGATATAGTGTCCTTCCTCATCTCTTATTATAGTCTATGGCTTAAAATCTAATTGATCTGATATAAGGATTGCCACCCCAGCTTTATTTTGATGTCTATTAACAAGGGAAATTGTTTTCCACCCCTTCACTTTAAATCCGGAGGTGTCTTTGGGTCTAAAATGAGTTTCTTGTAGGCAGCATATTGATGGGTTTTGTTTTTTTTATCCATTCTGATACCCTGTGTCTTTTGATTGGGGCATTTAGCCCATTAGTCATTTACATTCAGGGTAATTATGGAGTGATACGAATTTAGTGCCATTGTATTGCCTGTAAGGTGACTGTTACTGTATATTGTCTCTGTTCCTTTCTGATCTACTACTTTTTTGTTCTCTCTTTGCTTAGAGGACCCCTTTCAGTATTTCCTGTAGAGCTGGTTTGGTGTTTGCAAATGCTTTCAGTTTTTGTTTGTCCTGGAAGCTTTTTATCTCTCCTTTTATTTTCAATGATAACCTAGGTGGATATAGTATTCTTGGCTGCATGTTTTTCTCGTTTAGTGCTCTGAATATATCATGCCAGCTCTTTCTGGCCTGCCAGGTCTCTGTGGATAAGTCCGCTGCCAGTCTAACATTTTTTACCGTTTTATGTTACAGACTTCTTGTCCCGGGCTGCTTTCAGGCTATTCTCTTTGTCGCTAAGACTTGTAAATTTTACTATGAGATGACAGGGTGTGGACCTATTCTTATTGATTTTGAGGGGGTTCTCTGCACCTCCTGGATTTTGATGCTTGTCCCTTTGCCATATTAGGGAAATTCTCTACAATAATTCTCTCCAATGTACCTTCTGCTCCTCTCTCTCTTTCTTCTTCTGGAATCTCAATTATTCTAATGTTGTGTCATTTCATGGTGTCACTTTTCTCTCGAATTCTCCCCTCATCGTCCAGTAGTAGTTTGTTCCTCTTTTGCTCAGCTTCTTTATTCTCAGTCATTTGGTCTTCTATATCACTAATTCTTGTTTCTGCCCCATTTTTCCTAGCAGTAAGAGCCTCCATTTTTTATTGCACCTCAATAATAGCTTTTTAAAATTTCAATTTGGTTAGATTTTAGTTCTTTTATTTCTCCAGAAAAGGTTTTTATTTCTTCAGACACTGTTTCTCTAATATCTTCCATGCCTTTTTTGAGCCCACTTAGCACCTTGAGAATCGTCATTCTGAACTCTAGATCTGACATCTTACCAATGTCCATATTGCTTAGGTCCCTAGCCTTTGGAACTGCCTCCTGTTCTTTGTGTGTGTGTGTGTGTGTTGAGTTTTTCCACCTTGTCATTTTATCCAGATAAGAATATATGAAGGGAGGCGCCTGGGTGGCTCAGTGGGTTAAAGCCTCTGCCTTCGGCTTGGGTCATGATCCCAGGGTCCTGGGATCAAGCCCCACATTGGGCTCTCTGCTCAGCGGGGAGCCTGCTTCCTCCTCTCTCTCTCTCTACCTGCCTCTCTGCCTACTTGTGATCTCTATCTGTCAAATAAATAAATAAAATCTTAAAAAAAAGAATATATGAAGGTATGAATAAAATACTAAAAGGGTGGCAAAAACCTCAAGAAAATGTGCTTTAACCAAATCAGAAGAGACCCCAAAACCTGCAAGGGAGAAAGGGGATAAAAAGTCCAGAAAAAAAGATGAAAGAAAGAAAACAAATAAAGAAAAAATACAAAAAAGAATATATATATATATTAGACTGGTGCCTAGAACAGGGTCACCCGTTTAATTTGGGGAGTATTTTGGTCTCTTAGAAGAAACTACCTCCCAAAATTTTAAAGAATGAAAAGCACATATAAGGGTAAACACAATGAAGTGATGGAATATGACTATAAAGATGAATTTTTTTTTAATTCCTAAAAAAGGAGTTGATAAAATGAGTTGGTTGGGAGAATAAAGAAAAAGAAAGTGGAGAGAATTTGCTTGAGCTGGAGACTAGAACAAGCCTTGTGTTAGATTTAGGTTGTATTTTGATCTATTAGAAGAAGTTTACCCCAAACTTTTTAGAAGAAAAAACCCTATGTGTATATAAAAAATAAAGTTAGATACAATGAAGGATAAAATATGACTATAATAATGAAGGTTCAAAAAAGATTATTATTATTTTTTGAAAGGTATTGTTAGGATAAACTAGTTTTAAAAAACGTTAAAAGAGGGAAGTGTAAAAGTTAAAAAAAAATAGTAGAAGAAAAAAATTAATTAACTGCAAGAATAAAGAATCATGGGGAGAAAGCCATGAATTCCATGCTTTGCTTTCTCTTCCTCTGGAATTCCACTGCTCTCCTTGGTAAGTGAACTTGGTTGTGGAGGATTTCTTGCTGACCTTCTTGGGGAGGGGCCTGTTGTAGTGATTCTCAAGTGTTTTTCCCGAGGCGGAATTGCACCACCCTTACCAGGGGCCAGGCTATGTAATCCTCTCCGGTTCGTTTTCAGGATCTTTTGTTCCCTGAACACTTTCTGTAGAGTTCTGGAGGATGGGAATGAAAATGGCAGCCTCCCAGTCTCTGGCCTGGAGGAGCCAAGAGCTTGGGGCCCCACTCCTCAGTGTGCCCTTGGAGAAAAGCGCTCAATCACTCCCATCTCCCTGGCATCTGGCCGTGCTCAAAGAAAAGCATTAAATCACTCCCATCTCCCTGGCCTCAGGCTGAGCTCTGAGCTCACCCATCCTGTGACCAAGCGTCTCTGTCTCTGTCACCTAGCTCTGCCTGGACTCTCCAAATCCTGCGGATCTCTGAGCTATTCCAGGGGGGTCTCCCAGAAATTTGTGGGGTCCCGGCTTGCAGAGCAGTTGTCTATGCCATGGATTACAGTTCAGAGTAACCCTGAGTTGAGAGCTCATTCCTCGGCTCCATCTCTGTAGCCAGCCTCCCCACTCTAACACCTGTGAGCTCTGTGAAAATCAGACACCCCTGATCCTTCTGTGACCCCATGGGACCTGAGGCCATGCTGTCCCCGCATGAGCTTCACCCCAGTTTAGCCTCTGGAACAATGTCCCTCAGTGGAGCAGACTTTTAAAAGTTCTGATTTTGTGATCTGTTGCTCCACTGCTTGCTGGGAGCCGGCCCCTCCCTCTTCGGTCTATCTTCCCATCGCTTTGGATTCACTTCTCCGCCGGTCCTACCTTTCAGAAAGTGGTTGATTTTCTGTTTCTTGAATTGTTGTTCTTCTTCTCTTCGATCTCCTGTTGGATTTGTAGGTGTTCATGATGGTTTGATAAGATATCTAGCTGATCCCCTGCTACCTGATGTCGTCTTAGCCTGCTACTTCTCTGCCATCTTGACTCCTCTATACCTCAATTTTTAAAAAGCCAAAAAAAGAAACTATCACAATAAATATTAATATTATTTTCATTAAGACACCATTACAGTAATGACATAAGCCAATACTAAGAAAAAGATAGTCACAATAAATAATATTCAGTAAGTGTTTATATCCTGAATATACATACATACATACATGTAGGATATATATACATATATGTATATATATCCTACAACCAAGTAAGCAATAGACTAGTAATCCAACAAGATGGACAAAAGACTTGAAATGGTACATCACAAAATAGGATCTTTAAGTTGTCAATAACCACATAAAAATATGCTCATCTTGAAATACTTATGAAGGAAATTAATATTAAAACCACATTGACATCATGTTGCATGTGAAGTCCTTGTTTCTATAGACTGTCTCTGTAAATTTCTGTTCTATGTCACTCTTAGGTTCTTTCTTCTTTTACAGAATCCCTTTCAATTTTTCTTCTAGTGCTGGCTTAGTGGTCACATAATCTTTTAAACCTTGCTGGTCTTGGAAGTTCTTTATTTCTCCATCCATTCTGAATGTATCCCTTGCATTAAAATGTCTATACTGCCCAGAGCAATCTATACTTTCAATGCCATCCCAATCAAAATTCCACCAACATTTTTCCAAAAGCTGAAACAAACAATCCTAAAATTTGTATGGAACTGGAAAAGACCCTGAATCACTAAGGAAATGTGGAAGAAGGAAAACAAAGCTGGGGCCATCATGTTGCCCTATTTCAAGCTTTATTACAAAGCTGTGATCACCAAGACAGCATGGTACTGACACAAAAACAGACACATAGACCAATGGAACAGAGTAGAAAGCCCAGATATGGACCCTCAACTCTATGGTCAAATAATCTTTGACAAAGCAGGAAAAAATATTCAGTTGAAAAAAAGGCGGTCTCTTTAATAAATGGTGCTGGGAAAATTGGACAGCTATGTATTGAAGAAGGAAACTCAACCATTCTCTTACATCATACACAAGGATAAATTCAAAATGGATAAAAGACCACAAAGTGAGAAAGGAATCCATGAAAATTCCACAAGAGAACATAGGCAGTTACCTCTTCAACACTGGCCACAACAACTTCTTTCAAGACACATCTCCAAAGGCAAAGGAAACAAAAGTGAAAATGAATTTTTGGGACTTCATCAAGATCAGAATCTTCTGCACAGCAAAGGAAACAGTCAATAAAACAAAGAGGTAACCCACAGAATGGGAAAAGATATTCGCAAATGACACTACAGACAAAGTGCTGATATACAAGGTCTATAAAGAACTCTTCAAACTCAACATCCAAAAAATAGAAAATCATGCCAAAAAATGGGCAGAAGACATGAAAAGAAACTTTTTCAAAGAAGACATACAAATGGCTAACAGATACATGAAAAAATGTTCATCATCATTAACCATCAGAGAGATTCAAATCAAAACCACATTGAGATACCACCCTACATTAGTTAGAATGGCAAAGATTAACAAGACAGGAAACAACGAATGTTGGAGAGGTTGTGGAGAAAGGGAAACCCTCTTACACTGTTGGTGGGAATGCAAGTTGTTGCAGCCACTTTGGAAAACAGTGTGGAGATTCCTTAAGAAAATAAAAATAGAGCTACCCTATGACCTTGCAATTGCACTACTGGGTATTTACTCCAAAGATATAGATGTAGTGAAAAGAAGGACCATCTATACCCCAAAGTTCATAACAGCAATGTCCAAAATTGCCAAACTGTGGAAAGAACCAAGATGCCCTTCAACAGATGAATGGATAATGAAGATATGGTCCATATATACAATTGAATATTACTCAGCCATCAGAAAGGATAAATACCCAACTTTTGTATCAACATGGATGGCACTGGAGGAGATTATGCTGAGTGAAATAAGTCAAGCAGAGAAAGTCATCATTTGGTTTCGCTTACTTGTGAAACGTAAGGAATAACATGGAGGACATTAGAAGGAAATGAAAAGTGAATTGGGGGAAATCAGAGGGAGAGACTATGGGTTCTGAGAAAAAAAAATGAGAGTTTTAGAGGGGAGGGGGTTGGGGGGATGGGTGAGCCTGGTGGTAGGTATTAAGGAAGACAATGGGCATGGAGCACTGGGTGTGTTACATAAGCAATGAATTTTGGAACACTGAAAAAATTCCATATATGAAAAAAAAAATTGAGAAACTGCTTAATGTCCACCAGAATGGCTAAAAATTTTGAATATTAACAAGTGCCAGCAATTATGTAGAGCTTCTTGAATTCTTATACATTTCTAGAGATTGTATATCTGTACAAACTGTTTCAAATACTAACAAAATTGTAAACATACATTTTCCTATAGTCCAGTAATTCCACTTTTGGGTATATACACAAGATAAATAACTTTATTTACACTAATGGATATGTATACAAATGTTTATAGCAGCTCTATTTATAAAATCCTAAATAAAAACAACCAAAATATCATCAAGAGAAGAATGGATAAATTGTGTTTTTTTCATACAATGGAATTCATACAGTGGAATAATATACAACATAAAGAATTTCACAGATCTGCACATTTTCAGATGTGTTAATGAACAAAAGGAGTAAATCACAAATAATATATAATATGTGATATCAATTATATAAACTTCAACAGAAGCAACATGATTCAATGTAATAAAAGTCAGAATAGTGTGTATATCTAAGCAGGTGTTGACTCTGAAGAGCCCTGAGGAAACTTTCTGGAATGCTGGGGATGTTCTATAACTTGATCTACATAGTGGTTTTATAGGTGCATATGTATGAAAAAATAATAAAGCTTTCCTATTTAAAAATTAATATACTTTACACAATAAATATATACTATACCTGAATAAAAAGTGTGAAAAACAAACCTGATGTCTGTGAATATTTTTGGGGAATTTGACAATGTACTAAAAACAAGTTACAGATGCTAAGGAGTGGAATTTATGTTCTAGCCAAGAATTTTTATATCATTAAGGATAAAATTGGAAGAAAAACACTGTAAGTGCCTCAAAATTACCTAAAGCAATTAAAATTTATTATCCTGTGAATTAAATTTTCTTGAAAATACTAGTTTGAATAATAACCTCTTCTCACTTACAACTTCCCTCATCAGTGGCAGGATTTTTAATTCTCCTTAGCGAATGTAATTCCTTATTAGATAAGTCTCTATGTTTACAATAGTGTTTATAATTATCAGTGGAGCAAGAGGAGTATCTTTTGACAAAGTTCACAAACCATTAACCTCTTTTTGTTAATGTTTCTATAGGACTGGCTAATAAATTGCATTAGCACATTAAGCAATATTTAGCTGTTTCAGAAAATCATTATCTTCTGATAATTTAAGAATGGGTATCCAGGATAAAATGGATGCATCCTCTTTAAAAAAATATTTATTTATTTGAGAAAGGGAGATTGAGAGAGAGAAAACACTAACACAAGAGAGGGGAGGCTCAGACTCCCCATTAAGCAAAGAACCCAATGTGGGACTCCATCCTGAGACTCCAGGATCATGACCTGAGCTGAAGGCAGGTACTTAACTAACTGAGCCACCCAGGCACCCTGATATGGATTAATTCTTAATATAACTAAAATTACTTGTTTCATTTTTAACAATGTCCACAGAGATTTATTCATGCGTTTGAAAAATATCTATTAAATGCTAATCAAATGCCAGAAACTGTGATAGATGTTTAGCATTGAATAGTGAATCAGAAAAACTTTTTTTCTGCCTTCATAGTGCTTATATTTTAGGAAGGACAAGGGACACATAATCAGACAAGCAAATAAAAAGATTGATATTCTGGAAGATACCACAGTCTAATGGAAGAAAGAGATGAATAAGAAATAATTTTCATGAGGTTTAGAAATTATTATAATTAATATATGCCCATAGTACCTGTAGGAATAGGAACAGCAACTAATTCTGTTGTAGGTTAAGCAAGAGAAGACAGTGGTGGGTATTTACTTACTTTAGAAACTTTGAAATAGCTACACCTTTTAGGTTTCACTTCTCCATTGTTCCTCATTAGAATCCAAGAATTAAACCTTTTCTCTACCTCCAAGTATTTGAGTTTCTTTCAAATTTCCTCCTGTGATTGAGTTCGTTTCAGAGCGTTGTGGTCTAAAAATATGCAAAGAAAAATCCCAGCCTTTTGGTACCAGTTGAGACCTGATTTGTGACCCAGGATGTGATCTATTCTGGAGAGTGTTCCATGTGCATTTGAGAAGAATGTGTATTCTGTTGTTTTAGGATAGAATGATCTGTATGTATCTGTGAAGTCCATCTGGTCCAGTGTGCCATTCAAAACCCTTGTTTCCTTGTTGATCTTCTGTTTAGATGATCTGTCCATTGCTGTGAATGGGGTATTAAAGTTCCCTATTATTATTGTACTATTATCAATGTGTCTCTTTAATTTTGATATTAATTGGTTTATATAATTGGCTGCTCCCATCTTAGGAACATAAATTTTACAATGAACAGATATTTCTCCAAAGAAGACATACAAATAGCTAACAGACACATGAAAAAATGCTCAACATCACTTGGCATCATGGAAATACAAATCAAAACCACAATGAGATACCACCTCACACCAGTTAGAATGGCTAAAATTAATAACTCAGGAAACAACAAATGTTGGTGAGGATGTGGAGAAAGGGGAACCCTCTTACACTGTTGGGAAGAATGCAAGCTGGTAGAGCTACTCTGGAAAACAGTATGGAAGTTCCTCAAGAAGTTAAAAATAGAGCTACCCTATGATCCAGTAATTGCACTATTAGGTGTTCACCCCAAGGATACTAATGTAGTGATCCAAAGGGACACCTGCATCACAGTGTTTATAGCAGCAATGTCCACAACACCCAAACTGTGAAAAGATCCCTGGTGTCCACTGACAGATGAGTGGATAAAGAAAATGTGGTATATATATGTATGTATGTATATACACATATACATATGTGTGTATGTATATATGTATATGTAGGAATATATGTATGTGTATATGTATACATACACATATATGTATATATGTACATACATACATACATACATATGTATATATGTGTGTATATACACTCAGCCATCAAGATAATGAAATCTTACATTGACATGGATGGAACTGGAGAGTATTATGCTGAACAAAATAAGTCAATCAGAGAAAGACAATTAATATATGGTTTCACTCATAGGTGGAATATAAGAAGGCACACAGAGGATCTTAGAGGAAGGGAGAGAAAACTGAATGGAAAAATATCAGAGAGGGAGACAAACCGTGAAGAAACAAACTGAGGGTTGCTGGAGGGGAGGTGGGTGGGGATTTGGTAACCAGGTGATGGGCATTAAGGAGGACATTTGATGTGATGAGCATTGGGTGTTATATGCAACTGACGAATAACTGAACTCTACATCTGAACCTAATGATGTACTATATGTTGGATAATTGAAGTTAAAAAAAATAATTATGAAATAAGCGTTCAATCTTTTCTTTTTTAATAGTATCTTTTCTATGATAATCTTTCCTTCTACCTCCAACCTCTGGGTGCTTCCTCACTTGCCTAAGTTTTTCACTATTTAAAGACAGAAAAATTCCTCTCTTTGTGGAGACCCTATAATTGTTTTTTTTTTTTTTCCCAAAACTGAACCTAGTTCTACCTACAGCTTCTTATCCTTCTTAAATCTCTCTAAAGTAGAATCTACCCATTTCCCTGTATTATATGTTGTCAAGGTTCAGGAGACAGACTCATCATTCTGCCTTACAGTGATGTTTACAGAGCATAGTTCCTCTACCCCAGTGTAAAAAGCCCGTGCCTCTGAGTCTCGTGTCAAACAGTTAAAGCAATTTTTCCTCCTTTGCATTCCATAGCACTACCTGGGCACATTGCCAACTCTAAATGTATGCATTTGGAATCGACAAACCCCATTCCTCCCTTCTGAACTTAGATATAGATTTCAACACCAGTTTGAATCTCTCCCAAGAATGTGCTGACACCAAAGCCTTTTGATCAATATAAATTTTACTAATCATTTCATCAGACAGACAGAAGACTAGGCTTATATCTCACACTTTACAGGAGATGCTTAGGATTTCCAATAAAATATTTGTTATGTCTAAATTCCATTCTCTGTGGAGACATTAATGTGGATTATTTCTTTCATTTTGTTAAAATCATCAGTCTGTGGCCCTCAAATTTTAACAGATTTATTGAGGTATAATTGATACATAAAGGACTGCATATATTTAAATCTGTACAATTTATTGATTTGGGAGATAAGTAAACATTTGTAATTACTATCATTATAATCTAGTGAATAAAAAATTCAGTTAAATAGCTTTCAAATTTTTTACACAGATCAACTGTATTCAGTAGGTCTCAGATATAAGTACAGTATGAGCTCTGCCAAAATGAATCTGAGGAATGTTTTCCATATAGTACTTAGAATCATCTCTTCCCTTGTAGTCAAATATTGATTATAGATTTATTACTGATTTAAATTCACTGTGCCTAAATGATTGTGAGAGAGAGATGCCTAGATATGTGTATGTTTATATGTTTAAAATAATCAAGTAAACTATGTTATTTCTTTTTTATAAAATTTTTTTAAAGATTTTATTTATTTATTTGACAGAGAGAAAGAGAAAACACAAGCAGAGGGAGCTGCAGACAGAGGGACAGGGAAAAGTGGGCCCCCTAGTGAGCAGGGAGCCAGACACGGGGCTCAATCCCAGGACCCTGGGATCATGACTTGAGCTAAAGGCAAATGCTTAACTGACTGAGCCACCCAGGTGCCCATAAACTATGTATTTTCAAAATTAGTTCATTTTTACTCTAATACACTTTATGATCTTTATAAAGTCCTGAGCCAGTGGAAACTCTCAGGGATCCCTAAGAAGAAATACCCAATTCAAGGGGACAAGGTTAATGTTTAGAACATCAATCTTATTGAATACAGTAGAAAGAATACAGAGGAGACCACTTTACATAATGGAACTTGAAAAGTTTGTCCCTGATCTAGTGTGGTTCTTATTATACTATGCTGAGAGACTGGCATTTTATTTTACATAAATGTTATCATTGTAGGGTTTTAAGAAGTGAAACTACTAGATCAAAAATTTTTTTAGATAGATTATTCCAAATGTGTGAAGGATGGGATGGAGGTGTAAAATAATGGAGGTAGAGAAGTAAGTTAAGAGGTATGTTGAGGGGCTGAACTAAGGCAGTAAGGTCATAGAGAAAGAGACTATTTTAACTGATATGTGGAAAGATAAATTGATTACTGAATAAATGGGAATGGGACAGGTAAAAGTAAGGAAGAGGTCAAGACCAATTACCATGTTTCTGGCTTTAGAGTATTTAATGATTTGTACATTCCTTTGAAAATTTTATGAAACTCTTAGACCCTTTCTCCCAAGGAAGGAAAATAGATGCACACAGAATGAATTTTGCATGCAATATAAAAAGGTTCAAATTTCTCTGTTGTAGTAGGCAGATTGGGGTCAGTTGTTCGAGTGTATAGAACTGTTTTGATATCCTGATAAACCTTGATGGATTGAATTTATCAACTGTCATTTAATGATGAGTTAATGAAACTAACCAATAAATAATTTAGAAGGGTATTTTTTTTGCCTTTTTCATGGTTTGAGGGAAAATATACATATTTTTACACTTTCTCAGTTAAAATGGCTGTTTGCAAATAAGTATATTAAATGCAACCTCTAAGAAGCACACAGATTAGTAGAAGACATAAGAAAAGTTGCGCAAATCACTAAAAAAATCAAGATCAATATGGTAAATATCAGAAGAGTGTGGCAAGTATAGTTTCTTGAGAATGAAGAAAATGCAGAACCACATACCTGTTTAGTTTCTTAACACCTGTATGTAAGGCCTAAAAGGGATATGTATGGCTATTTTGCTTGTTTTAAATTAGGTTTCTAGAGGTCGGAGATAATCTTTAGATTACTTTGTATAAGTGTCTAATAAATACTTTTGGAAATTGTAGTGAGTTTACTTTTTAAACCTTAAATATAAAATTATTTATGTATAGGTCTGAGACCCAAGACTCAACTTTTATTCTGTATATTCCTTGCCTGGAATGTCTACTCATGAAATAAGATGTGTGATAATGTTTAATAAAAATAAATATAAAATCATTATTATTATATTAAAGGAAGTAGAAAATAGAGAGACATCCCTACAAAGGTAGAATAGATGTTTATACAAACGTAGTTTTAGAGACATTAAGAAATATATGAGGTATTGTCAAAGTGTATCCCCTCCATTTAATCTACCTCATTGTCAGGCCTTTCCTTTCATAAAATAATACATACTTGCAACATGATAATTTCTCTCAATAACCAGCTTTTTTTTTTCTCTGTCTTGGTACTTATGGCATGAGAATACCAGTTGGCTGAGTGACAAACAGAGAAGCATGAAGAATTGAAAGCATATAGTATTTTTAAATACATAAACCATGTAAATTTTATTTATTCCTTGATTTTTGTTTTCTTTTATAGATGCAAATAGTGATAACATTTTACTCATTTATTTTTTTTTCAAAAATATAAATTAAATGAACTTATCAATGGGTCAAGATAAGCATTTAAGTAGCTAATACTGTCTTGATTTCCCAAACTACAGATGTTTCCCTAGCTTACAATTCCTAAAGTAGGTTTTATAACATATAGGATTGCATCTCATATATATTTATTTTTATATTTATAAACTCTGTAGGGAATAAAGCATAAACTTTCAGCTTCTGAGGTAATGGCACAATGTGGTAAAAGCATGAAACTATTTGGGTTTGCGAGCTCTGTTTTTCCTGCAAAAATATGTATCACCCTGTTTGGTCACATAATGTGTTTATACTTTTATATCTAATTTGAGACAAAGTTTAGAGAGTTTAGAAGTGAATGTAGAGATGGAAAAGAAAAATAAAATTATAAAATAAAAATTGATATGTTTAGCAACACATTAGATATAATTAGTGAAGCAGAGTAACATGTCAAAAAGCTCCCCATACCCCTACCTCACCTCATGTCTATACCTTAGTTCTTTAAGATGTATAACGGTCAGGATATACTAGGTTATACTGTGACAGTAATACCAAAATCTCACTTCCATAACATTAAACAAGTTTATTTCTTGCTAAAGCAAATTCTGCTGCAAATCCCCATGACTTTATATTGCCCATGTGGTGACTAAGTATTCCAGGCTGCTTTTATTTTTGGCACATGAATTTCAACATGATGATTCAGAGTCAATTATGGCAGGTGAAGAGAGCATGACACATTGGCTCCTAAGTGTGTCAGCCTTGAAGTGATATATATTAACAACAGTCACAGTCAGTTAACCAGAGTTAGTCATGAGGTCCCACCCAATTTGCAAGGCTGGGAAATATACATTTTTTATGTATAACCAGGTAAGTAAAGACAAGTGGAAATAATGGTGAGCATAAGTGATGTTTATCTAGTTTATAAGGAATTCAGTGGTTCTGCACCAGGAATTGGGTGAAATAAAAGAATTACTTCAAAGGAGAAAAAGATAATAAATGAAAACAAAATACAAAAATGTATAAACAGATTAAAATGTGGAATTATGTATTTTAATAATTTAAAGAAATTAACATTATTATGAAACAAAACTTTCTAAGAAAAATATATAGTGATAATTTTGAATTTTATCACTTAAAATGTCACATCAACTGATGTTGAACATTCCCTCAGGAAAAATAACTCTTTAAGAATCTTTTACAAATGTCATTCTTCCTGGTAAATATTTTTTCATGTAAAAATGTCAGTATGATTATTGTGATTATTGCATGATATATTAGCTGTATTAACAATCAAATAAAGCATCTCTTGGATAAACTATAAAAATTGTCAGATATAAAAAGTGAACTTAAACTTGCTGCTCCCTAGTGTCTTCTTCTTAATATTTGCCTGAATATTACAAATCAAAGAATATGTGAATATCCTCAAATATACTTTCAAATGTCAAATTAACATTCATGGAAGAAGACATTTGCAGAGAATATTTTGAGATAGTCAAGCTAAATAATTGCCAATCAACTACAATTTATTATTAAAACACTAATGAATCTTCTGGTGCCAGGACAAAAGGAAATATTTGATTCTCTAAAGTTTTTAATTAAAAATTGTCCACAGCTTTAAATATACAGCTTTCTGGTGTACAACCTAACAATAGTAATAAAAATAATTTCCTCAATAAAGCTAGTGACTGAGCTGTCAAAGATAAGGTAATTGGTGCTAAAATTAAAAAAAAATGTGTCTACTTTACTATAAATGAATTGCATCATATATACCTTAATGCTACCCTGAAAAATGTGAGATAAAAGTAGAAAAATGTCAATTTAAATTATTTTGGAACTTTTCTATTTATGTATTTACATAGGTTTTATATTTATGATCATTCTCGATTTTTCTTTTTACTTCCTTCATTTGTTTGCATAAAACAAAACAAATACTGAGTATCATCAACCCATATGGAAGCCTTGGCAGTTTTAGTAGCAAAAAGATACCAATGAAAAATCAGTGAAAAGCACAGTGGAAAGAAGAATATCAGAGAGGGAAAATAATGGAATAAAAAAATTATTAAAAGAAAAATAATAGAAAATTTGACATAAAAATGGTATAAATGAAAAAAGAATAAATGAGGGACACCTTTGCAGTTTGTTGGTTAAGCATCCAACTTTTGATCTTGGCTTGTCATTGAGGTCAATCCCCACATTGGGCTCCACACTGGGCATAGAGTCTGTTTAAGATTCTCTCCCTCCCTCTCTGTCCCTCACCCCCACTTGATCTCACTTTTGTTCTCTTTCTCTAAAAAATTATAGTTAGTCCCACATATATAAATATTTTCATTGGAAATGAATGGGCACTCTGAAGAAAAATAATCCGAGGTGAAATAATTAAACTGTGGAAAATAATGAAGGATTCCAAAAAATGGTAAATATGTAATATAAAAAGACTATGTCGACAAATAAAAGTGACAAAATCAACAGTGTTTCACGGGGTTTATAATATACAAAGAGGAAAAACATGTAATAACAGTAGTATAAAATGCACTGAATGGAATTTAAATGTTGTAAGTTTCTTGCATTGTTCATTAAAAGTAATTATTTAAGGTAGGCAATAATAAGTTAAGCATGCATATTGTCATCTCTAGATTGACCACTAAAACCAGTATTTGAAAAGTTATATAGCTAAAAATCTAATAAAGAAGGTAAAATGGAGTAAATTAAAATAATTGATCAAAAAAAGGTAGGCAAAATGAAAAAAAAAGAATGGACTAAGAGCAGATGGGACATTTACAAAAAGATAGCAAAATGACCGATATAACAATTGCACTGAACATAAATGAGTTCAACACAAATTGTGTGACTGGCTTTTAAAAATAACAACTACAGTTTTTTGAGTATAGATTCTTTGCCTCTTTGGTTAGATTTATTCCTAGGTATCATGGTTTGAGGTGTAATTATAAATGGGATCAACTCCTTAATTTCTATTTCTTCTGTCTTGTTGGTGTATAGAAATGCAACTGATTTTTGTGCATTGATTTTTATATCCTGACACTTCACTGAATTCCTGTATGAGTTCTAACAGTTTTGGAGTAGAGTCTTTTGGTTTTTCACATAAAGTATCATATCATCTACAAAGAGTGAGAGTTTGACTTCTTCTTTGTCAATTCAAATGTGTTTTATTTCTTTTTGTTGCCTAATTGCTGAGACTAGGACTTCTAGTGCTATGTTGAATAGCAGTGGTAATAGTGGACAGCCCTGCTGTGCTCCTGACATTAAGGGAAAAGCTCTCAGTTTTTCCTCATTGAGAATATTTGCTATGTGTTTTTCATAGATGGCTTTTATGCTATTGAGGTATGTACCCTCTATCCCTTCACTGTGAAGAATTTTGATCAAGAAATGATGTTGTACTTTGTCAAATGCTTTTTCAGTATCTATTGTTCTTTCTTTTATTGATGTATTGTATGAACTTGTTGATTTATGGGTGTTGAGCCAACTTTGTAGCCCTGGAATAAATCCCACTTGGTCACGGTGAATAATCCCTTTAATGTACTGTTGGAACCTATTGGCTAGTATTTTGTTGAGAATTTTTGCATCCCTGTTCATCATCATCCATAATTCTCCTTTTTGATGGGGTCCTTGTCTAGTTTTGGGATCAAGGTAATGCCAACCTCATAAAGTGAGTTTGGAAGTTCTCCTTCTGTCTCTATTTTTTTGGAACAATTTCAGGAGAAGAGGTATTAATTATTCTTTAAACATTTGGTAGAATTCCTCTGGGAAACTGTCTGGCCCTGGGTTCTTCTTTGTTGGGAGATATTTGATGACTGCTTCAATCTCCTTACTGGATGTGGGTGTGTTCAGGTTTTCTCTTTCTTCCTGGTTCAGTTTGGTGGCTTATACATCTCTAGGAATACATCCATTTCTTCCAGATTGTCAAATTTGCTGGTGTATAGTTGCTCATGATATGTTCTTATAATTGTTTGTATTTCTTTGGTGTTGGTTGTGATCTCTCCTCTTTCATTCATGTTTTTTAATTAATTTTGGTGAAAGAAATTGAAATTCCATTCCAAAAAATGGAAAAATGTTGCATGCTCATTGATTGGAAGAGCAAATATTGTGAAAATGTCTATGCTACCTAAAGCAATCTACACATTTAATGCAATGCTTATCAAAATAATATCACGTATTTTTCAAATAAATGGAACAAATAATCTTAAAATTTATATGGAACCAGAAAAGACCCCAAATAGTCACAGGAATGTTGAAAAAGAAAACCAAAGTTGACAGTGTTGGGTCCACAATGTTGGGTCACCCAATAATGGGTCCATGATTAAAGAAGCAAGACTGATACAAAGCGAAGGTCAAGCAAAGCTTTATTTCATGCCAAGCATCAAGAATCAAACCAAACGTTCGGGGTCACACCTCTTACAGTGAGGGGGACCTCTCTCTGCTTCACAGACTAGCTTTTAAGGGCAAAGGCCATGCGGTTGGGCCAGGCCATGCACAGGTGGCCAATGAAATTATAACACACAGAGAAAGCTGCACAGTCATGTTAGGTCACACATAAGTGACCAATTGAATTACAATTTACCTTAGTAGATATTTGAACCAGCCTATCACCTTGGTCAGAATTAGGGCCCAAAAGGTGCCCAAAGGGAGGGGCCCATACTCCTTGGTAACTAGGGAGACAGTATGCGACCCCCCACTGATCGGATGTCTCCACCTGGCCTGACCCACCCTTGTATTTGGGCTTTGTTACCTGGGACTGGTTTCCAGGACTTGTTTTTAAGTAAGTTCCCCTGAGGGGGTGGGGGAGGGGCAGGGTCAATTTAAGTTTTACTGCATAAACAACAAAATGACAGTTCAACCGGGGTGGGGTCACTCTGGCTGAATAGGCCCTTACATTCCCCCCTTTTCTTTGGAGATTAGTTAAATCTTTGACTTTACAGCCAGTTCTATGTCCCTTTTTTAATGGCTGCCAGACTGTTTTAATGACTCCAGTGTGATTTACCCCGAAACAGCATTTCTCTCCTAGGGCTATGCAGAGCCACCTCTTTTCTAGAAATAGTATGTCAAGCCCTTATTGTCTATATTTCCCACCTATACTTTAACAATAGGAGCAACAATGAATTCAATGAACTCATTGTTTTTTGAGTCTTAGCTTTAGTCCATGATCGGCAGGGTCCATCAGCAGCAGCATCCATCTCTGGGGGGCATCCTCATCCTTGACTCATTTGATGTGACCTGCGCGAATCCAGGCCCCGATGCCTTCTACTTTCACCATCGTGGGGGTGGTCAGGATGACAGCAAATGGTCCCTTCAAGCGAGGCTCCAAGCCTCCCACTTGGTGGCAGCGCATCCAAACCAAGTCCCTGGGTTGGCGAGGATGTGGCTGCACCTCCATCTTCATCCCTGTGTGGGCAGTTCAGATCCCTGTGTGGGCTAGACAGGCTGCAATGCCTGCAGTAACTGGAGTACAGACTGATCAGTCACTTCTGCTATAGCAACCTCTTGTAGCCAAGGGCAGAGCAGGGGGTACCTCCTGAACATTATTTTAAATGGGGTCACCTTGTTTAAACAGGGTGCACATCATGCCCTGAGGAGGTCAAAAGGAAGGATATCCACCCATCCATTGCTGGCCTCCAACTAGTGCCCATGGCTTTGGCCAATGCCTGTGAGACTGAACTCACAAATGCAGGGCTGTTGTCTGACCCAATTGCAAGAGGTAACCCAAACCTCTAGTAGCTTTTTGGCTACCACTCCTGCCATCTCATGTTTGGCAGAAAAAAAGCTTCTACCCAGCCTACCATCTGTATAGATGTTGGCGGTCTTACCCTTGGCCATCTGTAGTGCCTTGGTGAGTGCAATCAGCTCCGCTTTTTCCACCAAGGTTCCATGTGGCAGGGGGTTGTCCAGAGTTCCTGCTCAGGAGAAACCACTGCAGCCCCCACATACCTCTTTCCATCGACCATGTAGCTACCCCCGTCTGTGAACAAAGTCATCTCCACATCTGGGAGGGGAGTGTCTCTAAGATCCAGCCTTATTCCTGCGACCTGGGTTAGGACCTCCCTGCAGTCATGTGAGTGCTCAGCCAGCACCTCTGGTAGCAACATGACTGGATTTAGCACCGTTGGAGGCTGGAAGGTCACTTTTGGTTCATTGAGGGGGGCCTGATACCCCGTCACTCGAGCGTTTGTCATCTACTGCTCTGGTGGAATCCGGGGAAGGCCCTTGATAAGGTGGGTGGTGGTCAAGATGAGATTTTGACCCAAAGTCAACTTACGTGCATCCTTGACCAGGAGGGCCATGGCAGCCATTATGCAGAGGCAAGGGGGGGGGAGTGGCAGAAGCCAGACACTACTGGATCTAGTTTTTGCTAAGATAGGCTACTGGCCTTTGCCAAAGCCCCAGAGTATGAGTCAAAACTGCCTTTTCATCCACATACAAGTGGAAGGGCTTGGTAACATCTGGGATGGCCAATGCTGGGGCACTCAGTAAGGCTGTTTGTAAGAGTCCTCCCTTAGCCAGTTCATAGAGAGGTAGTGGCATCTCCATGAACTGCAGTATCCACAGCCTACAGTAGCCCACCGTCCCAAGAAACTCCCTCATGGAGATCAAAGCCTAAATAAGTGGTGTGTCTCTGAAAAAGCTGTGCTTTCGTTGCTGACACCCGATACTCTTTTTCCTGCAGAGTCTGTAAGAGAGTTCTCGTCCCCCACAAGCATGACCCATAGTCCTCAGTGGCTATTTCCATTATTCCCACTAACTCAATCAGATTCTTCCTTCTGAATCCTTCAATTTTCTGAAGTTTCCTCCTTATATCTGGGGCTGACTGATTGGCAAAGGCAAGATCATCTTAACGAGCTATCGTGCGACTTCATGTTATCTGGCTTAGGTAAACAAACATTCAAAGACAACCAAATCTAGAATTTAACATCCATAAAGGTGTGTTATTAAAACTAATTTTTTCTTTCTAAAATAACCCTCATTCCCAGAGATGGCCAAATCAATACTAATTCATTTAAAAAACAAGACCAGTTTTAACAAACTTGGCCTAATTATTTACATAAGCTCAGCAAGAACAGTGAGTGTTCATATAGATCTTTTAGAATCTGCTTTACTGGAACTCCCTATAAGGAATCTCTAGGTTGAACTTTTAGTAGCCTCTCCGGGCCAGAAGCCAAGCCACGTAGTTGCCATCAGACATGCCAGCAATACATGTTGATTTGGGCGAATTCCACTTCCTGAGGTCCTGACCCTGCCAGGGAGTGACATTCTTTACTCACCTGTTAAGGCTGCTGGGTACTCTGTAAGCAAGGCATCAGGCCAACAGTTCCAAAGGGCTTTATGGCTCCAGATTTTATAAAGTCAACCTTAGTTCCTTTAAACTGTCTGGTCATATCTGAGTCTTCAAATATGACGTTCCAGTCAAAGCCTTGGTAAAATAACCAGTGTTTTCAATGGTGTCCTGTTATAAGAACAGATTCTTATTGAACTTATGCAAATGACTGATTGCCAAGGAACAAAGAATACTTGCTGAGACCTTTTGGTTTCAGAGGGTTCAGATAGAGGGAAAAGTTGAATGCCTTGATTCGTTTACAAATGAGTACTTTTACATCTCTATAAGTTATAGATAACTTAAGAAAAAGTTTCCCTAGTCTGGAAGAG
Organism: Lontra canadensis; assembly: GCF_010015895.1. NCBI lineage: Eukaryota > Metazoa > Chordata > Mammalia > Carnivora > Mustelidae > Lontra > Lontra canadensis. The sequence goes on along the minus strand of NW_022631075.1, from coordinate 5,396,455 downwards.
CAAACATTACAGAACCAGTTATGTTTAAAATAAGACAAAACATTAAGATACACAACATTACAATTTCCTTCAGATCATCTAGTCCCATGTTGCTAATTCTGGTTTAGTCCAAATGCAGCTTTTACTTCTGGAAATTCTTACCCATTTCAGTTCCAGGATTTTAACATATCAAAGACCTGTATTTGTCCTGAAAGTCTCCCATATGAATTTCCTTTAGGGCAGAATTCATCTTACAAGAAAATTAAAACAATTACAAATGAAAAAACTCAGAATAGATATGGTTAAATATCAAGTGATGACCCTTATCAAGACATTAAAACTTTAGGAAATGTATTGAACCTCCAGAGTAGTTACCGCATTCACCCAAATGTAACCCAAGGTTTATCATTTGTTTAGTAGTACTGCCTGAGTAAATTAGCATATCAAGGAAAAACCTTATGAGTCAAAGAGACCTCATTTACAACTCTGGGCAGGCAAAGAGAAAACCATCTACATTTTCTTAGAAACACCTCAATCTCTAGTGAAGACTATTAACCAATCGTCAGTTGTTACAACAGAATTCAGTTAAGCACAAAAGATGATTACCAACAGATTTCAAAAGCACAAACCTAGTTCCAGCAACCAGTGCTCTAGCATTTTATCCCATTTGGTTTAAAGTTTCAGGTTACCAAAGCCTTTGAAAACTTCTTTAATAATTACCTTAAAACTTTGAGACAGACAATTAACCATCAGTTCAGTCATCTCTTTGCTAACAGATTTTAACAAATAACATGAGCTTATTTGACCTTAAGTAAAAACTCTGAAGTTTCACATTTACTACTGTTAACTCGAAAGACATGTTCATCCTAATTAACCCAACAAAATTAACTTCATTCAAATAGTGATTTACATTCCACCTGGGCCAACTCTGCTTTGAATGTTTACCTGAGACCTGGGTGGGAAGATCCAGAGTGGGGGGTGTTGGTCCAGGGGGTGCTCTACTTGTTTCCCAACAGTGAAGAACAGAACAAAGTGCCACCAGAAGGCAGAGAAAGGGTTCCCAGTTCTAGGGCTCATCAGCTCCAAGAAAGGAGCAGAAGCCATGCTTTCTTGCCAGCAAGGGGGAGGGGCTAGGCAGTCCCTGTTGGGCCAGAGAGGGCAAGGAATGTCCCCAAAACAAAGTTTGTTTCGGCAGCTGCTTGGGAATATTCCTTAAAGTCTCTGTCTCAAGTTAGACTAACCCCAGTTGGCTCCAGTTATAGCCCTTAACACACGAAATGAGTGAGGGAGAAGCCCCACATCTATTAGGAGGAATGGAGAGATGAAAGTCAGAGTCCCCTTACTCTCTGCTTGCCCCATTTCTTCAAACACAATAAACAACACAACAGACAACAAAAAGACAAGACAAAGACAACCACAAACCCAGTGGCCCTCACCCAGAGCCTGCTGCAGGTGGGGGTTTTCTCGGCCCTCTAGAGCCGCTCGCTGGTGGGGATTTTCTCAATCCCCTAGAGACAAGCCACACAACAGAACCAGACCCAGTGGCCGGCGGAGATTTTCTCAGTCTCCTGCAACCACCCGCTGGTGGGGGTTTTCTCGGCCCCCTGACCATCTAGGGGGACTCGGACCCCTAGATGATCTACCAGAAGAGGGATGGGGTGTCCCCACATCTACTCCAGCACTGGGGAGCATGGCTGCATCCAGCTTCTCCCCAGTGGGCCATACCTGGAGCTCCGCAACCAGACAGACAGACCGGATCCCACAGAGTTAAATCTGGAGATCTTAGCTCTGGAGGCTTTTCCCATAAATTCTGATGCTGGCTCAGTTCTCGTTGTTTAATCCCAAATGAGCCCCCAATGTTGGGTCCCCAATGTTGGGTCCAACAATAATGGGTCCATGATTAAAGGAGCGAGACTGATACAAAGCGAAGGTCAAGCAAAGCTTTATTTCATGCCAAGCATCAAGAATCAAACCGAACGTTCGGGGCCACACCTCTTACAGTGAGGGGGACCTCTCTCTGCTTCACAGACTAGCTTTTAAGGGCAAAGGCCATGCGGTTGGGCCAGGCCATGCACAGGTGGCCAATGAAATTATAACACACAGAGAAAGCTGCACAGTCATGTTAGGTCACACATAAGTGACCAATTGAATTACAATTTACCCTAGTAGATATTTGAACCAGCCTATCACCTTGGTCAGAATTGGCGCCCAAAAGGTGCCCAAAGGGAGGGGCCCATACTCCTTGGTAACTAGGGAGACAGTATGCAACCCCCCACTGATCGGATGTCTCCACCTGGCCTGACCCACCCTTGTATTTGGGCTTTGTTACCTGGGACTGGTTTCCAGGACTTGTTTTTAAGTAAGTTCCCCTGAGCGGGTGGGGGAGGGGCAGGGTCAATTTAAGTTTTACTGCATAAACAGCAAAATGACAGTTCAACCGGGGTGGGGCCACTCTGGCTGAATAGGCCCTTAGGACAGCATCACAATTCCAGACTTCAAGCTCTATTACAGGACTGTAATCATCAACACAGTATGGCACTGGCACAAAAACAGAGACATAGATCAAGGGAACAGAATAGAGAACCCAGAAATAGACCCTCAACTCTATGGTCAACTAATCTTCAACAAAGAAGGAAATACTGTCCAATGAAAAAAAAGACTGTCTTTTCAACTAATGATTTTGGGACAATTGGACAGCCACATGCAGAAGAAGGAAACTGGACCATTTCCTTACACTAAACACAAAAATTGACTCACAATGGATGAAAGACCTCAATGTGAGACAGGAATCCATCCAAATCCTTGAGGAGAACACAGACAGCAACCTCTTCAACCTCAACTGCAGCAACTTCTTCCTAGAAACATCACCAAAGGCAAGGAAAGCAAGGACAAAAATGAACTATTGGGACTTCATCAAGATAAAAAGCTTTTGCACAGCAAAGGAAACAGTCAATAAAACAAAGACAACCGAAAGAATGAGAGAATATATTTGCAAATGGCATATCAGATAAAGGTCTGGTGTCCACAGTCTATCAAGAACTTATCAAATTCAACTCCCAAAGAACAGATAATCCAATCAAGAAATGGACAGAAGACATGAACAGACACTTCTGCAAAGAAGACATCCAAATGGCCACCAGACACATGAAAAAGTGCTCAATAGCACTCAACATCAGGGAAATACAGATCAAAACTACAATGAGATACCACCTCACACCAGTCAGAATGATTAAAATTAATAAGTCAGGGAATGACAAATGTTGATGAGGATGTGGAGAAAGGGGAACCCTCTTACACAGTTGATGGGAATGCAAGCTGGTGCTTGCAGAACAAATATCATAACTAAAGGTGTGGGAGAGGTCACATTGATAAAGGTAAGAAGGCTGGAGATGCAGTTAAGGAGCAAAACACCTCTAGCCATGCTCAGTCAGGAGGGAGCCAGTAGCACAGAGAAGGGCAAAAAATAGGCTATTACAGGGTGGAGCCAACAGTGAATCCCAATTATATTTGGTTTTGAAAACAAGAGGTGCTTAAGTTTGTGAGCTCTTATAATCAGTGGAACTTAAAGCCTAGAGTTTAAGAAATCAACCAGAGGGCATAAAAAGCTGATTCCTTACCCTTAAAGAGACAGCAGGACAAACAGCCAGCAGTTATACAGCAGAGGAAAAATAGCTTGAAAAACAACCGAGGCACAAGGGAGGGAGAGTGATTTATTCATATCAGAAATTGGAGACATAAGAATCACAGGGAGACTCCTCCAGGACCCACAGAGCTACCCTGTGCCATTTCCTTCCCCATCCCTCAGCATGCACATGGTTACCTACAGGAACCAGCACAGAACACACTCTCTAGTTAACTTGCTTACAGGGAGCCCCACCACCCCCATGCTTCAGTACATCTGACCTTTCCAGTAATACTTGCCTCAGTCCAAGGGCTGGGGGCCCTTACCCAAGAAGATAAGTGCAAACATCACCAACATCACTTCTCCTGACCGATGTGTTTTATAGGGCCTTGGTTCTAGTGGTGGCATTGGTGGTTGGTCTCATTTCACAAACAGACCAGTGCACTCCTTGTTAAAATGCACCCCACCCAGCCAGGGACCAAATGTGGCTCATAACAAGAAAACAGAGCCTCTGCAGACAACCAGACTGAAAGAAAAAGAAGCCAGCACTCAACAGAAGGGCACACACAACACACAGCAGACACTCCCTCAAACATCAGTCCCTGGGAAGCAGGGGGCATTGCACTGGAGGGAACTACAGGACCTCTTCATAAGGCTCTTACCATCTAGGGCACATGGCATAGCGATTTTCCTAACACAAAGAAAGAGACACAAAGAGTTAACAAGATAAGGAGACAAAGGACTATGTCCCAAAGAAAGAACAGGACAAAATCACAGCAAAGAACCTAAGCAAAACAGTTATAAGAAATATCCCTGATAGGAAATTTAAACTAGTGATCATAAAGATACTGGACTGGAGAAAGGAGTGGAAGATATCAGTGAGATCATTAACAAAAAGATAAAATAACAATCAGAGACAAAGAACACAGTAAGTGAAATTTAAAAAAAAATATTTGATGGAATAAACAGCATACTAGAGAAATCAGAGGAATGAATTAATGACCTGGAAGACAGAGTAATGGAAAGTAGTGAAGCTGAACAAATAAGAGAAAAAATATGCAAAATTACAATAGACTTAGGGAAATAAGTGACTCCGGCAAGCCTAATAACATTCACATTACAAGGATCCCAGAAGAAGAAGAGAGACTAAAAGGGCAGAAAATTTATTTGAAGAAACGCTAGTGGAAAACTCCCTACACTGGGTAAGGAAACAGATATCTAGATCCGGGATGCCCAGAGATCCCCTCAGAATTTCAACTCAAGGAGGTCCATATTAAAATGCATGCTAATTAAAATGGCAAAAAGTAGGGATGGGAGAAAAGATGGTGGAGGAGTAGAAGGACCCTAGGTTTGTCTCATCCCTTGAATGCAAGTAGGTAACTATCAAATCATTCTAAATATTCCAGAAATCAACCTGAAGACTGACAGAACAAACTCCACAACTAAAAAGAGAGAAGAAGCCACAGGAAGAGGGTAGGAAATGCAGAGACATGGTTTAGGGGAGAAACAGATTGTGGGTTCTGTGGAGGGGAAGGAGCCTTGGTTGCAAAGAAAGATGAGAGAGAGAAGAGCATGCAGGGCACAAGGAGAACATTTCCCCAAAGCAACTGGCTGGAAAAACGAGAGAACCTGATTTTCCTGAGTTATTGCAACCAGAAGGACATAAAGGTTAGAGTTTTAAAAAGTGAGTGGGCTTGGCTGGTATATCCCTGAATGCACTGCCCTAATCCTAGGGGGAAAAAAGCAGGTAAAGAATCCAAGGGCAGAAGGCATGGAAACAGTAATCTGAAGAATGCCTGGGGTGCACCAAGGGGAAAATATTCATTCTTCTTGAGTGTCCCTGAGAGGCACCATTCCAGAGAGGCCTCTCCAGGGACAAAGGAGCTGTCTGCACCATTTCCTTCTCCTGTACCTCAGAGCCATCAGTGGGAAGGAACTCAGCATTGACACTGCTTTCTTGCTTATAAGTCCCATACCTCTGTACCCTGTTAGGATGGCCACTCTCAGTCAAACTTCCTTCAGTCCCAGTGTGACAGACCCCTTCCCCAGAAGACCAGCACAAACCCCTGCCCACACAATGTCTCCCAACAAGAGAGTTCTTCAGGGCCTCAGTTTAGTCAAAGTAGTATCAAGCAGACCAGAGCACATCTAGTTAAAATTCACCACACTCTGGCTGAGGTCCAAACACAGCCCACTGCAGGCAAAGAGAACCTCTGAAAACAAATGACCTGATGAATAGAGCAGCAAAAACACAGCAGCAGACTATAGGAAGTACATGCCAAAGACACTCCTTGAAGCACCAGGGCCTGGACACTATATAACTTCTTCATAAAGCCATTACTCTCAGGAGCAGGAAACATAACAGGCTTTTATAACACACAGAAGAATGTCAAGATGGAAGAATTCATCCCAAACAAAAGAATAAGATTAAGGTCGTGGCCAGAGATCTAAGCAAAATAGATATAAGTAACATGTCTGATAGAGATTTTAAAGCAACAATCATAAGGATACTTGATGGCCTTAGGAATAGAAGGAATGACATCAAGGAAACCCTAACCACAGAGATAAAAAAGTTTAAAAAGAATCAGTCAGAAATGAAAAATGCAATACCTCAGATTGGAGACATGCTGGATGCAATGAACAGAAGGCTGGAAGAAACAGAGGAACAAATTAGTGACCTAGAAGGAAAAAAAAAAAAAGAAAATAAAGAAGCTGAATAAAAGAAAGAATTATTCAATGCAAGAATAGAATTGAAAAACTCAGTGACTCCATGAAACATAATAACATTCATATTATAAGATTTCCCAGAAGAATAAGAGAAAGAAAAGGGGGCAGAAAAATTAATTGTGGAAATAATAGCTGAAAACTTCCCTAAACAGAGGAAGGAAACCAACATCCAGATCTAGGAAGCACAGAGAACTCCCATCAAAATCAACAAAAGCAGGGGCGCCTGGGTGGCTCATTCGATTAAGCATCTGACTTCAGCTCAGGTGATGATCTCAGGGTCCTGGGATTGAGCCACGCATCAGGCTCCCTGATCCATGAGAAGCCTGCTTCTCCCTCTCCCAATCTCCCTCATTGTGTTCCCTCTTTTGCTGTGTCTCTCTGTCAAATAAATAAAAATCTTTTTTAAAAATGTAAACAACAACAACAACAAAAGGAGTCCAGCCCCAAGACATATCATAGTGAATTTGCAAAATATTGTGATAAAGAAAAAAATCTTAAAAGCAACAAGACAAAAGAAGTCCTTAACATACTAGGGAAGACCCATAAGGCTCCTGCAAATTTCTCAACAGAAACTTAGCAAGTCAGAAGATAGTGTCATGGTATATTCAAAATGCTGAATATAAAAAATCTGAACCCAATAATAATCTATCCAGCAAAGATATCATTCACAATAGAAGGAAAGATAAAGATCTTCCCAGACCAACAAAACCTAAAGGACTTCATAACCACTAAACAACCCTCCAGGAAATATTAAAGAGTACTCTTTCAAGTGGAAAAGAAAGACCAAATGTAACGATGAGTGGGAAAGAGAAAATCTCCAGATGCAAGAACAAAACAAGTAATAAACTGGCAGTAAAAGATATCTGTCAATAATTATTCTGAATGTAAATGCATTAAATACTCCAATCAAAAGACATAGGGTGTCAGAATGGATTAAAAAAAAGAAAAACCTATCTGTATGCTACCTATAAAAGACATTTTAGAACTAAATACACCTACAGATTGAAAGGGAGGGGAAAGAGAAACATTTATCATGCAAATAAATATCAAAAGAAAGCCAGATTAGCAATACTTGTATTGGACAAATTAGACTTTAAACCAAATACTGTAAGAAGAGTAATATATTATATCACAATAAAGGGGCCTATCCAACAAATGATATAACAGTTGTAAATATTTATGCACCCAACATGGGAGTACCCAAATATGTAAAAAAATTAATAAGCATAAAAGACTCATTGATAATAATAAAATAATAGTAGGGGACTTTAACATCCCAATTATATCAATAGACAGATCATCAAAACATAAAATCAACAAAGAAACAATGGCTTTGGATAACAAATTAGACCAGAGACAGACTTAATGATACAGTCAGAATATTCCAGTCTAAAGAAGCAGACTACACATTATTTTCAAGTGCACATGAAACATTCTCCAGAATAGATCCCATAATGGGTCACAAATCAGGCCTAAACAAGTACAGAAAGACTGAGATCATACCATGCATATGTTCTGACTACAATGCTGTGAAACTACAAGAAAAAAAGAAAAAAAAAGAATTCAACCACAAGAAGAGAAAAATTGGAAAGACCACAAATATATGAAGTTAAACAACATGCTACTAAACAATGAATGGGCTAACCAGGAAATCAAAGAAGAAATAAAAAATACATAGAAGCAAATGAAAATGAAAACACAATGGTCCAAAACCTTTGGGATGCAGGAAATTTAGTTCTAAGAGAGAAGTTCATAGAAACACAGGCCTACCTCAAGAAGCAAGAAAAATCTCAAATAAATAACCTAGCCTTACACCTAAAGGAGCTAGAAAAGGAGAAGCAATGAAAGTTGAAAGCCAACAGAAGAAGGGAAATGATAAAGATTAGAGCATAAATGAATGATATAGAAACTAAACAAACAAAAAAACACAGATCAATGAAACCAGGAGTTGGTTTTTTGAAAGAATTAATAAAATTGATAAATCCTTAGCCAGACTTACCAAAAAGAAAAGATAATGGACCCAAGTAAATAAAATCACAAATGAGAGAGGGGAAATAACAACCAACACCAGAGAAATACGGGTAATGGTAAGAAAATATTATGAAAAACTACATGCCAACAAATTGAACAACCTAGAAGAAATGAACAAATTCCTAGAAACATATAAACTACCAAAAGTGAGTCAGTAACAAATTAAAAAAAAAAAACTTAAACACACTGATACCAGCAAAGAAATTAAATCAGTAATCCAAAAACTCCCAACAAAGAAAAGCCCAGGGTTGGCTTCATAGAGGAATTCTAACCAAACATTTAAAGAAGAGTTAATAGCTATTCTTCTCAAACTATCCTTAAAAAAATAGAAAAGGAAGGAAAACTTCTAAATTCATTCTATAAGGCCAGTATTAACCTGATACTCAAACCAGATAAAGACTCCATTAAAAAAAAGAACTACAGGCTCGTATTCCTGATGAACATGGATGCAAAAAAAAAATAGTAACAATAATACAGTAGCAAATGAATCCAACAATACATTAAAAGAATCTTTCAGTGAGATCAAGTAATATTTATTCCTGGGCTGCAAAGGAAGTTCAATACTCACAAATCAATCAATGTGATATACCACATTAATAAAAGAAAGGACAAGAACCATATGAATATTTAAATAATGAACAAAATACATTTGACAAAGTATAGCATCCATTCATGATAAAAACCCTCAACAAAGTAAGTTTAGAGAGAATAACCTCAACATCATTAAGGCCTATCTGAAAACCCCAGCAGTAATATCACCTTCAATAAAGAAAAACTGTGAGCTTTTTCTCTACAGTTAAGAACAAGACAGTGATGTCCCTCTCATGATTGTTATTTAACATAGCACTAGATGTCCTAGACACAGAAATCAGACAACAAAAATAAATAAAAGGCAAACAAATCAGAAGGAATAAATAAAACTTTCCCTATTTGCAGATGGCATTATACTCTACATAGAAAACCTGAAAGCCTCCACCAAAAATTGATAGAATAAAGTTGCAGGATACAAAATCAACATACAGAAGTTTGTTGCATTTCTATACAACAATAAAGCAGCAGAAAGAGAAATTAAGAAATCAATCTCATTTACAATTATACTAAAAACCATAGGATACCTAGGAATAAACCTAACCAAAGAAGTAAAAGTTCTGTATGCTGAAAATTACAGAACACTTATGAAAGAAATTGAAGAGGACATAAAGAAATGGAAAAATATTCCACGTTCATGGATTGGAACAAAAAACATTGTTAAAATGTTTATACTACCCAATGGCATCTACACATTTAATGTAATCCTTATCAAAACACCAGCAACATTTTTCACAGAAATAGAACAAACAGACTGAATATTAGTATGGAATCACAAAAGACCCCAAATGGCCAAATCAATCTTGAAAAGAAAAAGCAGATGTAGAAGCATTATAATTCAGGACTTCAAGTTATATTATAAAGCTGTAGTCATCAAGACAGTATGGCACTGGCACAAAAACAGACACATAGATCATTGGAACAGAATAGAAATGAATCCACAACTATACAGTCATTTAATCTTCAACAAAGCAGGGAAGGATATCCAATGGGGGAAAAACAGGGTCTTCAACAAATGGCGTTGGGAAAACTGGATAGCAATATGCAAAAGAGTGAAACTAGACCACTTTCTTACACCATTTACAAAAATAAATTAAAAATGGGTTAAAGATATTCCATGTCCTAAATAAGAGACATAAAACCATTAGAATTCTAGAGGAGAACATAGGTAGTAACATCTTTGGTATCAGCCATAGCAACTTATTACTAGACATGTCTTCTGAAACAAGGGAAAAAAAGCAAAAATAAACTGTTGGGACTACAACAAAATAAAAGGCTTCTGCTGCTAATTGAACAAAGTACTTTTAAAAATAAAAAAAAAAGTGTATGATGAAAAAAATTTAAAAAATAAAAAGCTGCCGTTACTGAACACTACATCTGAAACTAATTATGTACTATATATTGGTTAAATGAATTTAAATAAAAATAAATAAATAAAAAGCTTCTGTACACCAAAAGAAATAATCAACAAAACTAAAAGGCAACCTTTGAAATGGGAGAAGATATTTACAAATGACTAATCTGATAAAGGATTAATATCCAAACTACATAAAGACATTATAAAACTTATAAAACCTTATAAAATTTATATATAAAATGACCTTATAAAACCCCCAAAGAGAATAATCCAATTAAAAATGGGAAGAAGGTATGAATAGATATTTTTCCAAGGAAGACATCCAGATGGCCAACAGATACATGAAAAGATGCTCAATATCACTCATCAGGGAAATACAAATCAAAACTATAATGAGATACCACTTCATACCTGTTAGAATCCTAAAACCAACCACACAAGAAACAACAGTTGTTTTTGAGGATGTGAAGAAAGGGGATCCCTCCTGAACTGTTGGTGGGAATGCAAACTGGCGCAGCCACTGTGGGAAATAGTATGGATGTTCCTTCAGCAAGTTAAAGGTAGGGGAGCCTGGGTGGCTCAGTGAGTTAAAGCCTCTGCCTTAGGCTCGGGTCATGATCCCAGAGTCCTGGGATCGAGCCCCACATTGGGGTCTCTGCTCAGCAGGGAGCCTGCTTCCCCCTCTCTCTGCCTGCCTCTCTGCCTACTTGTGATCTCTATCTGTCAAATAAATAAATAAATAAAATCTTTTAAAAAAAAAGAAAGTTAAAGGTAAAACTACCCTATCATCCAACAATTGCTCTACTACTTATGCAAAGAATACAAAAATAATAATTTGAAGGAATACATGCACCTTGATGTTTTTAGCAGCATGTCCTTCAATAGATTGAGTACCATTTAAGCAAGGAATTCTAGGGTCTTTACTAACTTGAACAGTCTAGAAGGAGATGGCACATATTCCAGGTAAACACACAGTTGGCTCTGCAAATTCTGCAGATCTGATCTCTCATCCCATGGAAACAGGTGCAGCTACAATAGGGCTAGGACAGGGTCCTGAATCGGGGGCAGAAGGTTTCTTTTATTTAGGTCTAAAGGTGATACTGGCATTACCGCCAACAATTTTTAGCCATATCCTCAACTTAAAATCTATCTAAACTTTTATAAAATATGACTTCTCCCAAATAGAAATTAGAAAACCTCTTCAATGCTTTCTTGGTGTCCTATGCTACTCCCTATTATAGCATTTATGTTCTCTTGTAATTTGTGTTTTCTTACCCTATATACCTTTGGAGCAGATGTGTTATTTATCTTTGTATTCTGAGGGCTAACATAAGGCAAAAAGAAAAAAAAAAAGAATTGTTTGCTCATGAAAAATTGTCAACTATACATAAAAAGAATTTTTTCATGCAATTCAAAGAACAAGATGGCTAGGTAACAACTTGGTTTTACTAGCTTCAAAGTCTTTCTCCCTAAGTAGGAGAGAAATTGACAATTTTTTACTACTTCACACCATCATTTCTAATATTCAAAGCTTGTTGCAAAATAAGTCTGTGTTTTGAGGGGAAAATGATCATCATTGTTTTTCTCTGGTTGGAGAATTAGAAGAAAGTCTGAGTTCTGAAAGGGGTAATATAATCACAGTTCTTAAGACTTTTTACTTTAGTTGTTAATTTTAAATTGTGTTTTTCTATGTAAGGCACATAGGGAGGCATTGCCCTGATAGGTGCAATATAAATAAGAAATATTTTTAAAATATGGGCTTTTTTAAAGATTTTATTTATTTGACAGAGGGAGATCACAATTAGGCACACAGAGAGAGAGAATGTAGAGAGACAGAGAGAGAGAGAGGAGGAAGCAGGCTCCCCGCCGAGGAGAGAGCCCGATGTGGGACTTGACCCCAGAACTCTGAGATCATGACCTGAGCCAAAGGCAGAGGCTTAACCCACCAAGCCACCCAGGTGCCCTAAAATATGGTTCTTAAGCCTGATAATGATTTCTACTATTTAATTGTTCTTGTATTATTTTATATTATTTTGTTGTTCTCATTGTTTCCATTAGTGATTATCTTCAAGGCAATTTAAAAGCTCTTCTTCAAACCTGCTGATTAAAAATTAATTTTAGATTTTCCTGGAAAGTAGGGTAGGTACCTCCTAAGAAATAACAGTAGGCTTTCACTTTAATCACTTGTGAACACTTCCTGAGCCTCCACGTGGAACTTTATGAAAAATTACGAGTCCTGGCAGTGACATTCCCATGGGAAGAGAAAGGGATGAAACCACGCATGCCAAGTGTAGTCTTGGCTGGAGCTAAGACATTAGCATTTGGAATCAATGGCATAGCATGAGGGAGAAAAAGTGTCTGATAAGCAACTTCCCATTTGTCCAGAATCATTGTCAGCAAAAAGTACATAAAATTCCAATTGAATAAATTGAAATCATCTTGCAGATGTAATGTTTCTGTAGGTCCTTTCTTTTTTTGAAAAGTGTCAAAAATATACCTGGCCTTTACTGATTAAGCAAGTACCTCCACAGACAGAAAAAGCATCTACTTTATGCCCTATAAAATATAAAATATAAAATGTGTTTTCATTTATTTTGGAAAATAATTCCTTTCTCCTTAATTGGTAAAGAAAATTCAGCATTGATTCTTTTTTATTGAACACCCTGAATTGAAAGTGAGCCCAACATTCTACAATGACAATATGTAATCTCAAATGGTTAAGTGTAAAGGATAATTGTAACTTCATAAAAATAATTATTTACTAATTGTATACTAAGAGATTATAGAAATGTTTATTAAAAGGAAAGGATTTCTGGGGTGCCTGGCTGGCTCAGTTGGTTGGACATCTGCCTTCAGCTCAGGTCATGATCCCAGGGTTCTGGGATCAAGCCCTGCCTTAGGATCCCTGCTCAGTGGGGAGTCTGCTTCTCCCTTCTCCTTTTCCCTCTACCTCTACCCTCAGCTCATGCTCTCTCTCTCTCTCTCTCATCTCTATCTCTAAAATAAATAAATAAAATATTTTAAAAGGAAAGGATTTCTACATCTTTCTTTTCCTTGTTATATCACTCTTTCTTTAGGTAAAACATCTGTCACTAAGAAAATATGTAATTTCCTTAGTACCAAGTTAGGCCCTCCACATGATTGCTAGACACTCTTTGAAATCTGGTTGTAATAATAATAATAAAAAACCTTCCTTAATAATGGAAAAAAAGTGATCTTTAAGAGAACAGAACCATGTTGGCACATTGATTTGTTTTAAAAAAATACAAGATTCAAAGAAATAGATTTGGCTTTTTGTCCTACATCTGACAACACATAGCTATGTGTCCCTGAAAAAAGTCATTTACTATTTCTCAGTTCCTCTCTCTTTGAAACCTTGGTAATACAAAATTGGCCTTCCTAATTTATAGTGTAGTTATGAGGAGACATTAACTAAAATTATTATTTTTTGCTTTAAATACAAGAAAACACTATGCAAATCTGAAGAAACAGTAAAACATAAAGAGTGACACACTGAATCAAGCCAAAAACCTCTGTGTTAATTCTATACGGTACAAAAAAAAGATATTCTTTTCCTATACAACTGATAAGAATATGAACACCTTATTTCCTACATATCATTATTTTTCCATTACTAGCCTACTATGGATCTGTCATCCAATATTATTCCTATAACACTTTGAATTTATTCCCTTTCTTTTTCCCCTTCTTCCTTCTATTCTTTTCCTATTCTTATAGCCCTTCCAACATTTAATGAGGACCCATTATTGTTCTAGGTGATAGAAAAATACGGAGGGGATATAATGGAATGCTGGAAAACTTAAAGACAATGAAACATGTTATAATAGGATGCGACAAGTATCGCCACTTAACTGTGTCTAGAGGTATTAGAAGAGGAATGATAAAAGATAAAGCTCAAGAATTAGGGAGGGGCAGATCATGAAGGCCCTTAGTATGCTCTTTAGGGGTTTCTATTTTACTCCATAGGTAATATAGATCTAGTGAAGAATTATAACTAAGGGCAAAAGATAATATTTTTGAACATTTTAATTCTGTCAACTGTGAGGAGAAAGATAAGGTAGGCAAAACTATTTGGTAGGAAAATCAATTTTGAGAGTGTTTCAAGAATTTGACCGATGTATTATAAAAAGTGTGAACTCAGATTGCTGCAATGGAGATGATAGAAAATGGGACAGAATTGAGGTATATAGAACAGAGGGACTCTTGGACCATACCTAGAATATGAGAAAGAGGGAGAATTTGAGGGTGAGTACAAGAGATGATGCAGTTTTGGGAGACAACGAATATCAGGGTTTTTTTTTTAAGATTTTATTTACTTATTTGACAGAGAGAAATCACAAGTAGGCAGAGAGGCAGACAGAGAGAGAGGGGGAAGCAGGCTCCCTGCCAAGCAGAGAGCCCGATGCGGGGCTTGATCCCAGGACCTTGAGATCATGACCTGAGCTGAAGGCAGAGGCTTAACCCAATGAGCCACCCAAGCGCCCCAACAGATATCAGTTTTAGACATGTTAAATTTGACTTGTCTCTGAGACATTCATAAGGAGAGAAACATAGGAAGATAGTACCTCAGTGTTTTGAGATAGGTTGTTTTCTCCCCTTGAACATTTTTAATTCTTAATCTCTTAGTCTGGCTAATGCTTACTTATCTTTGAGGTCTTACCTTAAATATTATTGCTTAGGGAGGTTAAGTACCCTTCCCGATTTATTTGTTCTCACAGCATTCTCTAATTTTCATTCCTAGAATTTTAAGTTTACATTTATCTGTGCCAATGTTTAACATTCATTTCTCCCAGTAGACAGTGGAATCCATGAGGGCAAGAATAATGCATATGTATTCTTTTCTGCTGCATCCCCAGTGCATAGAAGAGTGCATGATGCAGATAAATGATTCTTTTTTTAAAAGATTTTATTTATTTATTTGACAGACAGAAATCACAAGTGGGCAGAGAGGCAGGCAGAGAGAGAGAGAGGAGGAAACAGGCTCCCTGCTGAGCAGAGACCCTGATGCGGGGCTCGATCCCAGGACCCTGGGATCATGACCTGAGCCGAAGACAGAGGCTTTAACCCACTGAGCCTCCCAGGCACCCCAGATAAATGATTCTTAAATGAATAAATTTGACTTAGATTTTAGGGATGAGCTCTGCCTAAAGATGCAGTTTTATAGGGTAACAACATAATTGCTGAGAGGAGGTCAAAAAAACAAAGCCATGACAGTAGATGGAATTGCCTAAATACAATGCATAGAATGGGACAAGTGCAAGGGATGAAAGAAATTAGAAAATTAAATCCAATGAGGTAGGATCATTGACTTGTTCACCTTTGTATCTTCAGACCTTACAATAGGGTCTGAGATATGAAGATCATGCATATATTTGTTGAATGAATGAATGAAATGTTTAAACATCTATATTTATAATAATTAATAAATAATATAATAATATTATAAATTATTATTATGAATTTAAACATCTATATTTAGAGGGCTGCAAATTATACATATGAGAAGATAATTACAATGCTTCTCTTATATCTTCTCTTATATCTCCTCTTTCTGTGCAAAAATTCCCTGGTTCCCTCTACTATCTCTGCTATGTAGTTTCTAGACATTTTACTTTCCAGTGCCTTGTCCTCTCAAAAGACCATGTCATTTTTTAAAAGGCATTAATTGTCATGATGAGCACTAGGTGTTGTATGGAATTGTTTAATCATTGTATTATACACCTGAAACTAACATAACACTGTATGTTAATTATACTGGAATTAAAATTTTAAAAAATTTTAAAAGGCACATCCCTGATAACTTAACCCAAGATTAACAGTGTGGTCTGACCAGCAGAAGAAAATGACTACTACTTTATTGTGGACTTCCACTATGTGAATGCAGACTGATATTTCACTATTTTCATAGCAACAATACACGTTTCTAACATGCACTCTAAGTCAACAGAAGCACCTATTTTACATAAACAGCTCCTAAAGAGTTTTACCCTTCTCCTATACTTTCACAGTTAATTTTTACAACTTAGTAGAATCCATCACTATAGTTTTATCATTTTAGTCTTTCAGATTTTTCCTATTAAATCTTAGCTGTATATTAGTATTTTGCCAATCTATGTCATCCACAAATTTGATAAGCTGACCTATATTCTTTGTCTTAATTAAGTTGTTTGGTAAAATGTAAATGATTAATTAAGTCCAATATCTGAGCCCTATAGTTAGTTATTCAATAGAGATGATCCTCCAGATACAAAATTCATCTATTTCACATTTTTCTACATTATAATTCCATTTAATTTCTATATAATAAATCACTATTGAACAACTATTATTTATAAAACATGTTGATGGCCAGGATATTATACAAGAATAATATATGAGGTTTCCTTCAAAAAATGGTTGAAATCTTGATACATTATGGCTGTGAAATCTTCTTAATCTAAAAATATAACAAAGGTGACATATTTAATCATATTTATATCATAAGACCCTAAACTCTATTATGTAAAAATCTTGGGTCTTCTGTTAAGTATTACCATCAACATATGCCACATTTACATATAGCACATATTCTGAAGTGAGATGACACATAATATAGTAAAGTTTAATGGAATTAAGTATATTTTATCCCTTTTTTTCCATGTCAGAATCATTATACTCTAATGAAGGAGTCCAAAAAAGAAAAAAAAAAAAGTCATTAGAACTGAAAAAGGATAGTGAAAGAATAAAGATGAATAACTACCTATTGTGTTGTGTTGTCTAGGATGTGCTCTGAGTAACATAGTTTCAAATCAAAAGTAAAAATGGGAATAATAGATATCTATCAAAGAGAGGTCCTTTGCTTGAAAACAGACTTTTAAATATGAGTCCATTAAAGTATCTGGTGAGATTTATCTTAAAGGATGTATATTTCTGAAAGCCTCCTGGAGGTACCATTTTCAGAAGAGTAAAGGCTATCCTCTGCAGTGTTGAATTTGTGTTTTATAGAGGCTTTCTGGCATGGTCTTTGTTACATAATCTTTTTTGAAACTTAATGTCACTTAAGCACTACTGCAGGTCTGCTAATGTAACAAGAAATGAATGGTTTTAGAAGGTGTTAGGGAATTAGAGAACAATATTAAAGAGGAGGATGTTCACTTCAGTAGAGCTTACCACTTCAATTTAGACACAATGTTTAAAATATTTGTCAATAGATGTAAAAAAGACATTTGACAAAATTAAAAAAAAAATTCTTGGGACACTACATCAAAAACTAATGATGTATTGTATGGTGACTAACATAACAATAAAAAAATCATGATAAAAACTTTTAAAATTAGGCATAAAAGGAAAATACCTAAACATAATAAAGTCCATATATGACAAGACAACAGCTAACATTATACGGAATGGTGAAGGGTTAAAAACTTTTCCTCTAAGGTCAGGAACAAGATCGAGGTACCCACTCTCACCACCTTTATTCAGTATAGTGCTAAAGTTCTACCTATAGCAATAAGGCAAGAAAAAGAAATTTTAAAAAACCTCAGAATTAGAAAGGAAGAGGTAAAATTATCTCTATATGCAGATGATATGATTTTATATTTAGAAAAAAATTTTTTGTATATGGAGAAAATTTTAAAGTCTCAACCAAAAACCTGTGAGATCTAATCAAAGAATTCAGTAAATTTACATGATTAAAAAAATTAACCTACAAAAATTAGTAGTGTTTCTATATACTAATCATGGAGTTTTGGGAAAAGAGACAAATTGACACCTTTTATAATAGCATCAAAAACAGTAAAATGCTCCAGAATACATTTAACAAAGGAGGTGAAAAAAATCTTTACTTTGAAAGCCACAAGACACTGATGAAAGAAATCAAAGAATACACAAATGGAGAGGTATCCTGTGATTATGGATAGGAAGAATTAATATCGTCAAAATGGCAATACTACCAAAATGATTGATAGATTCAATTCAATACCTATCAAAATTCCAATGACATATTTTATAGAAGTAGAAAAAAACTCATAAAAATTTATGTGTAACCACTAAAGACACTAAATACTCCAAATACTCAAAGAAATCCTGAGAAAGAACAAAGAAGGCACCACACTTCTTGACTTCAAGCACTACTATGAACTTATCGCCACCAAAACAGTATGGCACTGACATAAAAACAGACAAATAAACCAATGAAATAGAAGTAAGAGCCCAGAAATAAATCCGAGCATATCCAGTTCACTAATATTTGGCAACAGAGCCAAGATTACTCAATGGAGAAAAGAAAATCTTTTCAATAAATGGTGGTGGGATAACAGGAAATTCACATGTAAAAGAATGAAACTAACCCTCATCTTAGACTTTTCAAAAAAATTAACTCAAAATGAATTAAAGACTTAAATGTAAGACCTAAAACCATGAAGGTTTTATTTATTTATTTATTTATTTATTTATTTATTTATTCATTCATTTATTCATTCATTCATTCATTTATTCATTCATTTAATTTATTTCTAGGAAGAAAACATAGAAATAAAACTTTTTTTCTGATTTCATCTCTCTTTTTCCTTTAAATTCAATTAGCTAACATTAGTTCATGATGTAGTGTTCAATGATTCATTAGCTGCATATCACACCTGGTGCTCATCACATTACATGCCCTCCTTAATTCCTATTAATTAATTAATTCCTCCTTAATTCCTCTTATTATCCAGTTAGCCAATCCTCCCACTCACCTCCCTTTCCACAACCCTTAGTTTGTTTCTTAGACTCAAGAGTCTCTCCTGGTTTGTCTCCCTCTCTGATTTCTTCCCATTCAGATTTCCTTCCCCTTCCCTATGATCCTCTGCATTATTCCTTATAAGAAATAAAGCTTTTCAACATGTGTTCTGGTAATGTGTTTTTTGGATATGACATCTAAAGCACAAGCAACAAAATAAAAATAAACAAGTGGGCTACATCAAACTAAAAATCTTCTGTACAGCAACACACAAATAAAGAAACACAAACAATAAAGTGAAACACAACAATAAAGTGAAAAGACAAGCTATGGAATGAGAAAAATATTTTACAGGTGATTTCTTATAAGTAGTTAATATCCAAAGTATATCAAGAACTCCTAAAACTCAATAGCAGGGGGAAAAAAGGAAAAGAAAGCAGAAAAAAAAAAGAAACAAAAAAAATAAAAACAACAATTAAACAACCCAATCACGAAATGGGCAAAATACTTAAATAGATATTTCTCCAAGGAAGGTATATGAAAAGCCAGTTATATGCATTAGTCATTAGGAAAACACAAATTAAAACTATAAAGAGATATTATCTCACACATTTTAAAATGGTCATCATAAAAAAGACAAGGGATAGCAAATGCTGACATGGATGTGGAGAAAAGGGAACCCTTATGGACTGTTGGTGGGATTGTAAATTGGTATAACCACCTTGGGAAATAGTTTGTTAGATCCTGAAAAAATTAAAAATGGAACTACCATATGATTCAACAATTCCACTTTGGGGAATACACCCGAAGGAAATGAAAACACTAACTTCAAAAGATTCCTATACCCCTACATTCATAGCAGCATTATTTACAATAGCCAAGACATGGAAAGAACTTAAGGATCCATCAGTGGATGAAAGAAAGAAGAAATTGCAGCATATCTATGCAATGAAATATTATTTAGCCATAAAAAAACAAGAAATTCCTACCATTTGTGACAATATTGATGAACTTTCCAGACATTATGTTAAGTGAAATAATTCAGACAGAGAAAGACAATAAATACTGTATGATCTCAATTATGAGGAATCTAAAAAAAAAATGAAACTCATAAAAGAAGAGATGAGACTTGTGGTTATTAGAGGTGGAGGGTGGGGGTAAGGGAAATTCAAGGAAGGTGGTCCAGAGATATAAACTTGCAGTTATAAGTAAATCCTCTGGATGGAATATACAACATGATGACTTAAAGCTACATCATAACTTATGATGACTTAAAGTTACATCATAAGGACACACTATTTTCTTTCTTTTCTTTTTATGTATATGAGAAGATGAATTTTATTTGAACCTGTCGTGGTAATCATTTCACAATATACATAAAGCAAATCATCATGCTGTATGCCTTAAACTTATACAGGGACATATATCAATTATTTCTCAATAAAACTGGAAAACTATGAAGAGTAAAACCTAAAAATTTTGGAAGAAATATATATTTGTCAATTAGTTGACAATAAATAGAATGGGTAATGTTTCAGAATTTATAGGTAACAAAAAGAAACAAACTATCTTTTTCAACCACCCCCAAAAAATCTATTTCACCTCTTTGCCATTCCTAATTAATTTTATTATTAAAAAAAGGAATCTAAAACTGTTATGGTGGTAGAAAATTTACGTTTATGCTTGAATGGTTACATCTAATGATTATGGAGCCAAAATGACAGATCTGCCATTTTATTGGTCTGGCTATAACTCCAGGATTGTTTCCTAGATGGGAATTTAGTGTCAACCCAGATCACACCCACTTTCTGCATATTACCTCTTCAGGTGACGATGTTAAAGCAAGACATCAAAAGAAATAATTCTTCACGTAGATGAATGCATAAAGGAGCCTCCACCTATGAATAATGAAGCTTTTCCAAGTTCTATGTTGAACATACCTTTGACACAAGTTTCACCCTTTAAAAGTGAAATAAACAACTACTATAAAAGTGCTGTTTTCAAATTATGTGCAAAACAGTCTTAAGATTTAATACTTACCTGTAGTGTTTAATATGTGTCAGGTTATGTGTGAAACACTGTATATATGTTAACTCCTTTAATTCTCACAAAAAGTTCTGTAATCTTTCCCTTACCATAGATAAGAAATGTGGGACATAGAAAACATTCAGCTTACCCAGGGTCATATGGTCAGTAAGTGCAGAATCAGGCTACAAATTAAAGCAAACTGACTGTAGCCCTCATGATCTAAAACCACTAAACTACATTGCCTCTTAATGTGTGGCCCAGAAAAATTTTTTCTTGTTTCAAGTTTTTATTTAATATCTGGTTAGTTAACATATAGTGTAATACTGGTTTCAGGAGTATAATTTAGTGATTCATCACTTAAAAAAATACCAAATGCTCAATACAAGTGGCCTCCTTAATACCAACCAACCATTTAGACTATTGCCACCCACCTCTCCTCCATCAACCTTGTTTGTTCTCTATACTTAAAAGTCTCTTATGGTTTGCTTCCTTCCTCCTTTTCCCCCTTCCCCCATTTTCTTCTGTTTTGTTTTATAAATTCCACATGTGAGTGGAATCATATGGTATTTGCCTTTCTCTGACTTATTTTGCTTAGCATAATACTCTGTAGCTCCATCCACATCATTGCAAATGGCAAGATTTCTTTCATTTTGATGGCTGATTAATATTCCATTTACATATATACCACATTTTTCTTTATCCACTCGGTTGATGGATATTTGGGCTTTTTCCATAATTTGGCTATAGTAGATAATGCTGCTATAAGCATTAGGATGCATGTGCCCCTTTGAATCCGTATATTTTTACTCTTTTGGTAAATACCTAGTAGTGTGATTGCTAAGTGGTAGGGTAGTTCTATTTTTAACTTTTTTGAGGAGCCTCCATACTGTTTTCCACAGTGGCTGCACCACTTTGTGTTTCATTGCCGTTCTGACAGGTGTGAAGTGGTATCTCATTGTGGTTTTTATGTGTATTTCCCTGATGATGCATGATGTTGAGCACCTTTTCATGTGTCTGTTAGTGATCTTTATGACTTCTTTGAAAAATGTCTGTTCATGTCTTCTGTCTATTTCTTAACTGGAATATTTGGTTTTGGGGTCTTGAGTTTGATAAGTTCTTTATACATTTTTGATACTAACCCTTTATCAGATATGTAATTTGCAAGTATCTTCTCCCATTCCACAGTCTGCCTTTAGTTTTATTGATTGTTTCTGTCACTGAGCAGACACTTTTTATCTTGAAAAAGTCCAAGAAGTTCAGTTTTGCTTTTGTTTCCCTTGCCTCTGGAGACATGTCTAGTCAGAAGTTGCTGTGGCCAAGGTCAAAAAGGTTGCTACCTGTGTTCTCCACTTTGATGGTTTACTGTCTCACATTTAGATCTTTCATCCATTTTGAATTTATTTTTGTGTATGGTGTAAGAAAGTGATCCAATTTCATTCTTTTGCATGTCACTGTCCAGTTTTCCCAACACCGTTTGTTGAAGAGACTATCTTTTTTCCCATTAGATATTCTTTCCTTCTTTGTAGAAGCTAAGTTGATCATATAATTGTGGGTCCATTTCTGCATTTTTATTCTATTCCATTGATCTATTTGTTTTTGTGCCAGTAACATACTGTCTTGATGGTTGCAGCTTTGTAATATAGCTTAAAGTCTGAAATTGTGATGCCTCCAGCTTTGCTTTTCTTTTTCAAGATTGCTTTGGTTATTCAGGTTCTTTTGTACTTCCATACATATTTTAGGATTGTTTGTGCTAACTCTGTGAAAAATGCTGGCGATTTTTTGATAGGGATTGCTTTAAATATATAGACTGCTTTGGGTAGTATAGACATTTTAACAATATTTGTTCTTTCAATCCATGAGCATGGAATGTTTTTTCCTTTCTTTGTGTCATCTTCAATTTCATTCATAAGGGTTTTATAGTTTTTCAGAGTACAGATATTTTACCTTTTTGATTAAGTTTATCCCTAGGTATCTTGTGGGTTTTTTGTGCAATTGTGTATGGGATCGATTCCTTGATTTCTCTTTCTGCTGCTTCATTATTGGTGTATAGAAATACAATAGATTTTTGTACATTGATTTCACATCCTGCAACATTGTTGAATTCATACGTGAGCTCTAGCAATTTTTTGGTGAAGCCTTTCAGGTTTTCTACATAGAGTATCATGTCATCTAGGAGTAGTGAAAATTTTACTTATTCCCTGCCAATTTAGATGCATTTTTTTTCTTTTTGTTGTCTGACTGCTGAGACTGAGACTTCTGTACTATGTCAAATAACAACAGTGAGAGTGGACATCCTGTCATTTTCCTCACCTTGGAGGAAAAGGTCTCAGTTTTTTCCCATTAAGGATGATATTAGCTGTGGGTCTTTTGTTATGGCCTTTATAACATTGAGGTGTGCTCCCTCTAACCTTCTTTGTTGAGGATTTTTATCAAGAATGGAGACTGTAGGGCACCTGGGTGGCTCAGTTGGTTAAGCAACTGCCTTTGGCTCAGGTCATGATCCTGGAGTCCCAGGATCAAGTCCCACATCAGGCCCTCTGTTCATCACGGAGCTGGATTCTCCCTCTGCCCCCACCCCTTTCATGTTCTCTCTCTCTCTCAAATAAATAAAATCTTTAAAAAAAAAAGAATGGAGACTGTACATTGTCAAATATTTTTTCTGCATCTGTTGGAGGATCATATGGTTCTTATCCTTCCTTTTACTAATATAATGTATCACATTCACTGATTTGCAAATATTAAACCAACCCTGCAGCCCAGGAATAAATCTCACTCAATTCTTTTAATGTGTTGTCAGATTCGATTTGCTAGTACATTGTTGTGAATTTTTGCGTCCATGTTCATCAGGGATACTGGTCTGTAATTCTTCTTTTTAGTGGGGTATTTGTCTGGTTTTGGAATCAAGGTAATGTTCGTCTCATAGAATGAATTTGGAAGTTTTCTTTCCACTTCTGTTTTTGGAACACTTTGAGAAGAATAGGTATTACCTCTTCTTTAAATATCTGGTAGAATTCCTCTGAAAGCCATCTAGCCCTGGACTTCTATTTGTTGGAGATTTTTGATTAGTGATTCAATTTCTTTGCTTGTTATTCATCTGTTCAAATTTTCTACTTTTTCCTGTTTCAGTTTTGGTAGTTTGGATGTTTCTAGGAATTTATTCATTTCTTCCAGATTGCCCAGTTTGTTGGCATGTAAGTTTTCATAATATTATCTTACAGTTGTTTGTATTTTTGGAGTGTTTGTTGTAATCTCTCCTCTTCATTGGTGATTTCATTTATTTGGCTCCTTTCTCTTTTATTTTTGATAAATCTGACTAGTGGTTTATCATTTCTTTTTTTTCCTTTTTTTTCCCTTTAAGAGGATATTTTCTTTTCTTTTTTTTTTTTAATAAACATATAATGTATTTTTATCCCTAGCAGTACAGGTCTGTGAATCGCCAGGTTTACACACTTCACAGCACTCACCATAGCACTTACTGGTTTATCATTTCTATTAATTCTTTCAAAGAACCAGCTAATAGATTCATTGATCTGTTCTACCGTGGTTTTTTGTTTGTTTCTGTATCATTTATTTCTGCTCTAACCTTTGTTATTTTCCTTCTTCTTATGGTTTTAGGCTTTATTTGTTATTCCTTTTCTAGATCCTTTAGTTACACCTAGGTTGTAGGTTGTGTATTTGAAAATTTTCTAGCTTCTTGATTGAGATAGGCCAGTATTGCTATATACTATCTTCTTATGACAATCTCCTGCATCACAAAAGTTTTGGACTGTTCTGCTTTCATTTTCATTTGCTTCCATGTATTTTTTTCCTTTAATTTCCTGGTTAACTCATTCATTCTTTAGTTGTTGAACCTCCATGTGGTCTTTCCAAGTTGTTGTGGTTTTTTTGTTTGTTTGTTTTGTGGTTCACTTCAAATGTGGTCTGAAAATATGCATAGTATGCTATCAGTCATTCTGTGCTTGTTGGGGTCTGATTTGTTACTCAGCATCTGTAATCTGTTCTGAAGAATGTTCCATGTGCACTTGAAAAGAATGTGTATTCTGCTGCTTTTGGATGAAGTGTTCTGAATATATCTGTTAAGTCTGTTGATCTGTTAATATATCTGTTAAGTCCATCTGGTCAAGTGTGTCATTCAAAGCTCTGGTTTCCTTGTTGATTTTCTGCTTAGATGATCTGTTCATTGCTGTCAGTGGGGTGTCAAATTCCCCTACTATTATTTCATTGTTATCAATGAGTTTCTTTATGTTTGTTATTAATTGATTTATATATTTAGGTGCTCCCAAGTTGGGGGCAAAATTTTATATTTGTTAGAAAAAGAATATCTTGTTGGATAGACCTCTTTATTATGATATAGTGCCCTTCTTCACCTCTTGTTATACTCTTTGGTTTAAAATCTAGTTTGTCTGATATAAGTACGGCTACTCTGGCTTTCCTTTGACAATCATTAGTATGATAAATGGTTCTCAATCCCCTCATTTTCAATCTGGAGGTGACTAAAATGAGTCTCTTGTAAGCAGCATATAGATGGGTCTTGTTTTGTTTTATTTTGTTTTGTTTTTACCCATTTTGATACTCTATGTCTTTTGATTGGAGCTTTTAGTCCATTTACATTCAGAACAATTATTAAGAAATATGAATTTAGTGCCATCGTATTACCTGTGAAGTCACTATTTCTTGAGATTTTCTCTGTTCCTTCCTACTCTTTGTTGCTTTTGGTTTTTATTTCCCACTCAAAGAATCCCCTTTAATATTTCTTGCAGGGCTGGTTGCTGGTTTAGTGGTCATGAACTCCTTCTGTTTTTGTTTGTCTGGGAAACTCCTTCTCTCTCCTTCTATTCTGAATGACAGCCTTGCTGGATAGAGTATTCTTGGATGTATATTTTCCCTATTCAGTACATTGAATATAGCATGCCATTGTCTTCTCAACTGCCAAGTTTCTGTGGAGAGATCTCCTGCTAACCTGATTTGTCTTCCTTTGTAGGTTAGGGACTTCTTTTTCCTTGCTGCCTTCGGGATTCTTTCCTTATATCTGTATTTTGCAAATTTTACTACAATAAGTTTTGATGCTGGCCTGCTTTTGTTGATTTTGATGGAAGTTCTCTGTGCGTCCTGGATCTGAATGTCTATTTTATTCCCCAGATTAGTGAAGATTCAGCTATAATTTTCTCAAATAAACCTTCTGCTCCCTTTTCCTCCCTTCTTGTTCTGAGATTCCAACCAAGATGTCCTGTTACAAATGATATTATGCTTTACAGAGTCATAGAGTTCCCTAACTGAATGTAAACCTCCTTTTCTGTTACTGTATGTGTTATATTCAGGTAAAAGTTGATAATTAAGTTCAAGTTGTTTACTGGGTTATATATTCCATATCAAAGGCATAACAATTTTTATGAATAAATATGCTAATACAGTAAAAATTCACTGTAATTGATAATGCTTCATCATTCCAGAATCTTGTCTTTGTCTCAATGAATCTTATCTTTATTTGTCTCAATGAATTTACCAATAAATGGAAAATACACACTCCAATATACAATACGCCAAGTTTTGACTTCTTGCTGAAATCCCTTTCCCATTTTCTTAGGCTGTCAAATTAACACATTTTTTTAATAAAGAACTGGAAATAAAAGAGTTACTGACATTTCTAGAACATACATGAACATTTTATCAGTGTGCCGTTGACTAAGATGTTTATAGTACTGGTCCTTAAAAATGTCTGATCTGTGATTATGAAAGTAAATTGTACAACCCTGTCTATGGCTATAGTCTACCTAAGTCACACTCAAATGCTCAGCAAAGCATGGAAACATCTGCTTGCATGTGTTTAATTCACTGGTAATTTCTGTTGTCAAAAAGGAAAAAAGTGAGTGGGGAAAAAGGGGGAAAAAATAGTTGCTCCCTCCCCCAGGAGGTGTCTCCTCTGTGTCCACAAAGGAAGTGGAAACCAGTTGTGAGGTGAAGTGGTGTGTGCTCTGTTGGGCCAGCTGTGTTTGCTACTCTGAGTCTCTCCTTTCTGCTAGTCCCATGGCCCAACCCCTCCTCCACCATGCCCGTGAAGAGTTGCTTCCTGATCTGCCACACCTTACCAGGGGGAGATGGTGTTCAAGGTCAGTGAAGGTCATGACTGTGAACTACAACATGTATAAGGAGCTGGACAAGGACACCAGGAAATTTGTGTTTTTCAACCTATCTAAGAAGAAGTAGAAAAAACCTTAGGTGCAGATCATGATGTTTAGAAACAGGATGCTGTCTCCATTTCTGAGGTTCTATCTTCATTCCAGATAGCAGGTACTCATGGATGTGGAGACCAATTATAATAAAGAGATCATGGAGCACATCCAACAGATCTTGTGGAAGAATAAGGAGATCCTCAAAAAGAGGAATAAGAGAAAAAGCAGCTTTCTCACCTAGCCCACTGGCTCCCAGAAGTACTGTCTGCTGAAATGCATCTGTAAAGTGAAAGGGCAGGTCTCTTGCCTGGGCCTGGTGCCATTACCCAAGGTGATTACAGGGAAATACAAAGCAATGCTGAAGCCAGTACCCAGGACTAAGGCCTCAGGCCACACTCAGGGAAGCCCCAGATTCTATCCCTCAAAGGACACTGAAAATGTCTTTGTCATAAGAGGGTCCCCTTCACACACATGTGTGAAAGGATATGGTGGGCCAGTAGAGTATCTGAAGTTGGGCTACTAGAGGAATATCCTATCCATTATGTCAATAAAATGCTTTCTGGTCTAAAAAAAAAAAGAAAGAAAAAAGAAAAGAAAAGAAAAAAAAAGAATGACATCATATTGGTTTTAGTAATTATTAAAGACCCTATTAAAGACCCTATTTCTTTCTTATCAAATTTAAATACTTATCAGAAAAATCAAATCCATTGAAATGGATACTAAGGCTGCAAGGTATTTTTTTAACATTTTTTTTAATTTTTTAATCATTTTTTTTTATTTTCAGCATAACAGTATTCATTATTTTTGTACCACACCCAGTGCTCCATGCAGTCCGTGCCCTCTCTAATACCCACCACCTGGTTCCCCCAACATCCCACCCCCCCACCTCTTCAAACCCTTCAGATTGTTTTTCAGAGTCCATAGTAGAACTCCTCAAACTCAACACACACAAAACAGATAATCATATCAAAAAATGGGCAGAAGATATGAACAGACACTTCTCCAATGGAGACATACAAATGGCTATCAGACACATGAAAAAATGTTCATCATCACTAGCCATCAGGGAGATTCAAATTAAAACCACATTGAGATATCACCTTACACCAGTTAGAATGGCCAAAATTAGCAAGACAGGAAAGAACATGTTTTGGAGGGGATGTGGAGAAAGGGGAACCCTCTTACACTGTTGGTGGGAATGCAATTGGTGCAGCCTCTTTGGAGAACAGTGTGGAGATTTCTCAAGAAATTAAAAATAGAACTTCCCTATGACCCTGCAATTGCACTACTGGGTATTTACCCCAAAGATACAGATGTAGTGAAAAGAAGGGCCATCTGTACCCCAATGTTTATAGCAGCAATGGCCACGGTTACCAAACTGTGGAAAGAACCAAGATGTCCTTCAATGGACGAATGGATAAGGAAGCAAGGTATTTTTTTTTTAAGCTGCTATTTCATCTACTTACATGGGTGACTCAGAATTTTCTTTTTTGACCAAAACAAATACAGAGGTCAATTGGATGCTGAGGCAAGAAAATAGCCTAACTGTTCCCACCAAGTGTATTTATAATTAGTGTTATTATATACTAATAGATTTGTATTTATATGTTTTTATATTTTATAATTTATTTATATTTGTTCTTAAATATATAGTTATATATACATAGTTAAATATAGCTATATTTTATTTATAATAAATTTATTTATAAAATTTACATTTTATTTATATTTGTTTATTTATATTTCTGTATTATATTTCACATGTCCTTCTACTCTTCCCCCTTATTTATTCAAGCCACATAGATTTCAAGCTATCCATAAAATACATGAGCATATCAAGCTTCAGAATCTCTAAACTTACTGTTCCTTCTTCCTAGAATTATTTTCTCTAAGAATTCTTGTTCTCTCAACTCTATTTCTCAATGTCAACTTTCTCAATATGACCATGTTTGTGGCTCAGTTTAAAACTGCAGTTAGTTTTTCCCATGTTGAATGTAATTTCTCCAAGGCAGGAATTTTTGTTTTTTTCCTGTTTTTTCCTGTCTTGGTGGTCACTGTCTCCTGTTGGTACCTAAAACACTACCTGGTCCATAGTAGATACTCACAAAAGTATTGAACATGAATGATAATAATGCTTGACAATGAGAGATTGAATAAATAATGACTAGACCAGATATAAAAATAGAATTCTGACCTACAGCATCCATAGACTCCAACCAGAAAGGTCAGGATTTGGTCAATGACTGTCAGCTTTCCTTAATCCAAATGTGTTCCCCAAATCAATCACATAGGATGTCCTGCTTCTAGTATGCCTGTATCCATTTTCCCTATAACAATAGCCTCTAATCATGGCATACCTAAGGCATTCTTCTTTATTCATTATAATTTTTTTTTCCAATCCCTGTATGTCTTTCAGCTTCTGCTGAACATAAGGTATGGTGATTGTCTCCCTTGGAGACATTTTGTTGGCAAAGACAGTACATTTTGAAAACTATAGGCTGTCCAATGTTAAGTTGAAAGTAAAGTCAAGGTGCTGAGCAGCTGACTAGTTTCATTCAATAAGTGGCTTTTTCCATTGCACCAAATTTAAAACCTATAAAGTATTTGCTTTAGTAGAATTAAAAATCATGACATCACATGTATATTTGGTGCTGTTAGAAGCTAATAAGTTATAGTTATAAAGTTGATGTAGATAAAAGTGGATCTTATCTTACCCACAATACTCTAAAATCTTTGAGGGGCAGGATCTCTATCTTATTATTGCATACCATGCATGTAGTAGGTACACAATAAACATCTACTTAATGAATAACTAAGAAATTAACACATTTTCTCTATATGAAAAGATCTCCTACATGAAGTGGTTGAAAGCACATTTGGTGGACTTTTTTTTTATAAAGTTTTATAACTGGGCTGATATCCATTTCAAAATATTACCATTATCAAGAAGGCTATCAAACTTATTCTGATATCTAAAATTTGGCTCATTTAGGAAATTCCTGTTGGTAAGTAATTCTGTGCAGATAAACAGAACTAAAGCTATTCACAACAAATGCACTGTAAGGATTATCCCTGTAGGCAAGAGGGCAGAGGAGTTTTCAGCTGGTCCCCTGAATTGAGCTGGATATCTACCAGACCACTATGAACACCCACAAAATCAGCCTGAGATGTAAGAAGATATATCTGGATCTCTACAAACAGAATATCTCTGGTGGTTGGTTTCAAGGTATAAAGCAGGGAACTATGATTGTGCAGGCAGATATCAGAAGATAAGTGGAAGAGGGAAGGAGCTTCCTGGATCCTGCACCATGGGAGGGCAAAATCTTCCCACGCTGGGGACCGGGAACAAACTCCCAGACCGATAGTGGTGGGGAAAGGACTTTAGGGCAGCCCACCAGACTGAAAGCTGAAGCTGCAGGGATGCGCATGAGAACTGGGGCATCTGGACATTTTAGAAGCACAGAGGTCAGATTCATGTTTAGACCTGGAAGGGAGAGCTGGGAGAGCTGCTGTGGGGCACACATCCCAGGATGCAGCGGTTTTTAGCAGCACAAACAAAACAAAAACAGTGTGGCCTGAAATGCTTACTGAAGAGCAGGCTGCAATCTCTGCTCTGAGACAGAGGTTTGGATACAGTCACTTCTGCTCTGACTCTCAGAAGAGACACTAAAACTTGCCAGGAAAAGATGCCAGAGATCAAAAGCCCTCTAAAACTGGTTTTCACTGAGTTCATCCCCACCCACAGGGGACAGGGCAACTCTGCCCAAACAAGGTTGCCTAAGTAACAGAGCAACAGGAACTTCCTCCAGAAGACAGGCTGCAAAAACAAGAAACTGGCAACCCTAAGGTCCCTATAAAGGAGGTGCATCTTGCTTGGGTTATGTTCAATCATTTGGACTCTTTACATTCCCTCAACCACCCCTCAATAGAATGATTAAGAGGAGGAACCCTTAACACAGGAAAAATTCAGAGACTATGACCTCTGCCACAGAACTAATGGATATGGATATAAGCAAGAAGTTGGAAATAGACTTCAGGGTAACAGTTATGCAGGCAATAGTTAGGATGGAGAAAACCATTAATGGCAACATAGATTCTCTAAGGCAGAAGTGAGAGCTGATCTGGCAGAAATAAAAAATTCTATCAGTGAGATCCAATCCAATCTAGGTATTCTAACAGCTAAGGTAAATGAGGCAGAAGAATGAACTAGTGATCTAGAAGACAAACTGATAGAAGGAACAAGAGGAGGCCTGGAACAAACAGCTTAGACTCCATGGAAGCAGAATTAGAGAAATAAATGAAGCCATGAAATGATCCAGTGTCAGAATTATTGGGATCCCTGAGGGAGTGGAGAGAGAGAGAGAGAGGAGTAGAAGCTGTATTTGAGCAAATCCTAGCTGGGAACTTCCTTAATCTGGGGAATGAAACAAGCGTTTGTGTCCTAGAGAGAGAAAGAATTCCTCCCAAGATGAAGGAGAAAAAACCAATGCCCCAGCATGTAAGTAAAACTCATGAATCCTAAAACCAAGAAAAACATCTTAAGGACAGTTAGGGGGAAATGATTCCTTACATAAAGAGGGAGGAACATCAGAATAATGTCAGACCTCTCTATAGAGACTGGAAACCCAGAAAGGGCTGGAAAGACATATTCAGAGTACTAAATAAAAAGACCATGCAGCCAAGAATATTTTATCCAGCAAGACTGTCATTTAGAATCAATGGAGAGATAGAGCTTCTAAGACCTGTGAAAACTGAAAGAATATGGGACTTCTAAACTGGCCCTGAAAGAAATATTAAGGAGGCTTCTATAAAAGGAGAAAGACTCCAAGAATGATATAGAACAGAAATTTACAATCTATAGAAACAAATCTATAGAAACAAGATGTCACAGGCAACATAATGACAATAAAATCATATCCTTCAATAATCACCCTCAACATGAATGGCCTAAATGCTCCCATGAAATAGCACAGGGTTGCAGGTTGGATTGATCGAGAGGAGAAGTAAGTTGGGGGAAATCAGAGGGGGAAAAAACCATGAGAGACTGTGGACTCTGAGAAACACACTGAGGGTTTTAGAAGGGAGGGGGGTGAAGGGTTGGGTAAACCTGGTGGTGGGTATCAAGAAGGACACATACTGCATGGAGCACTGGGTGTGATGAATAAACAATGAATTTTGGAATACTGGAAAAAAATTGAATCAAATAAAAAAAAAAAAGAAAAGAAGATAGGACCTGCCCATATGCTATCTAATGCACCCTAATGTTCATAGCAGCAACGTCCATAATAACCAAACTGTGGAAAGAGCTGAGATGCCCTTCAACAAATGTATAGATAAAGAAGATGCAGTCCATATATACAATGGAATATTACTCAGCCATCAGAAAGGATGAATACTCAGCTTTTGCATCAACATGGATGGGACTGTTGGAGATTATGCTGAGTGAAATAAGTCAAGCAGAGAAAGTCAATTATCATATGGTTTCACTCATGTGCAGAACATAAGGTATACTATGGAGGACATTAGGAGATGGAAGGGAAAAATGAAGGGGGGAATTGGAGGGAGAGAGGAACCATGAGAGACTATGGACTCCAGGAAACAAAATGAAGGTTTTAAAGGGTTGGGGGTGGGGAGATGGGTTGGCCCTGTGGTGGGTATTAAGTAGGGTATGTACTGCATGGAGCACTGGTTGTTAAATAAAAACAATGAACCTTGGAATACTGTATCAAAAAATAATGATGTACTGTCTGGTGACTAACATAACATAATAGAAAAAAAGAATTATCCATGTAAAATCTACTATTTTGTTAAGTGTTAAATAATTATGCTAGGCCTAAGATGGAGTCATTCATGAAAACCCCCACTCCTCATCTAAAGCTTAACAGAGTTTCCTTTTCTCCTGAATGTTCTACTCTCCCAGAAATGTAACTTAGAATTGACCAATCAGAAATGTCTCCTCAACTTAAATTACATAAACAGGCTCCATGTTTTCTATGAGCACCAAAGAAGGGAAACTACCCTGTATTAGTCAATAAGATCAAATTTGCTCAGTAAAACTTCCTTTATTCTCTGTATCTCTGTCTACAAAACACCTTTACTTTATATAGCTCTTTGGAACTCCTTTCTGTTTTCCAGATTGAATGCTACCTCATTCATGAATTACAGAAAAAGGCTAATACGATCTTAATAAAATGTTGGTAAACTTTTCACAGTACTAAAGGACTTAATTCTTATGTCTTAGGTCAGAATTTATTTATTTTTTTTAATCAAAGGCCACAGCAAAACTGAAAGAGCAAATAATAGATTTTAACATAATATTTAAAATACTAACATAATACTTAAAATATCAAGATCAAGATATATAAAAAAATAGGAGTTTGGGTAAGAATAGGTAATGTTTTAGTCATGTTTTCATAAATGGAATCATGAGCAAAATCCACCTTTATTGTTTGAGAGGTAGGTATCTACAGTTCTGATTCTTAGTGACAAGTGAGAGTAGACTTAATAGAATGCCCATGTCTGTGATAAACAGAAAATAACTTTTGTGATCTTGTTCTCAAAAAAAATGAAAGTTAAAATAAATTCAGAATATCCGATGTGTTTTCTGACAGGGTTTTAAATACATCCACTAGTGAGTGGAAGGTAAACCTATATTTTGTCAGGTCCTTTGTGGAGTCTAAATGACAAACAATGGCTTTTACTTGTATTTTCCTTTGCACATTGCTGGGATCAAATTGCTGAAGAGTTTTTTGCTTTGTTTTGTTTTGTTTTTGTTTTGTTTTGTTTTGTTTTTGTTCCTTTTTTTTACCTAAGAAAAATAAGATTGAATAGTGGAATTTATTTCTAATTATCCTTTAGCATTCTTTTAAAAATGTTTCTTTTTTTAAAGGCTAGTTTGCTAAGACATACTTTTTTTCATTATTCAGTGGCATGGGTTAATAACTACTTAAAAATGAGGTTTTGAGAGAAGTAGCATGAGACAGTAGAAACAGCAGGAACCTGAAGTGAAGTTGAAATAAACTGAATTCTGTCTCCTATAAGCCTTGGGCAAGTTATTTAAACAATTTCCTGTCAGTTTCTTCATTTGTTAAATGGAGAGAATGCATTGCAAATTTATTGTATGCAAAATACCTAGCAAGGCAGTGCATATAATATGTGCTCAATAAATTATAGTTACTATCATTACTGTTATTTTCTGTGCTTTACCTTAATGGTAAAACAGAGACACATGAGATACTTACATGAATTTTTTTTTAAGATTTTATTTATTTATTTGACAGCAAAAGAGAGACAGCGAGTGCAGGAACAGGAGCAGGGGCAGTGGGAGAGGGAAAGCAGGCTTCCCACTGAGCAGGTGCAGGCCTCAATCCCAGGACACTGGGATCAGGACCGGAGTGGAAGGCAGACACTTAAGGATTCAGCCACCCAGTCACCCCAATACTTACATGACTTTAAATCATCCCAACAAAAGGCAATTACTCTTCAAATTGCTCTCATTACTTTCCTCAGTCATCCAATCACCAAAATAAAACACAACTATATTTCTCAAATAACTTCTATGAAAAAAAATATTACACAAAGAATTCTAAAAATGGGTGTGCTGTAGGTAAATACCGTAATATTTTCTTCCTTTCTTCCTTTTAAGTCTAAACTGCCTCTTCTCCTTTGGTACTGAGAGACTAGGATTCCTTTCTGATCTTGCAAACCTATAGACGGTGAGCACAAATAGTTTATTCATTTCAATATTTATTCCTAGCAACGTACTAGGAACATTGATTTTGACTTAATTCTTTTTATAAAAGAATACATGTGATTATATGGATTTGCACAGACAATGTATTCATCAGTTGTGCTAAAATCAGTATCTGTAACTAGGAAGAACAGCCGAATATGGATTCCCAACCAGGCAAAATCATGGATTATTCTTTTAGAGGTAAAAATAAATATATTCTCAAATATGTCAAGGTATATACTAACCATTTAAGTTTCTTGTGCCCTAAAAAATTGAACCATCCTACATTAGAATATGCCACGTGTTCATGATAAAATGTTCTTTAGTGATAATTTCCAGAACTTAATAAATTCTATACCTATACTACAAAAAATATGAAGTAAGAATAAAGCATGGTTTAATAAAATATTTCTTTGGATGGTTAGAAGATAAGAAGATCCAAATTCTGAACATGCTATAATTATTTTCTAGTATTTCTATGCGAAAATAAAAATTGTTCTTTTCAAAAGGCACATACATACCTCAAAGGTATTAATTATCTTAAATTTGCAAGAATTAAGAACACAGCTATATGCCAAGTTGCTATCAGGTGCTTCAAACCATCTGTCATACTGCTAACAAAGGAACTATTTTTATGATATGAATTTTTTTTTGTTTCTGCAAAGTTGTACCATTCAACAAAGGAAAAGAATCTAAAAAACTTTCCTAAACTTAAACAATTATTATTGAAAAAGTGTGAAGAACAATCTCATCCTCAATATCTGCATACTTAAAATAATTAAATATATCTGTTAAGATTTCTTGTCTGGTTTCATTTTGTTTTCCTAAACAGGTTTTAAAATCTGGGCTGCCTACTGCTTGTTACAACTTGCAGCTCAAAAGCTCTTCGAATTATGGAGTTCATGATCTGTTTATAAAAATAATTTTTAAAAACTCTTTATAGTAACGGCTTGTCAGAAGTAAAGTGTTAGGTGAAAGTTCAAAGGTATTCTATTACTTAATCTGGAGAAGGTTTAAAGCTATTCCACTGCTTGATCTCTGCTCCCTTTAAATTTCATAAATTTATTTAAATTTATTGCTTTAAACATACAATTCTTTAAACTTATTCTTTCTCTTGGTTTTTAGTACTGTCTTATTCTTTTGCATGACTTTTTAAGTTTCTATATTAATTCCAGATAACATACACAGTTACATTGTTTCAGGTGTACAATACAGTGATTCAGCAATTCCAGACATCACCCAGTGTTCATCACAACTACACTCCTTAATCCCAATAATGTATTTAACCTATGCCCCCATGCTCTTCCACTCTGGTAACTATCAGTTTTTCTGTAATTAAGAGTCCGTTGCATGATCCGTCTGGCGCTCTTTTTTTTCCACTGTGCTCCCTCGTTTTGTTTCTTAAATTCAACATATAAGTGAAATACTATGGTATTTGTCTTTCTCTCATGGATTTATTTCACTTAGCATTGCAGTATCTACCTCTATCCGTGTCATTGCAAATAGCAAGATATTATTCCTTAGGGCCAAACAATATTCCATTGTGTATCTATATACACCACATCTTCTTTATCCATTCATCAGCTGATGGACACTTGGGCTGTTTCCATAATTTGGCTATTGTAAACAATGCTGCTATAAACATAAGGGTGCATGTATCCCTTTGAATCATTGTTTTTGTATCGTTGGGTAAATACCTAGTAATACAATTGCTGGATCATAGGGTAATTCTATCTTTAACTTTGTTAAAGTTTCCCATACTGTTTCCCACAGTCTCTGCACCAGTTTGCATTCCCACCAACAGTGCACAAGTGTTCCTTTTTCTCCGCATCCTCACCACCACCTGTTGTTCCTTGTGTTGTTGTTTTTAGCCATTCCAACAGGTGTGAGGTGCTTTCCCAGGTGGTTAGTGATGATGAACATCTTCACACGTGACTGTTGGCTATCTGGATGTCCTCTTTAGAGAAGGGTCTGTTCATGTCTTCTGCCCATTTTTTAATTGTATATGTTTTCGAGTGTTGAGTTTTACTAACTCAACTTTAATAACTGCATTTTGGATACTAACCCTTTATCAGATATGCCATTTGCAAGTATCTTCTCCCATTCCATAGGTTGCCTTTTAGATTTGTTGATAGTTTTTTTTTTTAATTCTACACAAGGTTTCTATTTTGATGTAGTCTCAATAGTTTATTTTTGCCTTTGTTTCCCTTGCTACATGAGACATATCGAGTAAGAAGTTGCTACAGCCTATGTCAAAGAAGTTACTGCCTGTGTCTTCTTCTAGGATTTTGATGGTTTTAGGTCTCACATTAAGGTCTTTAGTCCATTCTGAAGTTATCTTTGTGTATGGTATAAGAAGGTGGCCCATTTTCTTTCTTTCACATGTGGCTGTCCAGTTTTCCTAGCACCGTTTGTTGAAGAGGCTGTCTTTCTCCCATTGAAGAGTCTTTCCTGCTTTATCAAAAACTAACTGACCATATAGTTGTGGGTTTATTTCTGGGCTTCCTAATCTGTTCCATTGGCTTATGTGTCTATTTTTAAAGAAGATTTTATTTATTTATTTATTTGAGAGAGAGGCAGAGACAGAGAGACAGAGAGAGCTTGAACAAAGCTGAGAGGGAGAAGAAGACTCCCCACTGAGTGGGGAGCCCAATGCAGGGCTTGATCCCGGGACACTGGGGTCATGACTTGAGCTGAAGGCAGACACTCAACCAGCTGAGCCACCCAAGTGCCCCTCTATGTGTCTAGTGTTATGGCAGTGCCATACTGTCTGGATCACTAAAGCTTTGTAATATAACTTGAAGTCCAGAATTGGGTTGCCTCTAGCCTTGCTCTTCTTTTTCAAGATTGCTTTGGCTATTTGGGGTCTTCTATGGTTCCATACAAATATTGGAACTGTTTGTTCTAGTTCTGTGAAAAATGTTGTTGGTGTTTTGATAGGGATTGCATTAAATGTGTAAGTAGCTTTGGGTGGTTTAGACATTCTAACAATATTTGTTCTTCTAATCCATGAGCATGGCATGAACGTCTTTCCATTTCTTTGTGTTGTCTTGAATTTCTTTTGTAAATATTTTATAGTTTTCAGATCACAGTTCTTTCACCTCTTTGGTTAAGTTTATTCTTCAGTATCTTATTGTTTTTGGTACAATTGTAAATGGGATCAATTTCTTAATTTCTCTTTCTACTGTTTTATTATTGGTGTATAGAAATGCCACAGATTTCTGTATGTTGATTTTGTATTCTGCAACTTTGCCGAA
The DNA here is from genome assembly GCF_010015895.1 of Lontra canadensis. Classification (NCBI taxonomy): domain Eukaryota; kingdom Metazoa; phylum Chordata; class Mammalia; order Carnivora; family Mustelidae; genus Lontra; species Lontra canadensis. The sequence goes on along the minus strand of NW_022631075.1, from coordinate 5,358,245 downwards.
TTCATTTATCAGTTCTAGAAGTTTTTTTTGTGCAAACTCTTTTAGGTTTTCTACATATAGCATCATGTCATCTGCAAATAGAGAAAGTTTGACTTCTTCCTTACCAATCTGGATGCTTTCTATTTCTTTTAGTTGCCTGATTGCTATGACTAGGGCCTCCAGTTCTATGTTGAATAGAAGTGGTGAGTGTGGACATCTTTGTCTTGTTTCTGACTCAGGGAGAAAGCTCTCAGTTTTTCCCCATTGAGGCTGATGTTAGCTGTGGGTTTTTGTTTGTTTGTTTGTTTGTTTTTATAGATGGCCTTTATTACGTTGAGATAAGTTTCCTCTAAACCTGTTTTGTTGAGGGTTTTTATCATGAATGGATGTTGTACTTTGTCAAATGCTTTTTCTACATCTATTAAAATGATCATATGACTCTTATCCTTTCTCTTACGGATGTGATGTATCTTGTCGATGGATTTGTGAATACTGAACCAGCCTTGCAACCCAGGAACGAATCCCACTTGATTGTGCTGAGTGATTTTTAAGAATGTATTATCAGATTCAGTTTGCTAGTATCTTGTTGATGATTTTTGCATATATGATCATCAGGGATATTGGCCTGTAGTTCCCTTTTTCAGTGGTGTCTTTATTTGGTTTTGTTATCACGATAATGCCGGCCTCATAGAATGAATTTGGAAGTTTTCCTTCCTTTTCTATTCTTTTTAGAATAGAAATAGGTATTAACTCTTCTTTAAACGTTTGGAAGAATTTCCCTGTGAAGTTATTTTGTCCTGGACTTCTGTTCATCGGGGAGGTTTTTTGATTACTGGTTCAATTTCTTTGCTGGTTATGGGTCTGGTCAAGTTTTCTCTTTCTTACTATTTTGGTTTCAGTGGTTTATATATTTCTAGGAATTAATCCATTTATTCTAGGTTGTCCAATTTGTTGGCATATAGTTTTTCATAATATTCTCTTAAAATTGTTTGTATTTTTCTGGTATTGGTTGTTATTTCTCCTCTCTCATTCGTGGTTTTATTTACTTGGGTTCTTTTTCTTTTCTTTTTGATAAGTCTGGCTAGAGGTTTATCAATTTCATTAATTTTTTTTTCAAAGAAGTTGCTCCTGGCTTCATTGATCTGTCCTATTGTTTTTTAGTTTCTATATCATTTATTTCTGCTCTAATCTTTATTGCTTCCCTCCTTCTGCTGGCTCTAGCTGCCTTTTGTTGTTCTTTTGCTAGCTCCTTTAGGTGTAAGGTTAGGTTGTTATTTGAGATTTTTCTTGCTTCTTGAGGTAGGCCTGTATTGCTACAAACTCTCCTCATAGAACCATTTTTGCTGCATCCCAAAAGTTTTGGACCATTGTGTTTTTATTTATTTATTTTTCGTTTCCACGTACTTTTTGATTTCTTCTCTTATTTCCTGGTTGACCTATTCATGGTTTAGTAGCATATGATTTCACCTGGTCTTTCCAGATTTTTTCTTGTGGTTGACTTCTAGTTTCATAGCATCGTGGTCAGAAAAGATGCATGGTATGGTTTTGATCGTTTTGAATTTGTCAAAGCTTGTTTTGTGGGCTAATGGGTGATCTATTCTGGAGAATGTTCCCTGTGCACTTGAGAAGAATGTGTATTCTGCTGCTTTAGGATAGAATCCTCCAAATATATCTGTTAAATCCATCTAGTTCAATGTGTCACTCAAAGTCATTGTTTCCTTGTTGATTTTCTGTTCAGATGATCTGTCCATTGGTATAAGTGGGGTGTTAAAGTCCTGTACTATTATGGTATTATTATCAGTCAGCTCCTTTATGTTTGTTACTGACTGCTTTATGTATTTGGGTGCTGCTATGTTGCATGAGTAAATATTTAAAATTGTTGTATCTTCTTGCTTTATTATTAGGTAGCATCCTTTGTCACCTCTTGTTACAGTCTTTGTTTTAAAGTCTATTTTGTCCAATATAGGTACTGCTACTCTGGCTTTCTTTTGACATCCATTTGCATGATAGACGTTTCTCCATCCCCTCACTTTCTTTTTTTTTGTTTTTTAATTTTTAAAATTTATTTTCAGGGTAACAGTATTCATTGTTTTTGCACCACACCCAGTGCTCCATGCAATCCGTGCCCTCTCCAACACCCACCACCTGGTTCCCCCAACCTCCCACCTCCCGCCCCTTCAAAACCCTCAGATTGTTTTTCAGAGTCCAGAGTCATCCCATCACTTTCAATATGCAGGTGTCTTTAGATCTAAAATGAGTCTCCTATAGGCAGCGTATGGATGGATCTTTTTTTTTTTTTTAATCCATTCTGACACCCTCTGTCTTTTGATTGGAGCATTTCAACCATTCACATTCAAAGTAATTACTGATAGATATGTATGTATTTACTTGTTTTGTTGTTGTTTCCAAAGGCTTTCTCTGATGTCTTCTTGTCTTTCTTTTGGAGTTTGCTGATTTTCTTTAGTGAGATATTTGGGTATCTTTCTCTTTTGTATTTGCATATTTATTAGTGGTTTCTGATGTATGGTTACCATTAGGTTTGTATATACCCTCTTCTGCATATAGCAGTGTATAGTTAAGTTGATGGTCGTTTAAGCTTGAACCCATTCTTTACGCCTCTCCTCCCCACGTTTTAGGTATATGAGGTCATATTTTACACCCTTTTATTTTTTGTGATTTCCTTGACTGATTTTTTACAGAAATATTCATTTTTACTGCTTTTGTGTTTCCTGCCTTTATACTGTCACTTTTGGTCTCACCTTCCCACTCAAAGGGTCCCCTTTAATGTTACTTGCAGGGCTGGCTTAGTGGTCACACACTCCTTTAGTTTTCGTTTCTGGGGAACTCTTTATCTCTCCTTCTATTCTGAATGATAGACTTGTTGCATAGAGTATACTTGGCTGCAGATTTTTCTCACTCAGCACTTTGAATATATCATGCCCCATCCTTCTGGCTTGCAAAGCTTCTGCTGAAAAATCCCCTGCTAGCTTTATGGGCTTTCCCTTGTAAATGACTGTCTTCTTTTTCTTCCTGCTTTAAAAACTTTTTCTTTATCACTATGTTTTGACAATATAATTACAAAGTGTCTTGGTGTGGATCTGCTTTGGTTTATTCTGGTGAGGGTTCACTGTGCTTCCTAGACCTGGATATCTGTTTTCTTCCCCAGAGTATGGAAGTTTTCAGCCATTATTATTATTTGTTTTTCCCAAATAAACTTTCTGCACCCTTTTCTCTCTCTTCTTCCTCTGGAACTCCCGTGATATGAGTGTTACTACATTTGATGGAGTCGCTGAGTTCCCTAAGTCTATTCTCGTTTTGCATGATACTTTTTTTTTCTTTCTTTTGTTCAGCTCGGTTACTTTCCATTACTCTGTCTTCCAGGTCATTAATTTGTCCCTCTGCTTCTTCCATCCTGCTGTTCATTCCATCAAGCATGTTTCTCACTTCATTTATGGGGCCCCTTACCTCTGCTATGCTATTCCTTGTCCTTGTGTTAAGGGTCTCATCCATGTCTTCCCCTCTTTTCTCAAGCTCAGTGGGTGTCCATGTGATCACTACTTTAAATTCTCTCCCAGGCATGTTACTTATATCTATTTCATTTAGATCTCTGGGCATGGCCATGTCTTGTGTTTTTTTTTTTTTAATTTGGAATAAATTTCTCTGTCTTCTCATTTTGTCTAAGTCTCTGTGCCTGTTTCTATGTGTTAGGCAAGTCAGCTATGTCTCCTGTTCTTGATGGCAATGACCTTATGAAGAAGAGGTCCAATAGTGCCCTGCTGTGTGGTGTCCCCTGTTCCCTAGGGCATGGTGTTTCTGGGCATGTCTCCAAGGTGTGCTGTGTGTGCTCTGCTGTTTCGTCCTGGCCACTGTATCCTCAGGCCAGTCATCTGCAGAGGCTCTCTTTGCCTGTTACGGACAGTGCTTGGTCTGTGACCTGAATGTGGAGCATTTTGTCTAGGTGTGCTCTGGTCTATTTGTGAAATGAGACCTGCCACTGCCCCACCAGAACCAAGGTTCCACAAAACTCCTGGGTTGGGAGAGGTCATGTGAGCAGAGTTTTGGACAGGTCTTTTGGGGATAGAGATGCTCCTTGCTGGGACCGAGACAAGCATCACTGGGAGGGGCAGCTCCACTAGAGCATGGAGGGGCACACTGAATAAAGTAGCAAGTCTGGGGACCTGCTTTAGGAGAGCAATGGATCGTGGCCACTTTGGTGAAGCCAGTTAAGTAGTGGGTGTCGTTGCTGTGCTGGTTCCTGCAGGTGGCCCTCTGTTTTAATGCTGAATGGTGCGGAAAGGAAATGGTGCTGGCTGGTTTCTTTGTTCCTGGGGGGCAGGGGTCTCTCTGTGAATGCACCCTCTGGGATGTGCTCTCAAATGAGCAAGTAATGTCCCCACTGCATGCCTCATGCACTCTTCAGATTGCTATTTCCATGCTGTATGTCCATGCACTATTTGCATGCCTTCTCTCCAAGCACTGCCCCAATGCCCTCTGGGCTCTATCTCACCCATGCCCACTGACCTTTAAAAAGCCAAGATTTAAGCCCCACTGGTTGTAAGAAGTCACAAAATTCAGCTCCCCTCACTTTCCAAGCCAACTGCTGTGGGATTAGTTTTCCCTGTGTGCTTCCCTGTGTGCTAGTCTTTCTCTTGCCCTTTTCTGGGACCACAGCTCCCTCTCCACCAAAGCAGCCATGATTCATTTTTTCTCATGAAGTATGTTTCTACACGTCTTACCTTCTTCAATGTGGCCTCTTCTCTACCTTTAGTTGTGCAGTTTGTTCTCAGTCTTCAGGTCAAATTCTGAGGTATTTAGGTTGATTTTTCTGTGATCTTGTATTCCTGGGGTGAGGTGAGCCTAAGGTCTTCCGACTCTTCTAATCTCTCTCTCTTTTTTTTTTTTGTTCTGATTTTAAACCTCAGTTTTATTAATTTGTTCACTTTATTCTCATTTTCTTGATCATTTACTTTCATAATTTTTATTTTATGATTCTGTCCTATATCTTTCATCTGCTACTTTATTATTTTAATACTATAAGTGTGTTATTTTATCTTTACTGAACGTTAATGTTCCTTTGTAGAATATTACTTTTTATTTTTAATCTTTTCAAGTTCTTCTTTTTTTTCAGTGTAACAGTATTCATTGTTTTTGCTCCACACCCAGTGTTCCATGCAATCTGTGCCCTCTCTAATACCCACCACCTGGTTCCCCCAACCTCCCACCCCCTGCCCCTTCAAAACCATCAGATTGTTTTTCAGAGTCCATAGTCTCTCAAAAATATGGAATGCTTCATGAATTTGCGTTTCATCCTTGTGCATGGGCCATGCTAATCTTCTCCATATCGTTCCAATTTTAGTATATGTGCTGCCGAAGTGAGCACATTTTCAAATTCTTTTTATATTTTTATATTAACTTATTAATTTTATTTTAGTATCTTGTTTTGGTTTTATTTTACTTTTTTAATGTATTCCCTATGATTTTGTTTTGTAGTAAATTGAAATTGTATACATAGATATATTATTCACGGGAATAGCACACATAATAAACAGGAAAGATTTTCCTTCTAAAATACTTCAACAAGTATTTCTCCGGCTCACAGAGTGTATAATCTAATCTTTTAATGATTACTAATTAAAAATTTGTCCAAGGTGACTACCGATTTCCTCAAGTTAACTTTGGAAGACAATTAATTTCTCTCTGTGCATAGAGCAATCGAACAGCACTATTTCTTATTATCTCAGAACATCCAGGCTTTATATGATGAACATGTTGGTTTAAGATACATGGTCTCCAATTTATTTATTTCTTGAAACATGTGATCTCAAGCCTAACCTTTAAAGAAATAGATGATATTAAATGCCAAATACATATTTATAGGGTATAATAATACCTAACATTTTCCAGCTTCTAATATATATATATATATATATATATATATTTCTTCTAATATATTTTTAATTTAGGTAAACTTAGCTCTCATCAGGGTTATACCAAAAGTAATATTTAAAGTATTTAACAAGTAGTATTGCATATATATATATATGTATATATGTACGTGTGTGTATGTGTGTGTGTGTGTGTATATATATATATATTTCATCTAATATATTTTTAGTTTAGGTAAACTTAGCCCTCATCAGGGTTATGCCAAAAGTGATATTTAAAGCATTTAACAAGTAGTATTGCACAGACCTTAATAAATCAGATTTTGGTACTGCTCTATTAGAAAAGCTGACAGATTATACAATTAGTTTGTCTTTCGTAGCCTATACTGGCTCCCCTGGACCATATATCCTCTTTGTGAGGATAAAGGAAAAAACTGGCTTAGAAATCTGTGAGAGGAAGAAATTTAGTCTGTATCTTTACTGAAATCTCTATTTATTTATGAGAACTGTTAGTAGACAGCCTGAATTAACACAGAAGAGTTAATCAAGAATAAGGGGGAAAAAAGGCCTCTTTCCATAATCATGCAATTTTGGGGATATCGTCAGAAAAAGTTCTAGAGTGACAGGAGATGAACAAGTCCAGTCTTTTCCAGTTGGGAGGACAGTTTTTAAGAAAGAGGAAATGCTGCTCTAAGAAGGTTGGAGTTCATGAAGACTCATAATAGCAGTGTTTTAAGATGTTATGAATATTTTAGGAAGGCTCTAATTTAATTATTACTAAATCATTTTGAAATTATACTTCCATTCCAACCTCACAAAATATAATCTTCCATTGTCTTCTCATGAGGTACACCCAACCATTTACATAAGTGATAATCTTTGAGAGTCTTCCTTATCTCAACTTCTTCCAGAAAGCCCACACACTGCCCTATTTCTAGAACTTGAATGTACATTAATGAGCTCTCCATTTTGGTTGTAATAACTATAATATATGTAATTTTTATGTGTCTCTTCAAATAATTTTTTCAAGAAAATGGTAGGAAATATACTAGTAAAGCACTAAAACCACTGTACTAGAATACATGATATAAAAATTTGCAAGCGTGGCTATCCTTGATTTAATTGTGATGTATAGCTAAGTACAAAATCCCTATGTTTCTCCCTTCTAACAATAGAGTTCATCATTTTGTCTATTTTTAATACCTCACAGGGCTCTTCTCACTAGAGAATATTCTGTTGTAGATTTAGCAATATTTACATTAAGATGTATTTCAATGGGAATGTTTGAGATGGGACTAGAGAAATCTATACTCTGAATTTACTTAGAAATATTTGAGAGCTGCTTTAGCTAGTTACAGAAACTTAAATTTTTAATGTAAGGTTAATATTGTATTAGAGTCAAAGCACATAAATATTGGCTATGCAGTTGGCAATTTCATAGAATATTTTAAGCTGGAGACACACATAGGCTTCTATTAAAATCAAAATTTCTTATCTATAAAATGTCTAAGGTAGAAATAACCCTGGAAATAAGCTTTCCTTAGCTGAATTAAGTAACATAGAAGTGAAATGAATCTATATGTCCCTATAGCTTTAAATTCCTATTTGTGCATACAGTGGATAATTAGGAAAGCTGGATATGTAGAGTGTTATAATAATATATTCTATAATCTTAAGTATCATTTGCCTTCTGTTTATGGAACACTGTTTAAATAATATAGAGATTATTGTTCACTTATTTGTTGAGTGCTAGTTAGATTTGGGTCCTTTGAATTCTAACATTCAGTACTTCTATGGTCTATGTCTGGAGTTTTCAAAGATGATATAAGTTATGGTTATGAGTTACAGTCATAAGCAGAAACTGCTGTCTGGAGTCTATTTGTTTGCCTCTGTGTTAACTAATCAACAAACACCTTTTGCTTAAATAAAGTTATATGAAGCCAATTTGAAAGCAACTGAAATATCCTGAAATTTTCACTAATAATATCTCAATTGAATTTAGTCATTGAATATTTCTGTACATTAGCTGGAAGAGGTAACAAAATAAGCACTTAATACCCATGGTCTTCTTTGAGCCAAATTAGTTTATCAAATTAGTCTAGAAGGTATTTTACTAGAGATGTAATAGAATATACTTCAGGAAGTTGGAATATCCTGGAGTATTGTCTTCAAATGTGGCACTCACATCACAATCACCTGATCATCTTGTTAAATATACAGATTCCTAGGCTCCAATGTGAAATATTTCATTTCTGTTTCTCAAGGGTAAAACCTGAGAACTTGTAATCTAACCCATGCTGGAAGTGATTCTGATGTGGCTGATATATTGACTTCCCATGAGTACCATATGTATGGAGCTTAGTTAGGGTTACAGGGTATAGGGCCCTGACTTCTGAGCAGCTACACTGAGGGCACTGGGCATCCTCTGAATTGAGGGAAATAAAAGAGACATTGAAAGGACACTTGAAGAAAAACTACATATTCACATTTTCTCTCCAGGGGTAGCTGAGCAAATGTTTTGGCATGGAAGAAAAAACGATTTCCTCATTTCCTACTGCTATTTTTTAAAGATGAATTTGACATCATTTATATACAGATAGATAGATAGATAGACAGATAGACTATATATATGATATATTCTCTCTCTCTCTCTCTCTCTGTATATATATATATATTCTCTATTACCACAAAACTAAGGAGATGGAAATATCTAAAGTAAGTTCTGGTCTGATTTCTTTTAATTATGAGTAATATCAAACTTCTTAATAATAATTACAAGTCAGACACAATTTGAACTACTTCATGTGGATTAATATAGCCCATCTTTCAACAATGTCATGAGATAAGTGCTACAAATATTCTCACACCTCATGACCTTGTATCATGTTTTATTCAAACAATAGGAGTCTTTAGTCAGGAGGTCTTTTACATTTCCACAATCACCTGCACCTACATCCTTCCACATTTGCCCTCATCACATCTTATTTCTGTCCTGCTACAATGGAGGAAGTATTGCTCCTGTCAAAGATCTGTCTCTCCATGTCCTTCTATGTATCAAAAACAAATTTCTACATTTTAGTTCTGGATCACATCTCCTCTCCTATTCTCAAGGTTTCTCCTTTAGTTATCACCTTTTTCATGCATCACTAACTTCTTTATCTCTGCATGTTCTGGAATCTCAAATCATAAAAAGAACTCTTTTTTGACCACATAGGTGCCAATGCCAATTTTCTCTGCTCTGCTTCACAACTAGACTTCTCAAAAGAGATTCAAATTCTTTGTTCATTTTCTATTCATTCCTCTATGCCCTCCTACCTGGCTTCCATCACATTTTCCTATTGAAATTCTATCAAAGTCACCAACCACCTCCATGTTGCCAAATACAATGGGCAGTTTTCTTTCCTCTCGCATCAGCTCCCACTCATTCTCAGTCTTCTATGATGGCTCTTCCTCCTATACTAAATGTGAGAATACCTAAGAGATAAGTCCTTGGATTTCTGCTATTCTGTCTGACGTTGCTTTCCTAGGTGATTGTGTGCATTTCCTTAGTCTTATGGTTTTCATTTTATGCAACAGGATATTGAGGCTCAGAAAAATTAAGTAACTTGCCCAAAGTCATACAAGTGGATAATCATTGCAGAACACACTTCCATTTTTCTTCAGAGTCTGTGCTTAATTGTAAGCTTAATTCAAAGTAGGAGTGGTTTAAGCATAAGAGCATGGGATTTGGAGTTGTATAGCAGTTATTCAAATCAAATCTCTAGCATTGATTAACTTTGTGACTATGGGTTAGTTATGTAATCTATATATGCCTCAGTTTCCTCATTTCTAAGGAAGATAACAGCACCTACTTCTTATGATAATTTTGATATTAAAGGAGTTAATACATGTAACATTCTTAGAACAGTGTTACTACATAATAATTGTTCAATAATAGTTAAGATTTATTAGCTGATTTATATAGTTTTACAATGATTTTGTATGAATTTATTATCTGTTCTGAACTATGCTGGTAACATCTTAAGGAAAGAGACAACATCTAACATTTTGATAGATCCTCATACCCTACTGCCACAGTGCTTAACATAGTCAAGATGTGATATGAAAACTCAATAAACAAGCGATGGAGTATACAAAGTTGAGCTCCGTCAAAGCCTCATGTATAGATCATGTAGTTATTTGAACTGTCTGATATTTCTGCAGAAAACCCCACACAAAAAGCCTGTCTTTATTTGATCTTAGACTCAACCAGTACTGAAAACCTCCCCATGGGAGTTTGTTGAAAACAAGTTCAAGGATGTGTTTTAACTTCATTATTTCCTGAGACAGTGGTTAAAATTTGAGGCAAGCAATGAACTTATCAAACATCTTGAAAAGAGAAGGTGAGGAAAGAGATGCTCATAGGGGTTTTAGAAAGTTCCAACATAACACTGTGAATCTAGAAAGTAATGTGTATGCCTATGTCTGTGAAAATAACTAGGGTTGTGCACCTACTTACAAAAGTCCTCAAAAGGTTTTAAGCTCTTACTGTTGGCCTTAAGGATCTGCACAATCATCAAGTGGAAGCTAAGTTAGAGTTGTCAGCTGGCAGATTGTTGAAAGTATTGTCCAAAATGCACACAGAGTTCCTCAGCAAAGACTGGGAGACTTATTGGTCCCAGTTGTTTAAGGAAATCTCTGTCAGATTATTAGCTGAGCACTAAGCTAAATGAGTATTATTTTCCATAGCCACATGCAACAAAATATATGGACTTAATAGAATTAGTTCAAAAGAGCCACATAAAATCAAACAACTATAGTTACAAACAGCAGCAACAACAAACTCCTAGAGGAGAGAGAGTTTGATTTCCAGAGTTCCACATTATATTATACAAAATTCCCAGTGTAATTATGAGGAGTGCAGATAAATGAAATAATGATGATTACATAATGAGAAAAAGTATTCAATAGAAACTGTTGCTGAGAAAACCCAAATGTTGGATTTCCTAAGCAGGCTTTACATCAACTATTTTAATATATTTAAAAACTAATGAAATTATATCTAAAGATCTGAAGAAAAATGTTAGAGTGATAACTCATCAAAAAGAGAATATCAATAAAAAGGTAAAGCTAAATAGAAATTCTGAAATTGAAAATTATAATAACAAGTGAAAATCTCACTAGAGGGGTTCAAGGACAGGTTTGAGCAGGCAGAGGAATCAATGGACTTGAAGATGCATAAATTGAGATTATCAAGTCTGAGGAATAGAAAGATAAAATAATAAAGAAAAGTAAGTAGAGTCTCAGAGCTCTATGGAACATTATCAAAAATATCAACTTAAGGGGCACCTGGGTGGCTCAGTGGGTTAAAGCCTCTGCCTTCAGCTCAGGTCATGATCCCAGGATCCTGGGATAGAGCCCCACATCTGGCTCTCTGCTCAGTGGGGAGCCTGCTGCCTCCTCTCTCTCTCTGCCTGCCTCTCTGCCTACTCATGATCTCTGTCTGTCAAATAAATAAATAAAATCTTAAAAAAAAAAGAATATCAACTTAAGCATAATGGGAGTGTCAGAAGTACAGGAAAGGGAAAAGGGAAAAGGGGGCAAGAAGAATATTTGATGAAATAATGGTTAAAAACTCCCAAACTTCATGAAAAAAATATTAATTTACACATCCAAGAAGCTCAATTATTTCCAATTAGGAGAAACTAAAAAAATCCACACCTAGATACATGATAATCAACTGTCAAAAATAAGGACAAAGAGAATTTTGAAAGCAATAATGGAGAAGCAACTCAACACCTACAAGAAATTCTCAGTAAGATTAACAATTGAAGTATTAGAAAACAGAGTTCAGGAAACAGTGGGATGACATATTCAAAGTGATGAAAGAAATATAATATCAACTAAAAATTCTATATCTATAAAATAAAGAAAAAGTAACACTTTCCATTTTTTTTAAGATTTTATTTCTTTATTTGACAGAGGAAGAGATCACAAGTAGGTAGAGAGGCAGGCAGAGAGGTGGGGGAAGCATGTTCCCTGCTGAGCAGATAAGCCTGATGCAGGGCTCAATCCCAGGACCCTGAGATCATGACCTAAGCCGAAGGCAGAGGCTTAACCCACTGAGCCACCCAGGCGCCCAACACTTTCCATATTAAAAAAATTGTAGAGTTCATCACTAGCAGACCTGTCCTAGAGATCATAATCTGTCATTAATGAAAAGACAGTAGAAAGTAACTCAATTCTACATGAAAAATGTACAGCCATAAATTTAACCACATTGGTAATAATAAAAAAAACAGTATAAATGTATTTTTTTTGCTTATAATTTTTTCCATTAGATTTAGAAGTCAGAACGTAGTGTTTTCCAGGAACTGGATAGGAGAAAGAAGGAAATGTCTACTGACATGTTCCAGGTTTCTTTCTGGCATGTTAACTGTTCTGGAAATAGATAGTGGTAATAGTTGCCCAACTTTGTGAATATTGTAAAGACAAACAAACACTATAGTTTACATTATAAAAAAAAAGAGAGAAACCACTGAATTATACACTTTAAAAAATAAATTTGTGAGAGTTTCAGGGAACTATATTTATTTTTGGATGGTTCTACTGGGGGCACCAAAGGGAGGAAGGTGATGGAAAAGGAATATTGAGATGTAACCAGATCAGCATGTACCTTACCATAAGGTTTTTGGAATTCACTCTGAAGGCAATGAGAGCAACTGAAGAATTTTATCAGAATGTGAAAGCATTTGCATTTTGAAAAATAAATTCTAGAACATTTTCCTAAACTAATTTATAACAGAACACTTCTTAAATAATAATTCATTGACAGAATACCAACAAGATAATAAACTAAAGTAGGCACTTGGCTTAAAGGAAATAATAATATAATTTCATAGAAGTTTATTATATGACTTGATGAAAATCTAATTCATAACTATTTTAAGATAGAATGTTAGATATTGTGATATTATATTTAAAGATAAAAACATTATTGAGATAACATTAAAATATTTTACTTTATATTATAAGATAAAACATGAAAATGTCAAATAATTAAAATAGACGAACAGGTATTATAAATATCTTCAATCCCTTTTAATGAAAATCAATTATTAAGTTGAGTTTTTGAGTCCTATACTCATATGAGCACCACACCAAATATATCCATATATTTTGTTTTCCTAGCCGAGTAATATGAAAATCCCATTTACTACCTGTACATTGTGATCAAGGAAAAATCCTAAGCTCAATGTTCTATAGCATCCAGGTACTATTCAATTAGGCTGCTCAAAAAATCATTATTTTATTTTGGGATACTCATCTGCTGACTTTTTTGAAATTGAAATGTTCAATTTCTAGAATTCTAACTTTTTGCTTGTTTGATTCAGATATAATCTACATGGAAACAGTTTTCCAATGTATATGGAAATAATTTATATAATGAAAAATTTAGAATATAATAAATATTAAACAATAACACAATTATATGTTGAAATTACTAGATACAAAAACATAGCATAGATAAGCCTCCATCAAAGAGACAAATAATTAATAAAAAATTGCAAAGATTATCTATGTATTCATGTGTAGAGTGACTATCATTACATTCAGCCATCATTCATCATTAGGTAAAACTTAGAGGTAGATTATCAAATACCACAAGTGCTGTATTTTAAAATATTTAGTATTTTCCTTGGCTGTATGTTTAATATAAATCTGAGAAGAAAAATATCACTAAAATCAATGTTTTTTGCTGAAAAAAATACTATTATCTTCTCACAGCATGTTGTTCTTTCCTATAACATAGCTGAAAAAAATTTTATTAAGAATCATCCCCAGACTCTGGCTTGGGTGACTAAGTAGATAATTTTGCCATTTACTGATACCAGGAAAAACAAGAGATTTGATAGCAAAGAGTTGAGTTTAATTCTTGACATGGGTTTGATGTCCCTGTGAGACATCCAAGCATATATATTTAATAGGCAGTTGGATCTGCATGTATAGAGTTCAGGACAGAGATTTCAGCTGATTATACAGATTTTGGAATTAGTAGCATATAAATGTTAACAAAAGTCATAGGAGTGGATCAGAAAGAATGTAAAGTGAGAAAAGCACAAGATCTAGAAAACAACACTGAATAATGCTAACATCAGTACAAGAATGCATGCTTACATTTTTAAAAAATGGTTAAGCTTTTATCTTGAATATTCTCCAATGTAAGGGAGGTAATAGAATAGATCACACTATTGTATCTTCTTCCATGGGTGCATGAATCAGTCATTGGCTAACTTTGCCTCTCAACAGGGGGTAAAGTCAGAATATCTCTTCTCATATGGGGTTTCTATTAAGGTACCACCTGATTTACAAAGATTCTCCCCAGTATCTTATTTTTCCATGATATGCATGATATTAGATGTTCATGTAACATTTTTATGTTTCAAAATGAATCTACTTATTCTACTTTGTATTTCCTTAAATTATTACACACCCTCTTCTTGACTTACATAAAGAAAGATTTATGATTTATTCTTCAGGGAGTCCTCCTGCTATGAATTAGGCCCTAAATGCTCTCTGTTGGGCCATTAATTTGCCAAACGCTCCTGTATTTTTCCACACATCAGATTTTGTTTTATAACTAAAGCAAGAAGGTAGAACATGAGCTATATTGTCTCTAAGGATTTGTATTATCTGGCTATTAGGGTGAAGATGATAGTCTGAAAGCCCCAATTAAATGGTAATATTTAAAGTTGATTTATTTTTATTCAATGAAACTTTTCTCTAGACCAATGAAGATGCATGAGTTATACTCATATATACATATGCCCTACAAAATTCAACTTTACATTTAATTATTTTGTAATTTCTAAAAATAAGAGCTAAGCCTGTGTGTATATGTGTTTTTGTGTGTGTCTGTGTTTGCTGACATATTCAAAAAACTGTGTGTGTGTGTGTGTGTGTGTGTGTGTGTGTGTATATCTGGTTCTTTTATAAGTTGTCTAGTCTCCTTTTACTTCTATATGTCTGCTCCACTGTCTGGTATAGTCATCCTTGCTGTTAAAACAATAATGACCTTTGACTCCTTACAAGATTCTAAATCAGCAATTCCATTATGGTTACATAACTTCAAATATACAGACTACTAATACTTAAACTGTTTTTCAACAAGGGTAAAAAGAATTGTTTAACCCTCCTTTAAAGATATACACTCATAATATCAATTTCTTTATCATGCTGGTCAATTTCAGACAGTAAATCCCATTATAATGTCTAGTGTCAGGGACGTCTCTTCTTAATAAAGGAATATGCTCTCACACACCATTATGTATGCACAAGAAATACATTGACCTGTAGTGTACCTGAATATATGATATAATGTAATGCTTTAAAACAAACTTAAACAAATTCCTCAGCATAAACTATATCTTATAAACTAGATTTGTCATTTGATTGCTTTATGGAGTGAATAATTTAAATAATATTTTATCTGCCACAACCCTTGCCTCAGAAGAGTTTTTTATTTGAGGACTAAGAAAACAAAACAATATAAAACAGACCCCATGTTGAGTAGCCAGGGAGTACTGGAAATAAATGAGCCATGCTAAGTCCAGTGATATTCATCTACAACAGAAAATGTTAATAATTAATTGTTGTGATTTGAACTTATCATTGATTATCATTTCTTTGCCATAAATTGCCCACATGCTTTTAGCAACAGGCCAGCATAGTTGCTACAGTGCTCTTCTCCAAAGCCTATAAATTATAAGCCTTAAATCAAAGAGTGTTCCAATGGCACTTGAAGGTTATACTCTTCTAGTTGTGTTGATGAACTGAACTTTCTAAGACCATGAAGCATCTTCAACTTAAACTCAGTGAGAACAAGGAAGACAATGTGCATTTTTTTATTATCTAGTCACGTTTTGTGTGTTAATGTTTAATGATAACATCAGTACAGAGATTCTGAGCTGACTCAACTAGATAGTGGAATCTTAATTAAAAAATAGAGTTTTCTCCAATTGTGCTACTAAACTAGAAATAGAAGGCTTTAGATGCACACTTAAAGAAAGTATTATACTTTGGTCCACTCACTTAATTGTTTGTTTTTCTGATTGCATAAAAATTGAAAACATTAAACACTTTAAGCCTTGAACTGAAGTTGATAGTATAACTGAGCACATTTTTCTTAGTCAACATGAACTCTCCCAAGATAGAAAATGCTTTTCAGTTAACACAGGTGAAATTGGGCAGTGTGATATAACACCTTACACCAATTAGAATGGCAAAAATTAATAAGGTAGGAAACAACAAATGTTGGAGTGGATGTGGAGAAAGGGGAAACCCCTTACACTGTTGATGGGAATGCAAGTTGGTGCACTTTGGAAAACAGTATGGAGATTCCTCAAAAAAATTAAAAATAGAGCTATCCTATGAACCAGCAATTGCACTACTGGGTATTTACCCCAAACATTCAGATGGAGTGAAAAGAAGGGCCATATGTACCCCAATGTTCACAGTAGCCAAACTGTGGAAATAGCCAAGATGCCCTTCAACAGATGAATGGATAAAGAAGATGTGGTCCATACATACAATGGAATATTACTCAGCAATCAGAAAGCATGAGTACCCAACTTTGGCATCAACATGGATAGGACTGGAGGAGATTATGCTCAGTGATATAAGTCAAGCAGAGAAAGTCAATTATATGATTTCAGTTACTTGTGGAGCATAAGGAATAACATGGGGGACATTAGAAGGAAAGGAAAAGTGAAGGGGAGGAAATCGGAGGGGGAGATGAACCATGAAAGACTGTGGACTCTGAGAAACAAACTGAGGGTTTTAGAAGGGGTTGGGGGGATGGGTGAGCCTGGTGGTGTGTATTAAGGAGGGAATGTATTGCATGGAACACAGGGTGTTGTACATAAACAATGACTCCTGGAACACTGCATCAAAAAATAATGATGTATTTTATGGCAACTAACATAACACAATAAATTTTTTAAAAAATAGGTGAAATGGAAATTCAATATAATATTTTTTGACCATCAGAGGGATAGGAAGTTAAAATAGTTAGTAAGGATAATTTTGAGAGTACAGTCCCAAAGAATTCAAAGAGAGAATAAATAATTATAGGTTTTACAAATTTTCAATATTCATTTACCTTAAAATAAAGGGACATATGAGACATTTTTTGAGACTGTTACTTGACTGTGGTCAAGTAGTCCACATGCAATTTCTGAGGCACGGTATGGTAATTAGCTTCCGAGATGATTCCAACTTTTGGTATTATTCCTACCTTCCTCCATTGTTTTTGGAGTTTTGGTATATTGTGCACAGCCCTATGAGGATGTCCATGAGTTGCAGAATTAATTAGGTAATTAATTTATCATTGCTTTTGGCCAATAGCTCCCAAAGAACAGAGGCCTGTCAACAACCATATGGTTGTTAGATGTATATTCTCCAGCTTTCAGATGACAGTAGCTCCAGATAACTTTCTAATTATAATCTCACAAAAGACTCTGAGCCAGAACCACCCAGCTATGCTGCTTCCAGATTCCTGACTCTCAGAAAGTAAATAAGATAATAAATACTTGCCTTATTAAACTGCTTTAGAGATAATTTGTTATACAACAATAAATAGCTAAAGCCCTGTGCAGTTCACCTTTTTTATATCCTGTATTTTGTGATACATTGTAACATGTGTAGAGTTTGAATGGAGAAATAGAGGATATTTAAAAGATTGTGCATTATCAAACAAATGTAGACAGCTCTGAGCTTGAAACTTCAAAATAAAAAGTCAATTTCTTTTAACTCTGTGGCCTTTGAGAAGAGTGTCTCTGTTCAATAAAGTAGTAATTGCCTAACTCCATGTAAGTCTTGATAGAAAGTCCATCTCATGGTTTTTCTTTAGCAAAGAATAGTTTACAAATAACAGATTTCTGTTAGCATAAGTTAATTGGTAAGTTTATTATAATGATACAATAAAAAGCAAGGTTTAGGGTAATAAAATGATACAAAGTTTTAAAAAGTGAGTAACAAATGCTTTAAGCCATAAATTATTTTTTTTTATTTTTAAATCAATTCCCAAGCAGATTTTAAAAATAAAGCCATTAAATTTTGGTTAAAGCAATGAATGGAAGTTCAAATCTTCAGTAGATGGCAGAAAATACTTCCTTGTTGCAGTATTCCTGAAATACTGCCAAACAACCCAAGGGCAATTTGAAAATCACTGGTTTAAAAAGTGTATGTCTAACTACAATTATACGCTTAGATTGTGACTGGCTTTTACAACAAGATGAAGTTACAATCAGTAGTTTGACTATAGATAGAAGAAAATATTTTTTTTTAAGCTCACTTCTTTAACACTGGTTATTTCACATTTTAAACATATTTTCTAGTCCTTAGAGTTAGGTATTATATGCAACTTTGTCCTGATTGCTGCCGTCACCTATCACTATTAGGTATAATTACATGCTAATATAGTAGGCAATTTTGAAGACTACTTTTATTTTTGTCAGCCCCGATATATGTAAATGTTAATGATTACATTTTTGTTGTATTTCTGCTTTAAAGTTACTATAACAGGAACAGCTAAGATAATACTAATACAATGCCCAGATACCTGGCTTCAGAAACTGTGTTTATCCAGTAGGCTGCATGCCCTTAATATCAGTTAATCCACAGTGTCATGTCAGCCTCATCATACTCCAGAGCTTAGATAGTTAAGACTCAGTTCAGGGGTTTTACTTCCACTCAGAATTCTTCCTTTGTCTCCCTTAAACTACCCTTTCTTCTCTACTGCCATACAATGAGTGTATCTCTACCATTGCATGTATCTTTCTGTATTAGAATTGCCTATTAATGTGTCTATATTATTATACACAGTGAGATCTTTGAGGACAACAATCATGTCTGATTTCTATTTGTATTACCAAAGTTTGTTTTTTTCAGCACAGGGTCTGATGCTCTGTAGGTCCTTAATGTTCAATGGAATGGGCTGAGCTGAAATGTATGACAGTGCAAATGACATGAAAAATTACTATTAGTTCACTCAATGTGTAAAACAATGATTAAGTGCTTATGATATGCAAGATGCTCTACTTTACATTTTATATGCATATTAGTTCATTTTATTCTTACAACAACACTTGTGAGGCACATATCACTATCATAATTTTACTCATAAAGAGACTGAGGCTCAAAAAGGCTAACTGACTTTCTTGCCTAAGGTCACAACTATTAATTGGTATACTCAGACCCCAAATTCTAGTCAATCAGGCTGATGAAACCTCTACTTTTTACCTACTTATTGCACTGCCTTCAAGAGGAAACTTTTATAGAAATTCTTCTCTGATTCCTGACCCAGCATTTTTGAAAATTCAGTCATATACAAACAATTGGGTACTGTATATCACCTGGGAAAATGAGAACTTGAGATAAATCAAAAAGTCAGGTTATTATAGGTAGTGGAATAGGTACAGAGAACATATTGAAGTCATTAGGACAGTGCACGTATGGATATTCAGAGCTGTAAAATACAGTACTTGGTAAATAAGTCTATTTTCCATCCAGTTTTGTCCTTTTGTCACCATTGAAATTATAGGTAAAGTGTCTTCTTTCATGTTAAAAATAGGAAAAGCTATATCCCATCCATAGAACATCAGGGTGAGGGAAGTAGTAATTGACCCAAGATGTGGTTTGACTTGGAGAGAAGGAAATATTTCATGTTTAACTTAAATTCAAGGGGAAACATGAGCATAATGAAAAACTTTTTTTTTATTTTTAAAGATTTTATTTATTTATTTGACAGAAATCACAAGTAGGCAGAGAGGCAGGTAGAGAGAGAGGTGGAGGCAGGCTTCCCACTGAGCAGAGAGCCCAATGTGGGGCTTGATCCCAGGACTCTGGGATCATGACCTGAGCTGAAGGCAGAGGCTTTAACCCACTGAGCCACCCAGGCACCCCATAATGAAAGACTTTAACTACTCTTAATTTTTCCAAACTAGAGCTAAATAAAAGGTTCTATTTAGATGCTTATAAGACATTTTACGTATAAACTATGTGTATATGTGTCTTACACAAATTGTATCTATGTACAAACAACACCAATATTATGGGAATTGAAAAAGTGTTAATCTCCTAAAAGTAAGGTTAGACAAATGATGCTTATTGATTAAAGGTTGTCAAATACTTAACATAATTTTAATTAAATTTTGCATCACACAGAAAGAAATAAAAGAAAAATCACATTTTTAAAAATTTTCTTAATAAACATATAATGTGTTTTTATACCCAGGGGTACAGGTCTGTGAATCACCAGGTTTACACATTTCACAGCACTCATAATAGCACATACCCTCCCCAATGTCCATATTCCCACCACCCTCTCCCGTCCCCCCTCACCCCAGCAACCCTCAGTCTGTTTTTTGAGATTGAGTCTTTTATGGTTTGACTCCCTCCCAATCACAACTTCTTTCATTTTTTTTTCCTACCCCCCAATACCCCCACATGGCATCTCCAATTCCTCATATCAGGGAGATCATATGATAGTTGTCTTTCTCCAATTGACTTATTTTGTTAAGCATAATACCCCCTAGTTCCATCCACATCATCGCAAATGGCAAGATTTCATTTCTTTTGATGGCTGCATAGTATTCCATTGTGAATATGTACAACATCTTCTTTATCTATTCATCTGTTGATGGGCATCTAGGTTCTTTCCATAGTTTGGCTATTGTGGATATTGCTGCTCTAAACATATCGGTGCACGTGCCCCTTCAGAGCACCACGTTTGTATCTTTAGGATATACACCTAGTAGTGCAATCGCTGGGTCATAGGGTAGCTCTATTTTCTGTTTTTTGAGGAACCTCCACACTGTTTTCCAGAGTGGTTGCACCAGCTTGCATTCCCACCAAGAGTGTAGGAGGGTTCCCCTCTCTCCGCATCCTCGCCAGCATCTGTCATTTCTTGACTTGTTAATTTTAGCCATTCTGACTGGTGAGGTACCTAGGAATAAACCTAACCAAAGAGGCAAAACAGAATTTGACCTGAAGACTGAGAACAAACTGCACAACTAAAGGTAGAGAAGAGGCCACATTGAAGAAGGTAAGACGTGTAGAAACATACTTCATGAGAAAAAATGAATCATGGCTGCTTTGGTGGAGAGGGAGCTGTGGTCCCAGAAAAGGGCAAGAGAAAGACTAGCACACAGGGAAGCACACAGGGAAAACTAATCCCACAGCAGTTGGCTTGGAAAGTGAGGGGAGCTGAATTTTGTGACTTCTTACAACCAGTGGGGCTTAAATCTTGGCTTTTTAAAGGTCAGTGGGCATGGGTGAGATAGAGCCCAGAGGGCATTGGGGCAGTGCTTGGAGAGAAGGCATGCAAATAGTGCATGGACATACAGCATGGAAATAGCAATCTGAAGAGTGCATGAGGCATGCAGTGGGGACATTACTTGCTCATTTGAGAGCACATCCCAGAGGGTGCATTCACAGAGAGACCCCTGCCCCCCAGGAACAAAGAAACCAGCCAGCACCATTTCCTTTCCGCACCATTCAGCATTAAAACAGAGGGCCACCTGCAGGAACCAGCACAGCAACGACACCCACTACTTAACTGGCTTCACCAAAGTGGCCACGATCCATTGCTCTCCTAAAGCAGGTCCCCAGACTTGCTACTTTATTCAGTGTGCCCCTCCATGCTCTAGTGGAGCTGCCCCTCCCAGTGATGCTTGTCTCGGTCCCAGCAAGGAGCATCTCTATCCCCAAAAGACCTGTCCAAAACTCTGCTCACATGACCTCTCCCAACCCAGGAGTTTTGTGGAACCTTGGTTCTGGTGGGGCAGTGGCAGGTCTCATTTCACAAATAGACCAGAGCACACCTAGTCAAAATGCTCCACATTCAGGTCACAGACCAAGCACTGTCCGTAACAGGCAAAGAGAGCCTCTGCAGATGACTGGCCTGAGGATACAGTGGCCAGGACGAAACAGCAGAGCACACACAGCACACCTTGGAGACATGCCCAGAAACACCATGCCCTAGGGAACAGGGGACACCACACAGCAGGGCACTATTGGACCTCTTCTTCATAAGGTCATTGCCATCAAGAACAGGAGACATAGCTGACTTGCCTAACACATAGAAACAGGCACAGAGACTTAGACAAAATGAGAAGACAGAGAAATTTATTCCAAATTAAAAAAAAAAAAAACACAAGACATGGCCATGCCCAGAGATCTAAATGAAATAGATATAAGTAACATGCCTGGGAGAGAATTTAAAGTAGTGATCACATGGACACCCACTGAGCTTGAGAAAAGAGGGGAAGACATGGATGAGACCCTTAACACAAGGACAAGGAATAGCATAGCAGAGGTAAGGGGCCCCATAAATGAAGTGAGAAACATGCTTGATGGAATGAACAGCAGGATGGAAGAAGCAGAGGGACAAATTAATGACCTGGAAGACAGAGTAATGGAAAGTAACCGAGCTGAACAAAAGAAAGAAAAAAAAAGTATTATGCAAAACGAGAATAGACTTAGGGAACTCAGCGACTCCATCAAATGTAGTAACACTCATATCACGGGAGTTCCAGAGGAAGAAGAGAGAGAAAAGGGTGCAGAAAGTTTATTTGGGAAAAACAAATAATAATAATGGCTGAAAACTTCCATACTCTGGGGAAGAAAACAGATATCCAGGTCTAGGAAGCACAGTGAACCCTCACCAGAATAAACCAAAGCAGATCCACACCAAGACACTTTGTAATTATATTGTCAAAACATAGTGATAAAGAAAAAGTTTTTAAAGCAGGAAGAAAAAGAAGACAGTCATTTACAAGGGAAAGCCCATAAAGCTAGCAGGGGATTTTTCAGCAGAAGCTTTGCAAGCCAGAAGGATGGGGCATGATATATTCAAAGTGCTGAGTGAGAAAAATCTGCAGCCAAGTATACTCTATGCAACAAGTCTATCATTCAGAATAGAAGGAGAGATAAAGAGTTCCCCAGAAACGAAAACTAAAGGAGTGTGTGACCACTAAGCCAGCCCTGCAAGTAACATTAAAGGGGACCCTTTGAGTGGGAAGGTGAGACCAAAAGTGACAGTATAAAGGCAGGAAACACAAAAGCAGTAAAAATGAATATTTCTGTAAAAAATCAGTCAAGGAAATCACAAAAAATAAAAGGGTGTAAAATATGACCTCATATACCTAAAACGTGGGGAGGAGAGGCGTAAAGAATGGGTTCAAGCTTAAACGACCATCAACTTAACTATACACTGCTATATGCAGAAGAGGGTATATACAAACCTAATGGTAACCATACATCAGAAACCACTAATAAATATGCAAATACAAAAGAGAAAGATACCCAAATATCTCACTAAAGAAAATCAGCAAACTCCAAAAGAAAGACAAGAAGACATCAGAGAAAGCCTTTGGAAACAACAACAAAACAAGTAAATACATACATATCTATCAGTAATTACTTTGAATGTGAATGGTTGAAATGCTCCAATCAAAAGACAGAGGGTGTCAGAATGGATTAAAAAAAAAAAAAAAGATCCATCCATACGTTGCCTATAGGAGACTCATTTTAGATCTAAAGACACCTGCATATTGAAAGTGATGGGATGACTCTGGACTCTGAAAAACAATCTGAGGGTTTTGAAGGGGCGGGAGGTGGGAGGTTGGGGGAACCAGGTGGTGGGTGTTGGAGAGGGCACGGATTGCATGGAGCACTGGGTGTGGTGCAAAAACAATGAATACTGTTACCCTGAAAATAAATTTTAAAAAT
Source organism: Lontra canadensis (assembly GCF_010015895.1). Classification (NCBI taxonomy): domain Eukaryota; kingdom Metazoa; phylum Chordata; class Mammalia; order Carnivora; family Mustelidae; genus Lontra; species Lontra canadensis. The sequence goes on along the minus strand of NW_022631075.1, from coordinate 5,334,609 downwards.
TAAAAAACAAAAAAAAAGAAAGTGAGGGGATGGAGAAACGTCTATCATGCAAATGGATGTCAAAAGAAAGCCAGAGTAGCAGTACCTATATTGGACAAAATAGACTTTAAAACAAAGACTGTAACAAGAGGTGACAAAGGATGCTACCTAATAATAAAGCAAGAAGATACAACAATTTTAAATATTTACTCATGCAACATAGCAGCACCCAAATACATAAAGCAGTCAGTAACAAACATAAAGGAGCTGACTGATAATAATACCATAATAGTACAGGACTTTAACACCCCACTTATACCAATGGACAGATCATCTGAACAGAAAATCAACAAGGAAACAATGACTTTGAGTGACACATTGAACTAGATGGATTTAACAGATATATTTGGAGGATTCTATCCTAAAGCAGCAGAATACACATTCTTCTCAAGTGCACAGGGAACATTCTCCAGAATAGATCACCCATTAGCCCACAAAACAAGCTTTGACAAATTCAAAACGATCAAAACCATACCATGCATCTTTTCTGACCACGATGCTATGAAACTAGAAGTCAACCACAAGAAAAAATCTGGAAAGACCAGGTGAAATCATATGCTACTAAACCATGAATAGGTCAACCAGGAAATAAGAGAAGAAATCAAAAAGTACGTGGAAACGAAAAATAAATAAATAAAAACACAATGGTCCAAAACTTTTGGGATGCAGCAAAAATGGTTCTATGAGGAGAGTTTGTAGCAATACAGGCCTACCTCAAGAAGCAAGAAAAATCTCAAATAACAACCTAACCTTACACCTAAAGGAGCTAGCAAAAGAACAACAAAAGGCAGCTAGAGCCAGCAGAAGGAGGGAAGCAATAAAGATTAGAGCAGAAATAAATGATATAGAAACTAAAAACAATAGGACAGATCAATGAAGCCAGGAGCAACTTCTTTGAAAAAAAAATTAATGAAATTGATAAACCTCTAGCCAGACTTATCAAAAAGAAAAGAAAAAGAACCCAAGTAAATAAAACCACGAATGAGAGAGGAGAAATAACAACCAATACCAGAAAAATACAAACAATTTTAAGAGAATATTATGAAAAACTATATGCCAACAAATTGGACAACCTAGAATAAATGGATTAATTCCTAGAAATATATAAACCACTGAAACCAAAATAGTAAGAAAGAGAAAACTTGACCAGACCCATAACCAGCAAAGAAATTGAACCAGTAATCAAAAAACCTCCCCGATGAACAGAAGTCCAGGACAAAATAACTTCACAGGGAAATTCTTCCAAACGTTTAAAGAAGAGTTAATACCTATTTCTATTCTAAAAAGAATAGAAAAGGAAGGAAAACTTCCAAATTCATTCTATGAGGCCGGCATTATCGTGATAACAAAACCAAATAAAGACACCACTGAAAAAGGGAACTACAGGCCAATATCCCTGATGATCATATATGCAAAAATCATCAACAAGATACTAGCAAACTGAATCTGATAATACATTCTTAAAAATCACTCAGCACAATCAAGTGGGATTCGTTCCTGGGTTGCAAGGCTGGTTCAGTATTCACAAATCCATCGACAAGATACATCACATCCGTAAGAGAAAGGATAAGAGTCATATGATCATTTTAATAGATGTAGAAAAAGCATTTGACAAAGTACAACATCCATTCATGATAAAAACCCTCAACAAAACAGGTTTAGAGGAAACTTATCTCAACGTAATAAAGGCCATCTATAAAAACAAACAAACAAACAAACAAAAACCCACAGCTAACATCAGCCTCAATGGGGAAAAACTGAGAGCTTTCTCCCTGAGTCAGAAACAAGACAAAGATGTCCACACTCACCACTTCTATTCAACATAGAACTGGAGGCCCTAGTCATAGCAATCAGGCAACTAAAAGAAATAGAAAGCATCCAGATTGGTAAGGAAGAAGTCAAACTTTCTCTATTTGCAGATGACATGATGCTATATGTAGAAAACCTAAAAGAGTTTGCACAAAAAAAACTTCTAGAACTGATAAATGAATTCGGCAAAGTTGCAGAATACAAAATCAACATACAGAAATCTGTGGCATTTCTATACACCAATAATAAAACAGTAGAAAGAGAAATTAAGAAATTGATCCCATTTACAATTGTACCAAAAACAATAAGATACTGAAGAATAAACTTAACCAAAGAGGTGAAAGAACTGTGATCTGAAAACTATAAAATATTTACAAAAGAAATTCAAGACAACACAAAGAAATGGAAAGACGTTCATGCCATGCTCATGGATTAGAAGAACAAATATTGTTAGAATGTCTAAACCACCCAAAGCTACTTACACATTTAATGCAATCCCTATCAAAACACCAACAACATTTTTCACAGAACTAGAACAAACAGTTCCAATATTTGTATGGAACCATAGAAGACCCCAAATAGCCAAAGCAATCTTGAAAAAGAAGAGCAAGGCTAGAGGCAACCCAATTCTGGACTTCAAGTTATATTACAAAGCTTTAGTGATCCAGACAGTATGGCACTGCCATAACACTAGACACATAGAGGGGCACTTGGGTGGCTCAGCTGGTTGAGTGTCTGCCTTCAGCTCAAGTCATGACCCCAGTGTCCCGGGATCAAGCCCTGCATTGGGCTCCCCACTCAGTGGGGAGTCTTCTTCTCCCTCTCAGCTTTGTTCAAGCTCTCTCTGTCTCTCTGTCTCTGCCTCTCTCTCAAATAAATAAATAAATAAAATCTTCTTTAAAAATAGACACATAAGCCAATGGAACAGATTAGGAAGCCCAGAAATAAACCCACAACTATATGGTCAGTTAGTTTTTGATAAAGCAGGAAAGACTCTTCAATGGGAGAAAGACAGCCTCTTCAACAAACGGTGCTAGGAAAACTGGACAGCCACATGTGAAAGAAAGAAAATGGGCCACCTTCTTATACCATACACAAAGATAACTTCAGAATGGACTAAAGACCTTAATGTGAGACCTAAAACCATCAAAATCCTAGAAGAAGACACAGGCAGTAACTTCTTTGACATAGGCTGTAGCAACTTCTTACTCGATATGTCTCATGTAGCAAGGGAAACAAAGGCAAAAATAAACTATTGAGACTACATCAAAATAGAAACCTTGTGTAGAATTAAAAAAAAAAAACTATCAACAAATCTAAAAGGCAACCTATGGAATGGGAGAAGATACTTGCAAATGGCATATCTGATAAAGGGTTAGTATCCAAAATGCAGTTATTAAAGTTGAGTTAGTAAAACTCAACACTCGAAAACATATACAATTAAAAAATGGGCAGAAGACATGAACAGACCCTTCTCTAAAGAGGACATCCAGATAGCCAACAGTCACGTGTGAAGATGTTCATCATCACTAACCACCTGGGAAAGCACCTCACACCTGTTGGAATGGCTAAAAACAACAACACAAGGAACAACAGGTGGTGGTGAGGATGCGGAGAAAAAGGAACACTTGTGCACTGTTGGTGGGAATGCAAACTGGTGCAGAGACTGTGGGAAACAGTATGGGAAACTTTAACAAAGTTAAAGATAGAATTACCCTATGATCCAGCAATTGTATTACTAGGTATTTACCCAACGATACAAAAACAATGATTCAAAGGGATACATGCACCCTTATGTTTATAGCAGCATTGTTTACAATAGCCAAATTATGGAAACAGCCCAAGTGTCCATCAGCTGATGAATGGATAAAGAAGATGTGGTGTATATAGATACACAATGGAATATTGTTTGGCCATAAAGATTAAAATCTTCCAGGTGCCTGGGTGGCTCAGTGGGTCAAGCCTCTGCCCTCAGCTCAGGTCATGGTCTCAGGGTCCTGGCATTGTGGTCAGCATTGGGCTCTCTCCTCAGTAGGGAGCCTGCTTCCCCCTCTCTCTCTGCCTGCCTCTCTGCCTACTTGTGATTTCTCTCTTTGTCAAATAAATAAATAAAATCTTTTTTTTTAAATAAAATCTTGCCATTTGCAATGACACATATGGAGCTAGAGCCAGTAATGTTAAGCGAAATAATCTGTGTGAGAAAGATAAATACCATATGATTTCACTCATATGTTGAATTCAAGAAACAAATCAAGGGAGCACTGGGAAAAAAAAAGAGTGAGCTAGATCATGCCACAGACTCTTAATTACAGAAAACAATCTGATAGTTACCAGAGTGGAGATGCATGGGGGCATAGGTTAAATACACGTTGGGGATTAAGGAGTGTACTTGTGATGAACACTGGGTGATGTGTGGAATTGTTGAATCACTATATTGTACACCTGAAACAATGTAGCAGTGTATGTTATCTAACTAGAATTAAAATGAAAATTTGAGATGTGTTTAGTAGCACATTTCAGTGAACCCATCCTCTAGGATTCTCACTATGTATGTATAAAATAAGACCTAGAAATTTTTGAGCTGCTTATTTATTTTTATGACGTATACAAAATGGCAAATGATAATGCAAAAAGAAAAAAAAAAACTGTGGCCTCAGTCTTTTAGTCCTTTATTTGAAACTGAATGTTTAGCAATTCTCAAAAAGTGTAAATCACAAGATACAACATTGTTGAAATCACCCATAGGAAGCAGGAATTTTTGTTCAAAAATGCTATCAGGAATCTCGTATTAAGAAAATGTATGCAACATCTAAAATGGATAAGGAGTTACTGTGTAGAATATACAAAGAATGCTTGGAAATCAACAAGAAAGAGAGGAAATATAATGACAAAAGGAGTAAAGAACAGACAACTGATAGAAGGAGAAGCCTGATAGATTACAAGCACATACAGAGACGCCAACACTTATTATTAATTAGAGGAATGTGAAGTAAAGCAATTAATTTAAACCAATTTATGATCAGTAAAATATGTATCAGTTGGATATAATTAAGTACTGTCAAAGACATGGAGAATTGTTATACTTAATGGTAGATGTGTAAAGAAGAAACAAGCCATCCTAAAGAAAAATTGGGTAAGATTTAGTGAAATTAGGAGTATGTATACCATATGTGCCACACTCTGATGTACACCATATAGAAAGTTTAAAATAAGACTATAAGAATATATGCACACATATTGATGGCATTATTTGGGAACTGGATCTTTGGAGGCAGCTCTGGGATAATGACAAGAAGAAAATATAATTACATATGTTAAATACATACAATGAATTACAAATCAATAATTATAGCAATGATCCTGTATGTTACAATCCATGTGTCAACAAATATTATTGGATTTCTATTTCTGTCCTGATTAAATGAGTTCCTCCTAGAGCCTACTCTCCCATAAATTACATCTACCAATTATTAACAAAGTTTTTAAAGAATGAAAAGACTAATAACAATGATGACAACCACATCAACAAAAACTAGATTAGTGTACTGAAAAGTAACAAAACAGGCAGATTTTGAAGTTTGAAGAAACAGTGACACTTGAAGGAAGTGTTAAGTGGAGACAAGTATCTCATTTTTATGGCTTTTATCTTTAAGATAAATTAAAACCTCTACCACATAAGGTGTTTACAGTGGTGTACTATAACTAATTTATACTGGCTTATTATGAGAACAGATTATGGACATCACTTCCCAACAATGTTCATCAAAACTCATAGTTTGAAATTAGCTAAGATGAGAGTTTTTATAAAATGGAAATCAGAAAAGCCTAAAATGAGAATTTTATGTTTTTTTTCTGATAGCCAGTTATTAAATATTTAACAGTACACTCTGAGGGTTTAAAATTGGGCTGAGGAGCCCATAGTCTTTCTATCTTGAAGATCAAGAAGTCAGAGTTTGGGGCCACTACAACTATTAGAAAATGATGGGAAAATCTGTAAAGGAGATAAACAGAGAAGGAGCACCCCATATTCTGTGTATAAATTTTGCTCATATCTCTGCTGGTCCCAGAATTATGCATGTGCACAGCAGATAGCAGAAAAAAGTCTCAATAAAGATGAAATAATGAACTTGGATTTGAGCTCCCATCCACAAGACGAAGGTTGCCATTTGAGTCTAACCGAGTTAATTGCTTGATAAAACAAAATGACTCTTTAGAGTTATAAAACAGAACCCAGCACCTCCTCAGATAAACAATTCTAAATAATCCCTCAGTCAAATGAGAAATCACATAGGAAATTTTAAAATATTTTGAGCTGAATAATAATGAAACTATAATATTAATATTTGTGAATTGCAGAAGATGGCAAAATCAGGATCCTGAACTCATCTCCTCCCATGGACACATCAAATCTACAGCTACACATGGAACAATTCCCTCTGAAAGAAATTGGAACACAAGCCGAGGGACTCCTATACACAGAATGAATGAGAAAATATATACATTAAAATGGGTAGGAAAGGCTGAGACACACTCTCATCCACCCCTGAGGCAGCCACACACAATTGGGAGGGAACTCACAATTTCCAGTTTCTCCCTAAGGAATGTAGGGTTTGGACCCAACATCCAGTACCCCAACTTTTAATATTTCCCCCTGAGTGACAGGCCCCAAAACGTGATTCTGAAAGCCAGTAATGCTTAGATCCATGAGACCCATAACACTATAGTGAACAAAGAAACAGTTCTTAATGGAGATATTAAGGACTTGCTGTAACTATCACCCAGGGCTCAGTGCTGGGGGAATAGACAGAGATGCCCAGCTTATAGTCTTTACCTGAAAGAGGCCTATTTGCATAGTTTGAAAACTGTTGCCCGAGGGTCAGTCTTCTACTTTAGCACACAAGTAGGAGCTGATGGCAATCCTCCCTCTGGCCCACTCCAGGTCCCTGGTGTTGCTCTGGAAGGAAACTTCACACATGTCTGGTGATTGCCTAGCCAGCAAGGCTTGCATTCATGATCCCCATAGGACTATAGCAAACAAAGAAATAGTTCTTAATCAGTTATTCTCCCATGGCTCAGCACAGAGAGGGTAGAGATAAATACCCACCTCCCAGTCTTTCCCTGAAAGAGTTCTAGTTTCGTACCTTAAAAGCTGTTGCCTGAAGGTCTGGCTTTCAATCAACCTATATCTAGGTACTGGCTGAGATGTTCCACTTTGGGATACTAACAGGTCTTGACACACCTTCAACTACCAGGAGCCACTAATAGCAAAGACAATTATAAAGGTTTAAGAAAAAATCAATAGCTTATACTGGGCTAAACAATAAGTTTTATCTTCTACACAAGACCAGACTATCAAGACTGAAGGAGATGACTGTTTTATCTAATGTGAAGAAACCGGCACAGAGAGTTAAGGAAAATTAAGAAAGTGGTATATGTTCTAAATAAAAGAACAAGATAAAATTCCACAGACATAATGAAACAAAGATAAATTATTTACCTGATAAAGACCTCTAAATAATGGTCATAAAAAATACTGAGTTCAGGAGAAATATGCATGAACAAAGTGAGAATTTCAACAAAAATACAGAAAATATAAGAAAGCATCAAACAGAAGTCACAGAGGTAATGAATACAATAACTAAACTGAGAATTTCAATAAAGAGACTCAAAAACAGACTAGAAGTGGAAGAAAGGATCAGCAAAGTCAAAGTCTTTGGGTACTAGGACTCACACAATCAGAGAAGCAAAAAGAAAAAAAAAGGAATGAAAATGGGGAAGATAGCTTAAGGGACTAGAGGACATCACCAAATAGACCAAACTTTGTATTATAGGGGTCCTGGAAGAAGAAGAGAGAGGAAGGAACAGAAAGCTTATTGAAAATAATAATGGATGAAAAGTTCCCTAACCTGGGGAAAGAAACAGGCATTCAGGAAGCCCAGCGAGTTCCAAATAAGAGTAATCTAAATAGACCTACATTAAGAAACATTATAATTAAATTGCCAAATGTCAAAGACAAGGAAAGAATCTTAAAAGCAGCAAGAAATCACACTCATTACATACAAATGGACCTCCATACAACCACCAGCAAAGTTTTTAGCAGAAATTTTGCAGGCCAGAAGAGAATAGCACAATCTATTCAAAGTGCTGAAAGGAAAACAAAACAAAACAAAACAAAACAAAGCACCCTGCTAACCTAAATATTCTTCCTGGAAAATTTATCTTTCAGAACTGAAGGACAGGGGCACCTGGGTGGGTCAGTGGGTTAGGCCTCTGCCTTCAGCTCAGGTCATGATCTCAGGGTCCTGGGATTGAGCCCCACATCGGGCTCTCTACTCAGTGGGGAGCCTGCTTCCCCCTCTCTCTCTGCCTGCCTCTCTGCCTACTTGTGATCTCTGTCTGTGTCAAATAAATAAATAAAATCTTTAAAAAAAATGAATCGAAGGACAGATAGAGAATTCCAAACAAACAAAACTGTAGGGTTTAATATCACTAGACCAACTCTATAGGAAATGTTAACGAGACTTCAAGCTGAAGTAAAATGGTGCTCATTAGTAACAGGAAAACATAGAAAATATGAATCTCACTGGTAAAGGTAAATATATAGTTGAATTCTGCATATGCTAGTTTTGTAATGGTGGTAGGTAAATCACTTTTAAATTTAGTATGAAGATTAAAAGATAAAAGTATTAAAAATAACTGCAACTATAATAATTTGTTACTGGAGACACAAGCTAAAAGGATGTAAATTGTAAAATCCAAAACATAAAATGAGGTCAAGAGTAAACATGCAGAGCTTTGTGTTTGAAGTCAAGATATCAACTTAAAATGAACTATAATAAATGTAAGAGGTTTTACATAGGCCATATGATAAGTAAAAGCAAAAACCTATAGTAGATATATAAAAGATAAAGAGAAAGGAATCTAAGCATACCACCACAGAAAATTCATGGATGGCAAGTAAAACACGGTTCAGAGGAAAATATATAGCTATAAACACATATATTGGAAAAAAAGAAATTTATAAAATCAGTGACCCAAGATTCCAATATAAGAAGATAGAAAAATGACAAAGTAAATGAAGTTGAACAAAGGAAGTAATAAAAATAGGAGCAAACGGTATTTGGTTTTCTCTGGCTAATCTCACTTAGCATTATCCTCTCTAGCTCCATCATGGAATTTAAGAAACAAAACAAATGAGCAACGCAAAAAAAATAAAATAAAATTTAAAACAAAGAAGAGAGAGAAACAAACCAAAAAACAAACTCTTAACAATAGAGAGCAAACCCTATGGTTAGAAGAGGACAAATGAGTAGGGGGGAATAGGTGAAAAAGGAGATGGGGATTAAGGAGTGCACTTCTTATGATGAGTGCTAGGCAATGCATGGAATTGTTGACTATATTATACACCTGAAACCAATATAACTCTGTGTGTTAACTATACTGGAATTGAAATAAAAACTTAATAAATAGGGGCACATGGGTGGCTCAGTTGGTTAAGTAAATGAATCCTGATTTCAGCTCATGTCATGATCTCAGGGTTGTGAGATCAAGCCCTGTGGGCTCTGATCTCAGCAGGGAGTCTGCTTGAGATCTTCTCTCTCCCTCTCCCTGTGCCCCTTCTCCCTCTCCAAAGTAAATAAATAAATATTAAAAAACTTAATAAATAAAAAATAGAAACAGATATTAAGGGTATAGAAATTTTTAAAAACTAATAAAGAATAGCAAATTCAAGAATGGTTTTCTTTGAAAAGAGCAAGATCATTGTTTAAGCTATTGCTAGAGTGCTCAAAAACCAAAAGAATAAAATTACCAATATCAGGAATGTTAGAAGGTATATCACTAAATACCCTACAAGTATTAAAAAGGTAATAAAAATATTATTACTAATTTTATGTGAACAAATTTGACAACTTAGATAAATGGATAGATTCCTTAAAATATATAATGTTTCAAAATTAACAGATTAAATATCTTAATAGCCCTAGATCTACTAATAAAATCAAATTCATTTTCAAAAATCTTTCCTCAAAGAAAACTCCAGGTCAAGATGACTTCAGTATTGAATTCTATGAAACATTTAAAGAAAAAGTAATGTCAATCCTATATAAACTCAGAAAATGGAGGAAGCCAGATACATTGATATGAAAACCTGATAAATATATAACAAAAATCCTACAACTCAGTAATATATATTTTTAAAAACCCATTAAAAAACAGAGATAAAACATTCAAACTTACACTCACCTAAAGAAGTTACATGAAAAGTCAGTAATCACATAATTTATCTTTAGAGATATACAGATTAAAGCTACTATTACCAACCCTCAAATCTGTCTACAGTTAAAATAATGGGCATTACCAGTGTTGATGAGAATGTAAAATGGTACAACAACAATAGAAATGAGTCTGGTAGTTTCTTCTACATTCATCTACACTATAACCTATTAATTCCACCCCTCAGTCTTTCTCAAAAGAAATGAAAGTACATGTCCTACAAAAATAGTTGTACAAGGATTTTTCATAACAAATTTATTCATAATAGTCAAAACTGGAAACTACACAGGTGCTCATCAATAGGAGAATGGTAAAACAAAGGGTGGTTTGTTTATACTGTAGAATACTGTAGTGATGAAAATAAGACATAAAGTTCTTAGTGAAGTAAGCCTTCTACAAGGCTATGTACTATGTGATTCTAGTTATAGAAAATTCTAAAGCAAGCAAAATTAATTATGTTTGAAAAAAAGTAAAAATGGTAGTGTTGGAAGTCAGGAGCAGACACTTATATGGTGGAAGGGGTATAAGAAAGTTTCTGGTATTGCTAATGTTCCATATTTGGGGCAGATTTAGATTACAAAGGTGTATGAATTTGCCACATAAATATACACAAGATATGTGTTTTTCATTTGAGTAAATTTTAAATATAAACCATGTTAATAAGTTTTGAACCCTAGCTGATATACATTCTGAAATATTTATGGTGATATATACTAATGTCCACAAATTATTTGAAAATATTCCAAAAGTCAAATGGATTAATAGACGACAGATTTTGAAAAGATAGATAGATATGTGATAAACTACATGTAATAAAATATTACTGGTGGAATCGAGGTGGTGGATACATGAGCATTCACTCTAAAATTTACTAAACTGAACTGTATGTTTGAAAATTATAATGCATTTCCAATTATTTTTAACATAATAAATATGATGTTAAAATAATTTCAAAATAATAATGAGAATGTTCAAAAGTAAAAGAGAATATTATGTTTATTACAAAATTAGAAAGTTTCATCCATGTTGCAAATGGTGAGATTTCCTTTTTAAAATAATATTCCATTGTATCTATATACCACAAGTTCTTTTTTTTTTAAGATTTGATTTATTTATTTGACAGAGAGTGAGAAAGAAAGCACAAATAGGGTGAGCAGCAGGCAGAGGGAGAGGGAGAAGCAGGCTCCTCCCTGAGCAGAGAGCCCAACATGGGGCTTGATCCCAGGACCCTGAGATCATGACCTGAGCCGAAGACAGGCGCTTAACTAACCGAGCCACCCAGGGGCCCCATATACCACAATTCCTGTATGTATTTATTTATCAGGTTGTTTCCATGTCTTGGTTATTGTGAATAATGCTGCAATGAACATAAAAGCGATACGTCTCTTAAATAGTGATTTAATTCCCTTCAGAGAAAGACCCAGAAGAAAGATTATTAGAACATTTGAAAGTTTTATTTTCAGTTTTTTGAGGAATGGCCATCCTTCTGGTTGTGACGTGATATCTCATTGTGATTTTGATTTGCATCTTCCTACTGATTTGTGATGTTCAGCAACTTTTTATATACCTGTTCCTAGAAGACACAATGCTTAGTGAAGTAAGTCACACACACACACACACACACACACACACACACACACCCCCACCCCTGCGTTATCTTACTTACATGTGAAATCTAAAAAAAAAAATAAAAAATAAAAAACAGGGGCACCTGGGTGGTTCCGTGGGTTGAGCCTCTGCCTTCAGCTCAGGTCATGGTATCAGGGTCCTGGGATAGAGCCCTGTATCAGGCTCTCTGCTCAGCGGGGAGCCCGCTTCCCCCTTTCTCTCTGCCTACTTGTGATCTCTCTGTCAAATAAATAAAATCTTTTAAAAAATCAAATACACTGAAGCAGAAAATAGACTGGTGGTAATAAAGGGAAGTGGAGGAGATGGGGAGATGTTGGTCAAAGGGTACAAAATTGCAGTTATGCAAGATAAATAACTCTAGAGATCAAATGTACAGCATGATGACTATAGTTAATAATACTGATTACTAGAAATTTATTAAGAGAGATTTCAGCTGTTCTCATCAAAAACAAAAAAAGTGAGGAAATGATATATTAATTAGCTTGACTGTAGTAATCATTTCACTTATATATATATCAATTCATTGTGTTGTGTGCCTTAAATATATATGATTTTTATTTTTAAAATTTTTAAAAGAAAGTATGGTTGAATTTAAAAAAATGAAAATTTAGTGAGTTCTGTAACACACTACCATTTTGTGTATTAAATATACACACACAAAAGTGCTAATGTTTTAGAACACTGAAAACATATCAGAGGAATATATTGAACATACTAAAATGGAAGCCTATGAGGAAGATGGGAATTGAGATCAGGAAATAAATAAGAGTTGCCTTGTATAGATTTGATGAAGAGAGTGTGCCATGGATACTTTACCTGTACTTAAAGCTCCAGGAAAAATAAAAGAGAGAGAGAAATAAAGAAAACCTAATGTGGAAGTAATTTCCTGTTCTTTAACAATAGCTATAGACATTCTTTTTTCCTAATGCAAAGCTTGAAAAGTGTTTTAGAGTCAACGTTGACAAATGCATAGTCAAATATTAGCCATGTTTTGGTTTATATTTTTAATATTACTTTTATTTATTTTTTAATTTAATTTTATTGTATTTCAGTGTTCCAAAATTCATTGTTTATGCACCACACCCAGTGCTCCATGCAATACGTGCCCTTCTTAATACCCACCACCAGGCTCACCCAACCCCTCACCCCTCTCCCCTCCAAAAACCTCAGTTTGTTTCTCAGAGTCCAGTCTCTCACGGTTTGTCTCCCCCTCCAATTTCCCACAACTCACTTCTCCTAATATTACTTTTTAAATCATATAACAATTTGGGGTGGCTGGCTGGCTCAGTAAGTTAAACATCTGCCTTCAGGTCAGGTCATGATCTCAGGGTCCTAGGATTGAGACCCATGGTGGGCTCCTTGCTCAGCAGGGAATCTGCTTCTTCCTCTCACTCTTCTTCTGTGCTTTTCCCCTCTCTCTATTTCTCTCTCACTCTCAAATAAATAAATAAATAAGCACATGTGATAAGATGAGCCCTGGGTGTTATACTGAACCAATGAAATATTGAACAGTATATAAAAAAACAATGATGTACTATACCTTGGTTAATTGAATTTAAATTTAATAAATAAATAAAATCTTTTAAAAATCATATTTTGATTTAATTTCCTTCATGATTTTAAAATATTATGCAATAAGACCCTAACCTTAATTACAATGTCTGGGATATAGGAATAATTTATGTTACTAATCTGCCAAAAGAAAAAAAAAGGAGAATTAGAGAAGCATCTTAGACATGGATTGAAATGGAAACACTTTTTTCTCCCTCTGGTTTCAAGTCAAGTATGAAAATTAGGGCCAGTTTATTTTGTTTAGCAATATCAAGTAAAATTTTATATGAAGAAGAGACGCTTGGTTCCTGCTCTTTTATCATACATTCCTTTTTGTGTAGAGTAGTAACTAAGTGATTTAATGTCTGATGAATACAATACAAACAGTAGATTCCACTTCTGCTTATAAAAACCTGGAAATGAAATGTTAGTTTGTCTAACCTTCAGTCTATTTTGAGAATGATATATAAATAGGTATCTTCAAGGATCTGAGTAGTCACTGGCAGAAGACAATCATCCCCTATTGATGACATATATGTATACATCTCTGTAGCTTAATCTACAAATAATTTAATTCATAATGTATTTTGTTAGAATTTATGTCATTTTCCTTCTCAGGATATTGTCTTACAATAGAGATAGGCCAATAAACACCTCTTAATTGTACTATGGTCTGTGGAAATTTCAAAGGAACCAGAGGTCATAACCCAATCCTTATGGAGATGCTTAATCTAATGGGGAGATTAGACAAACACAAATAAACACAGGTAATGGAAATACAACCTGCCACAGTTATCCAAACATGTCCAGGAGAAACACCTCATAATTATATTTAGAGACAAGATCCCGACTATGTAATAGCTCTGCCCTTTGAATCCTGGAACTGAGGACAGGGCCTTACATTAAGAATTAGAAAACCTGGATTTTGTTTCCAACTTCAGTCAAGTGGCTTTAAGCAAATTAGCATCTGAGCTGCACTTTCCTCAAAAATAGTTTGGACATTAGTCCCTTCTCTGATGACCTCAAAAATTTTCATGAGGATTAAGTGATAAAATATGTGTGGAAGTGCACTGTAAAGTGGAAAGCTGTACACATATCTGAGGAAATATTTTCTTTGAGGTTCTCATTTCCTTATACAGGTCACTTCCCTTAGAGTCCACACATCTCACTTTGCCAACTTAAGTAGACTCACCACATTCCATCTTCTCAGTGAAACCTACATATGGTCTTTAAACCCTCTGAACTCTTATTAGTTGTTTCATTAGTTGTTTCCTTTCCTCAAACTGCCTGGCATTACTAGTTAGCTTTTTGTATGCATTGCCTTTTCTGCTTTGTCAGACTATAAGCAGCTTGAGATCATGGATTTGTCTCACACATCTTAGTTTTCCCGCAGGGCGTTGCGTGGTTATTCCACGTGGAGTGATGCAATATATACTGATTGATTATAGGATGCATTGTTCACTCATTTGACAAATATACTGAGTACCTAGACTGTACCAAGTATTATGCTGTGTTAGGAACTGGGGATATACCCTTACCTTCATGAAACTTACATCTAAATAGGGAAGTCAGTGTATATATGAAGGTACTAAATGGAAGCGAATGTGTGTATATGTGTACACACACACACACACACATTTAGTATTTATGTATAATACATATTATATATATTCATATATAAATTATATTTAATAAATATATAATATATATGATCATAATAGAAATCATAATTTACAATTATATATTATATATAACAAATTTAATTATAGATCATATGCTTATAATTATAAATTATATTTATGATATATAATATATTCATTTATTTATATTATATATAATATATAAATATATAAAATAGATTTATTTTATAAAATAAATCAAACTATTTTATAAAATAAATTTATTTATTTTATAAAAATTATATGAAAATAAAATATATTTATATAATTATAAATAATATGCTATAAATTATATAATATAAATTATGATTTATGATAAATTATTAATTATAATTTATATAATATAGAATATATGATTATAAATATAAAATGTATATGATGTTTATATGAATATATTTATTTATATATTTTTATGTATTTATGCATAAATATATATTACATATGATACATATGATTCATATATGTTTTTTATATTATATATATATAATACACACACATATAAAAATGCTGCTGACTGGTATATACTGATGCTACTGACTCATATATAAATTATATATATAATATATACAATCAGTATATGTCAGTCAGTAGCATTTATATATATATAATTATATATATATATAATATATATATAATTATATATATAATTATATATAACATATATAAAATATATATATAAATTATATATAACATATATAAAATATATATGTTATATATAATATATTTTAATATATTTAATGTTTATATAATTTTTGGTGTATATATTTTTGGTATTTATATAATTTGCTATATATAATTTTAGTATGTATATAATATTATATTAGGCTTTCCCTATTTATTGTGAATCAAGTCCACACAGAGTGATTGTTTTTGTGAATGTACAACTTTATCTTTGTAGGATCTATATATTCACTAATTTTTACAACAAGTATTTATGGAGCGACTACTATGTGTGCTAGTCGTTGGTGTCTATAAACAGACACCATTCTTTCCTTCATGGAGATTTTGTGAGGTTGACTTTCCCTTCTAGTTCTGAACATGAAAAATGAGTATATTGCCATTGACTGCAATGGTGTCTCACCACCTGCGGTACCCTAAAAGTGCTAGCTGAAGGGAGTGTAAATTGGTTCAATAATTTTAGAGAAAAAAAATACTGACAGTACTTATACAAACATATTATACATACTGTATTCATTATCAACATTCCCTTGAATAATATCTCAGAAATTTTCACATAGATCCATATGGGCACATCATTGCTGTGACATTTGTGATGGCAGTGAGCAGGAAACAACCCGAGTTGTCCATTATTCCAAAAATGGATAGATGCTTTATGGTAGATACACATTCATCATGAAATTTTACACAGTAGTTAAAAACAGATTAGATAAGATAGAATTTACCTTACTTTCATGAAACAGTCCCAGCATAAGTGTTCTCTAAAGCTGATATAACTCTACTGTTTTTGGAACTCAGAATAACTCTTTTTTGTTCAGCCACCTTAAATATATAGCTTTTATCTTGTGACCTAAGATGCCTACCCCACTCCTACTACTTGTCTAAATTCCAGATAGCACAGGAGGAGGAGATAAATACAGGACATTTTAATTGCCTTTTAAAGAATTTGCATATGTCACTTCATTTACATCTCATTGGCCAGAACCAGCTTTCATGGCCACATTTAGCTACAAAGAAAGCTGAGAAATGAAATCTTTATTAGAGTATTCATTGTCCAGTTAAGCTTTATTATTATAGAGAAAGTGGAGTATGGTTATTGGGAGATCAATTCCTATTATGTACTTAACACAAAGCATTTTACATTTTTTATACTAAGTCTTTGAAAAGTGGTATGTATTTTTACACTGCCAGCATATCCTAATTTGGACTAGCCACATTTCAAGTTCCCAGTACCCATATGTGTCCAGTCCTCATCATATAGGACAGCACATTTCTAAACAGAATTTATCCATCTACTGCTAGAATCTTAATCCACTCTGCACAACTGTAATTTCTCTGATAGTTTCAGTTGCCTAATAAGCTCTTCAAAATATTCCATTCTGTGGTCAGTGATTAGGTACTAATTTAGCCACAATAGTTTTGTTAGCATTTTCCTGCACCGAAAGCACAGAGCCAAGAAATAGCTCCTTTTGTCTTCTACAAAATGAAAACCAAAACTGAAACCAAAACAGTAGAAAACCATAGCACCACCCCAAAAGAAAACTAAGAAAAACTTTAGTGAGAATTTATCATTTTATATGTAAGTTATGGCTTATAATTTGACTTTTTGCAGCAATACTTCATAAACAGTTTTGTAGATTTATTACTT
This sequence comes from Lontra canadensis, assembly GCF_010015895.1. Lineage (NCBI taxonomy): Eukaryota > Metazoa > Chordata > Mammalia > Carnivora > Mustelidae > Lontra > Lontra canadensis. The sequence goes on along the minus strand of NW_022631075.1, from coordinate 5,317,302 downwards.
TACATATGTTCACTTATCCAAGAAAATGTGCTTTGCAAAAAATACTAAGGGCATGAAGTTTGTTGTAATTTACACTTTCATGTTGTCATTGTTTTTGATCAATTAATCATAGAAAGAGGATTTGACAATATGAAGAGCATGTGGAATAGTGATGAGTTGAGGAGTCAAGGAAGTTGAAAGCCAACTGAGACTTGTTGGATAAAATCAATCATTTTTAAGAACACTATTTTTTTTAACTATTACAACTTCCTTGATAGGGTAAAGCCAAAACCTATGAAGAACATTCATGCTGTGATTCTTGCTGAAAATGTCAAATTTAACTATAAAGAATTATGAGTTAGAATGAAATTGACACTAATAAAAGCAGCCACACATCTCAGAGTTTTTACAAGAGTGGAAGAATGTTATGTTTACTTCAAAGAAAGATGCCTTATCAATTCTACTGGTGTCATCACCCTCAAGTGTTGCTTATTTCTGCTGATGCTACTGACTCATAATCAGTGCTGACAATGGGCTGCAGTGAGCTATCCACAGACTTTTGCTTTCTTAGTATCCTTTCATGGCTACTTTTAAGATGACTGATTTGGGACACCCGGGTGGCTCAGTGGTTTAAAGCTTATGCCTTCGGCTCAGGTTATGATCCCAGAGTCCTGGGATCGAGCCCCACCTCGGGCTCTCTGCTCCACGGGGAGCCTGCTTCCTCCTCTCTCTGCCTGCCTCTCCGCCTACTTGTAATCTCTGTCTCTCAAATAAATAAATAAAATCTTTAAAAAAAATAAGATAACTGACTAAGAGAAGATTTATAGTGTGTGACCAAGAAACAAAGTATATTTTTACACAGTTAACTGACCTATTTGGTTATCAAATAACAAAAATGTTGTTTTCATTAGCGCCTTGTTCTAGTAACGGATCATATAAGCTGTATACTATATAGGGAGAGGGTTTTACTGCTAAAGTTAGTCTTTATACATTCTAGCTTGTGTCCTTCATTATATAACGTTCATTCAACACATTTGTAACCCCGAAGTTCAGTATTTCCACTATTTACGTACCATGAAAAGTATGTCACAAACCATGCAGAATGATAGGACAAAATTTTTGTGATATTTTCCATTAAATATCATTATTAAATGCCATTTTAGGTCATTTAAATTTTTAAAATATAATCTATGTCTAATCAAGAAAATATTATACTTTGATATTTCATTATTTGATTTGACTTCAAGTATGATTTAAATGTTTGCTAAACTAAATATTTTATGCAATAAAAAATAGCAAACCCAATTCCAGGAAAATACTCATTTTTAGAATAAAAAAATTTCTTGATCTTTAATATATTTGTATTTTGTTTGCCTTGAAATTAAGAATTTGCAGATTTCTTTGAAAACCAATATTTATTTTTTTATAAGTGGCAAATTACAACAATCACATGCTTTTTAGGGCTATTAATAAGATGTCTATTTAGCATTCATTGAGTCACTGTTTTATACAAACATATCATATCTGATATTTCATGCTCACAGGCTCATAATCTGTGGAAATGCATATGAAATTAAGAGAATCTCTAATTTATGAAAAAATAATACTAAGTATGAATAAGTGGTAAGAAATACAAAGCAAAGGAAAACCTTATGCACTGACTTTCATCAGAGAAAGTTTTCTGGAAAAAAAGGCTTGAGGAAATAATGGTCATAGATTGGCTAATATGAAATGCTACAACTTGGGCTTAAAGGTACATAAAGGTAAAAAATATATAGAGAGATATATTTTTCAATCTGAGGCTAAGAATATAGCATTCTTTCTGAAAACTGTTTTTTATTACTTCCAAGAATTATATTTCTGGAAAATTTTCATGATGCTGGTTGCATGAGTTTTGTTCAATTTTGAGAAGAAAATGAGCAGTTCTGCTAGCTTTTATTGTAACAACTTGAATGTGAAATATATTGTCATGCTTTTAAATAATGGTTTTGTTTGCAGAGTAGATTTTGATTTTCAGTCAAAATTTTATACGCTGACATTATTGAATGACTTCAGAATTATCCATCGACTGCTGAAAGACAATGTTCACAATTGTACAAAGGTTTCATTGAAAGTAATATAATAATTAAAGATGGTTTGAATAGTATATGCAGTATTTGTTTTATATGCAGTATTTGTTCATATAAATTATGTTGGAGCACTATCATAGCATGCTCCCTCCCCATTTTTCTGCAACAGTTATGCCAGAGGCTACTTCTAAAGTGGTTATACTTATCTTTATTGGGACTTCTGGCACACAGTTGTACAATTATTATGACTACAAATGTAATTACTCATACCTGGAAAAACAAATGCAGTAGTTTATCAACCTAACAGGAGCACTGAAATTCTGTACTATGATATGAACAAACAAACAAAAAAAATAGGTTATTTGAAACAAGACTTTAAAAAAAAATAAATAAAAACATTAGAATGATAAAGATTTTAGACTTAGTTAAGTATCATATTTAGGTGACAGAATATCAATTTCATTTACTAACATGCATGCATCCTGGAACATAATTAAAAATTTTCTTGTGTGGTTTTATTTCATATAATTTTACAGGTCTTGATTATGATAAAGAGTGAAACAGCAGTAAAGTTGATAGGCACTGTACTTAAATATGTTTTCCAATTACAAGAGAAGTATTAGTTATATTTATATCTTGTTATTGAGATGACCTAGAAAGAACACATATGAATCTATTTTCATGACATTCTGGTAGAATGAAAGTTTCCCCAAATAGTGGAATCATCTTATTAGACATGTGCAATCTTGAAACTAATTATACTCATTTTAATGATGGAGATAAAAGTATTATCATTATGCTGCTGCTTGATGTATAGGTAATCAGATTTTTAATGAATGGCTGCTCTACTTTCAACTTTTATGATTGTAGAAACATATCTGATTGTAGCAACTTCAACCCTCATCTTTTTAAAAATGGAAAATAAAATGGCTGTCATTACCAACCATTTATTCAACACGTATTTGCTGAGTACCTACTCTTCACAAGAAACTCTGTGACACAGATGATGAAAGCATGACTCTTACTCAAAGAGGTCATGGTCTGATAAGGTAGGAAGATATATACACTAATAATTACAGTATAATATTATATGTATAACAGATTATGTATAAAGGCCTGGCAATACAATATTTGTTGGTATTTTTTATTTAAATGTCTGAGTTATAAAACTAATTTTTAAAGTATCAAATTGTCAAAAAGAATGAGATTATTTTATTCATATTGCAGCATTTTCTGGGAAGGTTTTAAATGAACCGAGTGCTGGGGTGCCTAGGTGGCTCAATGGGCTAAAGCCTCTCCCTTCAGTTCAGGTCATGATCCCAGGGTCCTGGGATCGAGCTCCATATCGGACTCTCTGCTCAGCTGAGAGCCTGCTTCCCCACCCCCCACCCGCCTGCCTCTGGGCCTACTAGTGATCTCTGTCTGTCAAATAAATAAATAAATAAATCTTTAAAAAAAATTCTGAATGAACTGAGTGCCTACTCTGAGCCAAGAAATTAGACAATTTACTTTTATTTAAGAAATGTGACCTTGCTTGAGGAAGAAAACAGACTAGACAATCTTATAATTTTCCTGCACTTTCTTCATCTTTCTATAGTGATTAAGTCTGTGTTTTTTCTTCTTTGCTTCACATTTTTAATCTGTATACTTTTCTTCCTAATATTGACAGGATTTTAAAAATCTGTTAAGTAATTTAACAATTGCAAACTAAGTGAAGAGTACATTGTATAAAACCTTGGTCAGGTCCTACTTATAAATATAATCACAGGAATAATAACACTATTTATAATAAGATCTCTGAGCAATTTCTGAACAAGTCACCTCTTGTGGCAACTGTCTATGACATTAAAAAGATAAATATAAAACTATTTCCTAAGAATCATTCAAGAAATCAGTAAGGCAGGCACGGTTGTCTTTACAAATGGGTCAAATGACTTGATTACCCTAAATATCTATCCTCTTAGCCACTATCCTCCACTAACTGAAATTCCCACCAAGAGCCTTTAATCAATTAGGCAACACAGTATCAGCTAAAGAACTGCTACTCATGAAGACGTTATAAGGTTCTTGGCATGGATTTTTAAATCAGATTAGGTAGTTGGTATGTGGAATGGGTAAATATCAAGGAAAGAAGCAAAAAATGCAGCACAAAAAAAGATTTTTTTTTACATTCTATATTCATTTAAAATTTTTTTTTGTTAACATATAATGTATTCTTTGTTTCAGGGTTACAGGTCTGTGAATCATCAGTCTTACACAATTCACAGCACTCACCATAGCACATACCCTCCCCAATGTCCATAACCCAGCCACCCTATCCCTCCCCCACCTTCCCTCCAGCAACCCTCAGTTTGTTTCTTGAGATCAAGAGTCTCTTATGGTTTGTCTCCCTCCCTGGTCCCATCTTGTTTCATTTTTCCCTCCCTTGCCACATGACCCCACCACCCTGCCTCTCAAATTCCTCACATCAGAGAGATCATATGATAATTGTCTTTCTTTGATTGACATATTTCACTTAGCATAATAACCCCTAGTTCCATCCATATCATTACAAATGGCAAGATTTCAGGTTTTTTTCATGGCTGCGTAGTATTCTGGTGTGTGTGTGTGTGTGTGTGTGTGTGTGTGTGTGTGTATCTCATCTTCTTTATCCATTCTTCTGTTAATGACATCTAGGTTCTTTCCTTAGGGTAAATACCCAGTAGTTCAATTGCTGGGTAATTGGGTAGATCTGTTTTCAAGTTTTTGAGGAACCTCCATACTGTTTTCCAGAGTGGCTGAACCAGCTTGCATTCCCACCAACAGTGTAAGATGGTTCTTTTCCTCTACATCCTCATCAACACCTGTCATTTCCCAACTGGTTAATTTTAGCCTTTTTAAAAACTGTTTGGAGCACCTATGATGGAAAATTTGTTTCTTTTACAAAATCCTCTGGTATCCTTATTTGAATACTACTGTGGAGGAATAATGTCCTTCAATAATCCAGGTTAACCAAAACATTCCATCAAGGCATTTTCCTAAATAAAAGAACATTTATCAATTAAAATAACATACACCGTTCTCCTAGGAGACAGAAGTGGATGCAGTGTTTCCTTCATTTCAGGAAATCTAATCAGCAATTTAAGTAAATATCAAGTGCTGGGCTGAGGAATGTCTTTCCCACATGGAGAACTTCTGTTTTCTATCAATATAAGCCAGTGTCAATAAATACATAGAAAATGTGCCACTATTACTCCATCCCATTTCTAAAGCTAACACCTATCTTTAATCACAGCATTTGTTTCCACAGTGTCAAGATAAATCCTTGGAATCCTTCTAGCCCAACACATCAAGCAACAGCTACCAAATTTTTAGAGATGATCCTTGAGAGGAAACCGATTTTTCACTCTAGGAGTAAGATAACCTCAATGAAAATAAGGGTATTATGATTGCAAAATTTGTTCACCTTATATAAAGATATACAAAGCCAGTATAACATCTTTATTTCGCCAGAAATTTACAATCTGATCTTTCTGAAGGATAACATACATTGGGTAGCAAGGCCAAAGATGGATGGAGGGACAAGAACTACTAAATCACTTTCTAGCCTGATAAACTAAGGCTGATATTTATTCAGTAATTCAAGAACTTCCTTTTTATGACTCAGTTTGATGGACTCAGATAAGTTCTTAGTCTTTCAGGATTCCTCTACTCTTCTACAAGATGGAATCTGGATATTTCAAGAAGGGATATGCTTATGGAATTTCACTGTGATGAAGACTGATCTCTAGATTCTTTTTTTTTTCTTTTTTCCACTTTATTTTTTTGTTATTTAAATTCAATTAGCCAACTTATAGTATATCATTAGTTGTAGATGTAGTGTTCAATAACTTATCAGTTGCATATAAAACCCAGTGCTTGGGCACCTGGGTGGCTCAGTTGGTTAAGCAACTGCCTTCTGCTCAGGTCATGATCCTGGAGTCCCAGGATCGAGTCCCACATCGGGCTCCCAGATCCATGGGGAGTCTGCTTCTCCCTCTGACCTTCTCCCCCACTCTCTCTCTCTCAAATAAATAAATAAAATCTTAAAACAAAACAAAACCCAGTGCTCTTCACATCACTTGCCCTCCTTAATGCCCATCACCCAATTACCCTATCCCCTAACCCACTTCCCTCCCACAACCCTCGGTTTGTTTCCTACAGTTAAGAGTCTGTCATGGTTTCTCTCCCTCTCTGATGACTTCCCATTCTATTCTCCCTCCCTTTCCCCACAGTCCTCTGCCCTGTTTCTTATATTCCATGTATGAGTGAAACCATATGATAATTGTCTTTCTCTGATTGACTTATTTCGCTCAACATGATACCCTCCAGTTCCATCCATATTGATGCAAATGGCATGTAGTCATCCTTTCTGATAGCAGAGTGATATTCCATTCTATATATATACCACTTATTCTTTATCCATTCCTCTATCAATGGACATCTTGGCTCTTTCCAGAGTTGGCTATTGTTGACATTGCTGGTATAAACATTGGGATGCATGTGCCCCTTCCGATCACTATATTTGTATCTTTGGGTTAAGTACCAGGGTAGCTCTGTTTTTAACTTGAGGAATCTTCACACCATTTTCCAGGGTGGCTGTACCAGCTTGCATTCAGGGATACATTTTACATGACCTCAGTCCAAGTCTTGGGAGAGCTCATCTAAATCTCAGGTCCAGTCAGTGAGATCCAGGGGCAAATCACTAGATTCCTGCCAGTCACTACTGAAGAATGACTGGACTGGTGTGTTTACTGGACTGGTAACTGCTAGGATAAGAGGAATATTGTTTGATCTCTCGGGTTGATGTGCTGAAACCCATTTCTAGAGCTCTTCGTCCAGTCATTTATCCCAGATTCAATGTCATTACTCAAAACAGCCTCCTTTTCCTTGCCTGGAGACCTTTGGATGTACACCTATACTCTCATTTCCAAGGCAATTTTCTGGGATATAGGGAACTTCTGAGTATTTTGTGCCCATATGACTTGGGGAACCAGAAACATTGTTTCAGTTTTACCCATATATTGGCACCCATCAGAGATGCTGTACCATTTATCTCTTGCCATGTTGGAATTGATGGGTATGTTGCTTTTAGAGACTTACAGCCAGCCCTAATCTTAGTCAGCTAAGTCTATCATAAAAAAAAAATACCACAAAGCAGGTGGCTTAAACCATATAAATTCATTTTATTATAGTTCTGGAGGCTGGAAAGTCTGAGATCAAGATGCTCTAAGATTTGGTTTCTGGTGATATCTCTCTTCCTTGCTTGTACTCAGCCACCTTCTGGCTCTGTACTGAAATGGGCTTTCTTCTTTGTGCATATGCAGAGAGGAGTGAAAGAGAGCAAGAAAAAGAGCAAGAGTGAGAGAGCAAGCAAGAAAGCAAGAGTGTGAGATCTTCCTCTTCTTATAAGGCTACAAATCCTATCTGGCTAAAGCCCCCACACTATGGCCTTATTTAAATCTCAATTACTTCTTAAAGACTCTATCTGAAAATACAGTCATATTGACGGTTAGGGCTTCAACATATGAATTTGTGTGTAGGAGGGACACAGTTCAGTCACTAGTATACCTAAACTTGAGAAAATGAGGCTTGATAACTTCAGTCTGCACACATACTTAGATATCTCTAAAGAGCCCCCCCCAACACACACACAGAAATACATGACTTGAAGTTCAGAATCAGGTAGAGAAGGGATTTGGGGATGTGGACAAGTAAACTGACATCTGACTCTATCCAAGTGACTCCATCTTGTTCTCTCTGGAATCCCCTAGGATATGAGAACAAGAATTTTACTTTCTGTCAAGTGCTTCTCTCTAGAATGACTGTGTCAAAGGAAACAATCTTCAGATTTTCTACTTACTCAGTATCATATATTGCTTTTTATTAACCCAATCTCATGATTACAACTTGATGGCGAAATGTGAAAAAGAAATTGGCTTACCAATAAATAAACCTAATTTTGGAGGTATTTCAAAAATATTTTATCTATGAAGACAAGTTTATCATTCTTCCTTATTTATACTTCTCCATGGGGAAAAAAAGAATAATTTATTATCATTTTTTTAAATTTTCCTATACAAAAACTGAACACAATGGATAGGATTATGGTTGTCTCTTAGATAATCTACTAGATTGGAACAAAATAAAATTTATGTAGAAGCATGAGCTACTCTGAAAAAATGTTTTTTATGTTTTATCAATACCAAGAAACATTATTTACTATAAAAAACAAAAATTAAATAATATTAGGTCCCACTTAGAAAGTATGAAAATACTTACGCTGAAAAGAAATTTAAAAAAATAATAATGTTTTGATAAAAAAAGAAAGTATGAAAATATTGGTTTTTACATACAGTTTTAAATCTATGTACTATATATCAGATTAAAGGTTGAGCCAAAAAGGACTTCCAACTTGTACATGAAACTTAATAATTATTGGTAACATTTTTTAACATTTAATATGGGCCAGATACAAAGTTAAGGATTATATGCATTGTATCATTAATATGCAAAATAATACAATAAGAGAAAAACTACCATTATGCTTTTAATAAGTAAGAAAAGAGATTAAGAAAATTTCTGAAGTCACACAATTATTTGGTGGAAAATCCAACATTTAACTCATGTTTATTAGACCCAGGGCTGCTTTTTTCCCCTCAACTTTACTGAGATATAATTGATATATAACGCTGTATTCGTCTACAGTATAGAACGTAATGATTTGATATATGTATATTTTGGAAAATGATTAGCACAGCAAGCTTAGTAATACCCATCACTTCACAGTTTTTGATATTTTTCTTGTGATAAGAACTTTTAAATCTACTCTTGGCAACTTTCAAATTTACCAATGCAGTATTGTTACTATGATTACCATGCTGTATGTTTTATCTCCAGAAATTTATCTTACAACTGGATGTTCGTATATTTTGACTACTTTCAACCATTTCCCCCATGCCTCAACCCCCTGCTGTTGGCAATCACCAGTCTGTTCTTTGTTTCTATGAGTTTGTCTCTTAAACCCACCTATAAGTGAGATCATATAGTATTTCTTTCTCTGTCTGACTTATTTTCCTTAGCATAATGTTCTTAAGGTCTATCCATGTTTTCACTAATGGAAGGATTTTCTTTTTTTAATGAGTGAATCATATTCTATTATAGATATACACACATACATGTGCAAATCTCCTATTTTCTTTATCCATTTATCCATTAATAGACATGTCATTCTATATATTGGCTATTATAAATAATGGTATAATAAACATGAAGATGCAGGAATAATTTCACTTCCTTTGGGTATGTATCCAGAAGAGGGATTTCCAGATCTTGTGGTAGTTCTCTTTTTAGTTTATCGAGGATTCTTCATACTGTTTTCCACAGTGGCTGCACCAATTTACATCCCCACCATCAGTGCTTAAGGCTTCCCTTTTCTCCACATCCTCACCAACACTTCTTATTTCTTGTCTTTTTGATAACAGGCATTGTGTAACAAGCGTGAGGCAATATCTCATTGTGGTTTTGATCTGCATTTCCCTGATGATTAGTGATGTTGAGCACCTTTTCATGTACCTTCTAACCATTTGGATATTTCCTTTAGAAAAATGTTTTCAATTTTTCTGCCCATTTTTTAATTAGATTGTTTGTTAGCTACTAAGTTGTATGGGTTATTTATATACCTTGGCTATTAACCCCTTAATAGAAACATGGTTTACAGATATTTTCTTTTTTTTTAAACTTCTTTTCAGTGTAACAGAATTCATTGTTTATTTACCACACCCAGTGCTCTATGCAATACCTGCTCTCCATACTTCCCACTACCAGGCTCACCCAACCTCCGACCCCTCACCCCTTCAAGACCCCCAGATTGTTTTTCAGAGTCCATAGTCTCTCATGGTTCATCTCCCCCTCCAATTTCACTCAACTCCCTTCTCCTTTCCATCTCCCTGTGTCCTCCATGTTATTTCTTATGCTCCATAAATAAGTGAAACCATATGATAATTGACTCTCTCTGCTTGACTTATTTCACTCAGCATAATCTCTTCCAGTCCAGTCCATGTTGATACAAAAGTTGGGTATTCATCCTTTCTGATGGAGGCATAATACTCCATAGTGTATATGGACCATATCTTCCTTATCCATTCATCCGCTGAAGGGCAACTTGGTTCTTTCCACAGTTTGGCGACCGTGACCATTGCTGCTATGAACATTAGGTGTTTTCTTCCATTCTGTAGGTTGCCTTCACATTTGGTTGATGGTTTCCTTGTTGGGCAGAAGCTTTTTAGCAAAAAGTTTTTATCTGTAGTCAAAACAAGACATTCTAGAAGAAAACCTTGTTCCAGCAAAGTGTACCAAATTTGAAATCTTATATTCATAGCTTTATATTTTGGGCTTAAACTGAGCAGGGGTTTTTCCTCCTGTCAAATATAAATATCCACAAAAATTAATAAGTTAAACCTCATCATTCATTTATACGTTATTGTAATTGGATTAGTTTCTTTCTTAAGAATAGTTTTCCTGAATCAAGTAAAGGATGAAAAGAGCATGAGGTCATTTAACTATTGCAAGAATTTGATTGTGAAACTGGTATCATAAAATGGTGAGAAATCCACAGATATTTTTTTTAATGTGGATGAGGCTTGGAAGACAAGGACAGGCACTAACCTCAATAAAGAAAAACCTAGAAAATTGACTAGATGTTTAAATGTTCTTACAGCTTATTACCACTATAAAATACAGCTATGGTTTCCATTTTATTTTGGTGGTTCATTTTGGGGGAGTGGGGGATGCACACAATAGCATTATAAAATTATATCACTTTTATTCTTTGTTCTAATATTTTACATTCTTTCTTAGTCCTCCTACCTCCCTACCTGTCCTCCATCATATTAGTGGGTCTAGTGGGTGTAATAAATTACCTCTCTGTGAATCACTAAGTTTACTGCTTAGGTCCTGATCTCTGTCATGCTTCTGCTGATCATGGCATTGCCTCCTGTGTCCCAGGCAAGCCTTTAAAGCTGGTCTGACAAGTGTCTCAGCAAAGGTTGTTTTTAATTTAGAACAAGTTTAATTAAGACTCTCAGTAAAGAAGCCCCAGAGGCCTGCCTAGAAATTTACTAATGTGCAATGCAATTATTGCAATATCATAGGAATCAGAAGCAAGAAAATGGACAAAACTGTCAGGAATTATAACATACCATATAGCAAGTGATTACCCAATAAGATCGAATAAGAATACTAGTAAAGAAGAGTTACTACTTAACCTAAAGACTCTTGAATATTACATGTATGAAGTAGGGAATGATTTATGAAAGGACATGCTTAGGAGAATGAATTTCAACATTTGTTGAAAAGTAGTAAAATTATATGAAAATTACATGAAATAGTATATTAATAGTAGACTTTGATACTATAGGAAATATATTTATATGGGGAGAAAGAAACCCATAACAGGGTATTTCTTTGATTCTCACAGGGAGAAATGATGTACTTTCCCAAAGCTTTACATGGGAGAAAACTCTACTCCAATCACTAATATATGTGATGGGGAGAGGAAGAAACTACTCTTCAATCTTCATATGAAGTACTTCTTTATGCAAATTTTAAAACTTTATCTCAGTTCTGGACAAGGAACAGACTACTAGAGTTGGAAAACGTTAAATTATTTTCTCCCTACTTGACTAGCATAAGCTTAGGTTTTTGTTTCCTAATGTTTGTTAGTATATTTTTGTACCTAACAAAATGGAACATAGAAAACAATACATTCATTTCCCAAATAAAATATTGAAAAACATTAACCAGCTTTCTAAACCAATTTGCATCTATTTATTTTTCAAATCAGTGTCACATGAATCTGTTTTTTCCTTATTTCTCTCCTTTTGTCAGCATTCTCCTTCAGCCCACACATTCGGTTCCTTGAAGCAAAGCATTTGTATAAGCTGCTTTCAGTATTTCTACAAAATCAGAAGTAACATTTCTGGTCCACCTTTCATAGTTGTTTGACCTTGTTGCTTTTCTGAACGTAAAAGTCTTATTCTCTGTAGAACTGCTGGTGGTATGAGAAACTATTGGTCAATTTTACAGATGTTACAAACACTTCAATTCACTACAAAGTTAAGAGTATCATAGTAAATCTCACTTTATAGGTTCTATTTTCAAATTATTGACTTAGGAGCAAGCATTGTTTAGGCCCATCTATTGCAAGAAGTTGGAATCATGGATAAAGGGAACCCAGAATATCCATCTGGGACATTAGTGATGTCATAACAAGTGTCATAGCTTGACTTTCCAGGATACAACTTAGAAAGTGTAAAATATTTTCATTCAGTATAGCGCTAAAGTATATTTCAGGGGAGACTTGCACATTAGAGGAAGAATTATTTTTCCTGTGATATTTGTCCCCATAGTGTATATCAGAAAAGATAAATTTAAAATTTCTAACCAAAATCTCATAGTTTTGTAAGGATATGAATTATTCCTTTTTTAAAACACTTTAGAAAGTGTTGACTATGCTAGTTTTTTTTTAAAAGTAAAAAACAACTAGTGTGGATGGTTCTATATTTCTATGCATAAAATAACCCCCATCAATCTATTCCTACACTATCCAAGGATACATTTATTAAATGCTTCTCTTAATTAAAAAATCAAATTACATATGACAGCATTCCTTTTCTTTTTTCTTTTCTTTTTTTTTTTTTAAAGATTTTATTTATTTATTTGAGAGAGAGACAGTGAGAGAAAGCATGAGCAAGGAGAAGGTCAGAGAGAGAAGCAGACTCCCCGTGGAGCTGGGAGCCCGATGTGGGACTCGATCCCGGGACTCCAGGATCATGACCTGAGCCGAAGGCAGTCGTCCAACCAACTGAGCCACCCAGGCGTCCCAATGACAGCATTCCTTTTCTTATACCTGAGTGTAAATTCAGTATAAAAGAGGGAACTTGGATGCTTCTGTGACACAGATCATATGAAATAGCCTTACGTCATGTATGTATCACCCTCTACTTATCCATGAAGACTCACAAATGCAACATCTCCCTGCAGCTACTAATTATATCACATTGCTTCTCTCTGACATTCCTCTCTATTGTTTGAATATTTTATCCATTCTCATACCTGTATTTTATTCACTCCACTTAAAATATCTTTCATATCACTTCAAGCTTCTTTCTCAACCGTAAAGTGAATTTATTTTTTTAATATGCAGTTCATATAATTTGTCCTCTGAAGAACTTTCTCAACTTACACCCACATTAATGGAATTAATCCACTGTACACCATGAACTATTTTGTTGGAAAGAGGGGAAGAACAGTGCCTCTGTTTTCTCACTCATCATATTGTTCTGTTATTATTTATTTTTGTACCTGTCACCTCAAGTAGAATGTTAGCATCATGAATACAGAGATAATTATATTTATATTATATTCTCAGTACCTATTAAATACCCTGGTCCAGAGATGTACCTAGTAAAAAAGGTCAATTGAATTAATGAATTGGAAATTGAATGTTGCTTTGCTCCAGTGAGTAAAATTAATAGTCCCTTAAGCAAATCATAATTTGGAAGGGAAAATGTATTGATGAAAAAGAAACCTTACCTATTTCAAAGGCATACATAAGTAAAATTGTCATTGCCTCTACTTCAAATGTTACTTGGAACATTGTAATTATAATGCAGCATATAGAATAGCAAGCAGAGAAAGTTTTCTTTGTAACTGTGCTTACAAATATTTGGTACATGAATAGTTGGTGATTTTGAAAAATTTAAATTTAGTAAAAATACAGTGAATATATTTTTGTAAAGGGCAGTTCTCTTTCAACAGGTATTATTTACATGCATACTGTGTTCCAGTCAGCACTACTTAGTTATATTTAATATATGTTGAAAAAAACTTTAATTTTCCTATTAAGTCTGATTTGAAATTAGTTATGACCTGTACATAAGAAATATACAGAATGTATCTTTAAGTGGAGCATTGAAGGAGACTTAAAAATAGGGCTCTTTAAAAAGTAGCAATGAGGGGCACCTGGGTGTCTCACTCAGTTGAGTGTCTGACTTCTCATTTCAGTTCAGTTCATGATCTTGAGGTAGTGGGATTGAGGTACATGGTGGGCTCCACATTCAGCATGGAGTCTTCTTGAGATTCTCTCTCTCCCTCTGCCTCTCCCCCTGCTCTTCCTCTCTAAATAAATAAATAGATAGATAGATAGATAAAATAGTTTTTAAAATAAATAAATAAAATTAAAAGTAGCAGTGACAAGCAATAAACAGCATCCTAAAAAAGAAGGGTCTTCTTCAAACTCTTCAAGGGAGAGGTAGAGAAGATTTCTAAATGCAAATATGTTGTGTGATCAACTGATGAAATAGACAAAAGGATATCAGTGTGGTGTTTGGTAGGTTCTCCTTCAGCATCCTAGTAAGGGCACCAAGTGATCCAAAACACAGAAAAGTCTGCTTTGGAAACAGTGGATATCTATTTCCAAAAGCAAGTAGAGGGGGAATAAATGACATGGATGGCTGATATTTAAGAAAAAAATACTTGATTCCAATTCAAAACATAGGAGAAATTGTTCAAAACCAATATAACCTTTGCAAAGATTAACACCCAAGAGCTGCCACTATCAAGATCTGCTTGAATAATCTAAGGGATGCTTCAGTGTTTTCATCCATCCATTTTCAAAAAAGAAAAAAAATAGTATGGCATTTTTGTCTGAATGCTCCTCCTTTCAGTCATGCTAATTATGTTTCTCCCTTTTTGTGATATCTGAAAAATAAAAAATAAAAGATATTTCCATATAGCAACTTCTCACCGCCTACTGCAGGCCAAGACTCTTGTTAATGAAAATTGATTTTTGTGTAGGTTACATAGGAGAGTTTTGTACTTTCTGTCATATAGAAAGCCATTTCTGAGTATAGCCTCAGAGAGAGAGTCTTATCTAGATGTGTGGATAGAATTATATGGAAATGTTAATGGAATTACATTCAAATGCCAGGAGGCAAACTTTACTCAAACTGAATGTGATTCACTAACACCTTCTCATATTATCATCTGCCTACTCCCCCTTGCAAAACACATCAACTATGTTAGTGAGCAGAGGAAGTTTATAGATTAATTGTATTCAATTCTACAATTTCCAAAAAACTCAATTTCAACAAGCCAAAGATGTGAAGGAAATAAGAATAAATAATGTCTGGCTGTTTTGACATCTCTGATATCATGTTGTTCTCTTTGTTTTGACATGAAAAAGTAGATCATATTTGCAATATTCATTATCCCAATTAACAGGAGATAATCTTGTTAACGACTGTTTCTTGCTTTACACACAATTCAAAGCATTGAGACCCAATGTTCTAAGGCTAGGCCCATATGTGGCATCTTGTATTAAAATCTCTTTTCATTGATGTTATACACCAACAAGGGCCAAGGTATTATAAAAGATCCCACAGGAGGATTACATGCTTATTTCCTATAAAAAGTCTGATGTACTATATATTATTTATATATATTTTATAGGTACTAAAATATAAAAATATTAACATATATTTTAATGTATTTTAATTATATATTTGCTAGAACAGAAATACACTGGGGCAGGTACTTCTCTTTCTGTCTTGTTAATCCCAACAATACCAGTGCCTACAAGAATGTTTGGGATACACTGGTTGTTATTAATACATGTTTTCAAATGAATGAATGTATAAATAATTGTAAACATCTTTGCTTGAAATCAATACTATTCAAATTATAGGGCCTATCTTTTTTTAAGCCTCAGCACTCACAGCAATTTCAAGTATCAGATATGGAAGTAAGAATATTTTCCTATCTTACACTGCTTTTTTACAATCCCTCCAAGACATTTTATTTAGTTTTAAATTTATGCTTTTGTATGTTTCATCCCCCACTTGGATTTCCTTCACTTTTCATCTCTACCAATCTATGCGCCTTCTCCCCTCAAAAATCTGGCCCAATGCCCTAGTCATTCTTCCTTATAGCATCCCTCTGAATCCTCTCAATATGTCAAATCTATTCCTTTTTTTTTTATTAAAAAGAATAGATGGCTTGGTAAATGTTCAACCATAATTCATTAATCTAAACTGTATATTACCAACTAAATAGGAAGGCCCCTCAGAGGAGGAATCAGCCTTCTTTACACAACACCACTTTAGTTTTACACCTAGTAATATTTGCCCCTCTGAGTTAACATATACTGTATGTTAACTAACCTCTTTGCATTAGTTTTCATTTCCCTTCTTTTTCCCTAGGATCCACTCTTTTTACTGTCCTTTTTCTCTAGCTTATTTCTTTCCCTCTATTTACTTTTCACCTATCCTCCTCAAAACATGAGATATTTTAAATTTTGTCAAAATGTTTTAAAAATGTACTTCAAAAATAAAATTTATTTTTTCTGTTAAATTTAATGCATGTTCACTATATAAATTTGTAAAGCACATAAAAGATACATATTGCTAATAGTTTCATTGCTAACAATTTCCCAGATTATTTTTTCATAGTTTATCTAGCTGACCTAGAAGATTTTTTAAAGTATAGTATGTTCCTATGTCAGTGGTTAGGTGATTCATTAAAAGAAAACATATTCCTCTTCTCAGTTTAATGTCAAATTCTGGAGACCTGTCCCTAATTTGACCACAGTATCAGAACTCTTCTTCCATCTGAAGACCTAAGTAGGGTTTGGAACATGATGATGGACTCTTCGTTTTAGCCACCAGTTACCATACTTCTTTGTCTTCTGACGTTAATCCTATTTCCTAGATTCTATACGTTTGGCTCAGTGGATTGTCGAGCTTCATGCTTTCTTGCTCATATCCTTTTACAGGTTTTTCTTTCCTGAATAAAACAATAATAAAAATACTTCTTTTTTTTTACCAGACATTACTTTCAACTTCCACATAAATCAGAAAATATCTTTACCTTTGTTATATCTTATCTTTGAACTTAGATTGCAATGCTGGTTCTGAAAAAAAGTTGTAGCTACAGGCCCAAGATCACTGGAGGAATAGGTTGTGTGAAGGCTTACCAAATCAATGGACAGGGGTCAACTTATTTTGTAACATCCTTCACCAGAATCCCAAGATCAGGTGAAAAAAATTATCTTCTAAATGACCATTTTCCACCCCACAATGACAAACAAAAAAAAATCCTCCCTAGTCCTATATGACCTAATATTTCCATTTATTCTTGCTTTCCAGGAACCCATATTTCAGCCAACTGTCACATGATCTTCCAATACAGGTGTATGTATTATGATAGAATAAAAACTGAAAGCTACCAACAAAATCCCCTAAATAAATCTAGAGATAATCCATATCTATCATGTTGATTATAGTCACTGGGAAACTTGAAGGAAATTCTCTCATTTGAACTGCATGAACTGCAGAGAACTGACCATGTTCCAGACAACATGTAACTGCAAATATGCTTATGCAACCATGTTAATAGCAGTGGGCATAGGGTTGTTTTATATATGAGATGGGAAAACTTACCTAAGTAACTAAAGTTTATAATGTCGAACTGCCCCAAACTATAAATAAAATTTGGGAAATAACATGCTTTTGTTATTTTCTATCCAGATGCCTGGTTATAATTATGCTACCAGGTACCCTTTTTCTAAGTATATTCCATGTCAAACATGCTAAAAACCAATCACAACAATCCTTCATCTGAAATATTTGCACTTACCATGTGTTTTGTTGTGTGTGTGTGTGTGTGTGTGTGTGTGTGTTTTAATAATATAAGGTATGTGTCACTGCCTTCAGTCCCCATCAGTGGGGTAAGTCAGGGTGAGTACACTATTTGTGCCACTAAGTAAAGAGAACAGTTGCACAAAGGAGTTTATTTATTCATAATCAGACTGTACTCCTTATATGCAGTGAACAGTCCATTGAAAACCTCTGCAACTCGTGCATTTTCCAGTAACTAGTTCCTTTTCCATGTTGCAGTTACTGTCTATTTATAATATGGCATTGGAGTTTTAGCTTTATTTAAAATAATAATAATAACACTGAAAATTTAATAATGACTAACACAATGTCCTGACATTACCCAGGCTATATCATATTACACCTAAAATATATTTCATATAAAAATTCCATTTAATGAAATATTTTTTGTCATAAACAATATTTAATATACATTCTAAACAATTTTCTTTCTACCCAGAAATGATTGCATTTTATTGTACACAGTGTTTTCTTTCCAGACCCATGTGTTTAAGCTTACCCCTTTTTTTTAATTTCTTTTCAGCGTAACAGTATTCATTGTTTTTGCACCACACCCAGTGCTCCATGCAATACATGCCCTCCCTAATACCCACCACCTGGTTCGCCGAACCTCCCACCCCCCGCCCCTTCAAGACCCTCAGGTTGTTTTTCAGAGTCCATAGTCTCTCATGGTTCACCTCCTCTTCCAATTTCCCTCAACTCCCTTTTTTGTCCAAAAGAGAAGCCTATGAAATGATTATATAAAAATTAATATGATTTTATGAGCATGTTTTTTGAATTCTGAATATCATATTTCTCTTTTCAAAATTTTGCCTAATATACAAATAATTTATGCAAGAAGTGGATGCATTTAAGTTATAATTTACATATTTTGAGCGCTATGGATGGAAAAAACTATTGTCAGCTTTAATTAACCAGAAGCAGATTGTTAGTCCATGCCTCATACTGTTCTTGTAGATAGTCTGAAGAAACAATAAGGTTTTCAAAATTACCCAGTTTCCTAAATTTGCATATTCTCTGCACAAGGATTCATTTGTACTGGTCAAATCAAGAGTACCTCCTACCAAGTTGATGTGTAATGTTCTTACACACACAAGCACACACACACACAGTGAGAAAACATGGGTGCATACTTATTCTCTGTTCCCCAAACTTATAAAACTGACAATTACTGAGTTAAAATCATTTGAATATTTGAAATTACAGTAAGTCTTGTGTAGTTTTTTGAGAGGGCAAATGGTTCAAAAAAAACCGTGGAGCATGTAGAGACCTTGGATAAAATACTGGAGGAAAGAAGGAAAGGAGAATGAGGTAAAACTAAGCAAAATGTTTTATTTCATAATTTTTCCTAGGATCAGACCTTAGAAATGAGGTACAACTGGTAATATGTTCAAGTTATTACTTCTTTTGAACTGTATATGATTTTTCAGTCTGCAAGACCATAACTGAAACCCAGAGTGTGCACTAAAATACCATGGTGTAACTTTGAATAATTTGTTTTCTTTTATATGTGTAGATAACAGATGGCATTCTACCATTTACTTCTTTTACTGTTTAGGGAAAAAGACTTTCTGACCTAATTGGAGATTTCCAGCTCGAATACCTCTGTGAGTTAAGCTTCAGTTAATATAGTTAAAGAATGAAATATTACTTTATTTTTAAATTTCTATGTTTTTACTGATTTTTACTACTATAATGTTTTAAATATACTTTTAGTATGTTAATTATCATTAAGATAACTGAATGGTTATTAAAAATTAGAGCACTGTGGAATAAAAAAATTGATGCATGATTATGTCAATTCTATTTATAATTTAGTCTTTCAGAACTCAGTAATTATATGTTATTCAGCAAAGCTAGTGTTCCTAGTTTCAAGTCTCATTGTATGTTTCCACTTTTGGTGAAAAGCATCATTTTGTTCTTACTTTTGTTCTAATAAGGACTAGATTAAGTCCATGAAAACACTGTCCCTAGAAGTATATTCCGTCCCTTTAAACAACAGAAGACTAGGAAATACCTCTGCTTAGAGAAATGACTATCATGGAGTAGGGCAAGTTATAGGGTATTTTAGAGAAGATATGGGATTGCACTGCTGTGACCTTTCTTGGGATGAATCAGATAATCTTGCATTTCAATCAAAATAGATCATCACATAATTTCAGGGTATATATACTTGAGTTAATTAAAGCATATAGGAAAGGGATTCAGGTACATGGTTTTAAGTACTTCTTGCCCTAAAATTCTGTGATATATAATATCTTTTGGATACTCTTATAATTAGGATTATATTATCCATACATTAATAATGTAATATATAATATTCATTTATAAATATACATTATATATTGCAAATGTATTACTTTTTCACTAAAGTTTATAATTATGTAATACCCTTCAAACCCTTGCAAGTTTCTGTAGTCTGCAAAAACTTTCCAAATCTCACAGACCTTCTTAGGTTAATAGCTACTTAAATATGGTATCATGGCTCAAATATGCATAGCCTGTTTTTCATTCTACTATATCATGCTGTTTCCCTGATTTTCCTGCATCTTGGTAAACTGTCAAGCCTCTTTCTTCTTTTTATTCCTCTTCTAGGTAAAACAAACAAACAAGTATTTTAGCAGCAAGAATTGGCTTTAATATTACCAGAGGAATACTAAACGGCTGTCTCATTTGCTCTTTCCTGGCCCTGATTTTACCACCCTTAATTCCTACCATGCAGCTTTTCTTGACTTAAGATATATTACTTGGGAGGACTAACATGAAACCATTATCACCTATTAACATCCTAAATCAAAGTATCTCTTTAAATTACATAAATTTATTCATTTTCTATTACTGCATAACATATGACCACATTAACTGACTTAAAACAACTCAAATTTATTATTTCATAGTTCCCAGAAGTCAGATTCCTGGGTCAACTGAGTTGCCTCTGTTCAATATCTTCTCACCAGGCTGAAATCAAAGTGTTGATAAGGGTCTAAAATCTTATCTGGTCCTTGAGATTATCTTCCAAGCTCATGTGGCCCTTGACAGACTTATGTTTTTGAGGATGCAGTAGAACTAAAATTCCCATTTTCTTCCTGGCTGTCAGCTGGGGGTCATCTCATTTCAATAAGGCTACTAGCCATTTCCTCCCACATGGACATCTCCACATACAGGTTTTTGTTTTGTTTTGTTTTGTTTTTTCCTTCAAAGCCAGCAGGAAAATCTCTCACTTGCTTCAGATCTCTAATTTCAAGAAGAGCACACCTGATTGAGTCAAGCCCACCCAGGATGATCTTCTTTTTGATTAATTCAAAAGTCAACTGATAAAGGACATTAATTCCACCAGCACAATCCCTTGACCTTTGTCCTACTATATGACCTAATCATACGAGTAAAATCTGTCATATTTCCAGTCCCTCCCAATAAGGGGAGGGGACTGTTCATGGTATGCATGCTGGATGCAGGAATCTTGGGAGTCATCACGGAATTTTTCAGAATTATGCTAATTGTAGTAAATATTTACATAGCAATGAGGAGATAAACAATGGGTGATTAAATGGGAAAGATGAGTAGCATATATATGTTTAGGGAAGATGGCTCTGAAATAAAACCTTACCTGCTGACACACATAACTAAGCCAACCATGCTTTAAATGACTAGCTTTTTTGTGAGTCTTCTCTAAGTTCTTTGCCTAATTATATTAAATGAATACTTATTAAAAGAAGGATTTCTATAATCTCCCACTGTGTACTTTCATGAATTTATTTTATTTAATCCCCACAAAGACTGGAAAGGAAATATTTTTTTTGTTATTTTAAGAAGTTATATTTATAATATGCTCAAAGTAAATATAACCAGTTAAAGAGAGTAGAGCTAGATTTTAACTCAAGTCTTATGCTTGTAAGTCCACTACATTTCTACTAAACCAAAGGTCCCTCAACTCACTTGCTCTGTACACTGGGCTTCATCTGCACAATTAGGGTATTATCAGTGTATGGTATAATTTTTACCTTTATGGAACATAATACAGAGTTTGCCATACAAGGCCACAAGAAAACATATGTAATAATGCAAAATACTTTAAGAATGTATAAAGTGAGCACTAGTTAAGTCACAGATAGTTTATAATACCAATGAATACAAAGCATAACTTTATTATAACTTTCATTTTCTTCTTTCTTCTGTTTCAACACTAGACCATGAGCTACTTGAAGACAGGGACTAAATCAAATTCTGCTTCATATTCACAAAAGATAGCACAGGACTTGAAATGTAATAACATAATGCACTTTTAACTTATGTTTGTTAAGAATTAATCATGTTCCCTACAGAGTAATTTTGTATTTGTTGTAATTTTTATTGAGCATGTATTAGATTATACTTAGAAACTAATAAGTTTTAGCTGATATTTAGAAAGAGAATTTAAAATTTAGAATGAAGATCTATCTCAGAAAAGAAATATTAAATAAAAAATTTAAAAAATAAATATACTCATTTTTTATTCAGCCCCATTTTAAATAGTAATGAACAAAAGATGACTAATATGAGATTTCTGCCCTTGAAAGGCTTATATTCTTGTGGCAGGGAGAACAATAAAATAGAAATTATGATAGAACATGAAGAATATGCCAATAGAGTGTTCACTATGGTAGTATTGAGGAAGAAGTGGGTAGTTTTGCTTGAAAGAGTATGAAAAATGTACCTCTGTCAGTCCTATAACAGTATTTACTAGAAAAAGACATCGTCACCTTAAGAAAATTAGCATTGATTGGTGTTTGAGAGCAAAGAAAAATATGTCTCTTCTAAAACAAAAGATGTAGTGAAAAGAAGAGCCATATGAACCCCAGAGTTCATAGCAGCAATGTCCACAATAGCCAAACTGTGGAAAGAGCCAGGATGCCCTTCAACAGATGAATGGATAAATAAGATGCGGTCCATATATACACAATGGAATATTACTCAGCCATCAGAAGGGATGAATACCCAAATTTTGCATCAACATGGATGGGACTGGAGGAGATTATGCTAAGTGAAATAAGTCAAGCAGAGGAAAATAATTTATGGTTTCACTTATTTGTAGAACATAAGGAATAGCATGGAGGACATTAGGAGAAGGGAGGCAAAAATGAAGTGGGGAGAATCAAAGGGGGAGATGAACCATGAGAGACTATGGATGCCAAGAAACAATCTGAGGGTTTTAGAAGGGAATAGTCTAATGGGATGGGTAAGCCTGGTGATGGGTATTAAAGAGGGCAGAGATTGCATGCAGCACTGGGTGTTACACACAAACAATGTATCATGAAACACTACATCAAAAACTAATAATGTACTATATGGTGACTAACGTAAATTTTTTTTCAATTTAAAAAATAATAAAACAAGGGAATGATAATTAGAAATTAAATGTTGAATACACATAGGGAAGTATTCATTCAATTAGAGGAAATTATTTGAAATGAATCAGTTTTATTACTGCAATGGAGGACAGAGTAATATAAGGATAGTAAAAATCCCATATATCAATCAATACGTAATTTAATATATAGTATAATGTATTTAAGTAAGTCATTCTATATACTAAAGTTACAGAAAATTTTATAATACTAATTACTTAAATATTTCCATGTGAAATGACAAAATTGTTAAAACTGTAACTAAGCCTTGCTAATTGCAAATTTTTCAAAGTCTGTTATATGGGAAGATCTTTAATAAAAGGTCATATAAATTATATAATGAAAGTGAAATCAGATCTTCTAACTGTGAATATGACAGACAAGGGGATTGCATGGAAATAAATGCACACATTGTTACTGATCCTAATGAGGGATCGCTATTTTTATTCTGCAAAAGTTTTTAGTATCCAATTAATCATTTTGTGAAATTATTTTCTTTTGAAAGACAAAAGTAAATTTTTCTTTCTCGCCTTTCTGACCATTCGTCTATCTCATTAGATCACTATCTCCAGAATAGTGAAAAACAAAGCAGCATATTTCATACACACCAAGTGTGACTATTCTTGTTACAATATAAAAAAAGTGTTTTTCTGCATCATTTCAGAATGAAAAAAATAAAAATTATATTTATATTTACATAAATTTATATTATATATAAATTTATATATTATATAAATTTATATATTATATAAATTTATATATTATATAAATTTATTACATTTATATAATTATATTATATATATTTATATAATATAAACTTATATTAAAGTTTATATTATATAAATTATAAGTTTGGTTTGATTCAATAAAGTCCTGAGTACTAAATGCATAATTCCTTTACTGAAACTTGAAGGAGTTGTTTAAATAATTTACACTGAAAGGTAGTATTAGTTGGAATTATGACCTAACTCAAGAAGGGCTTAGGTGTTTTTATTCTTCTTTAACCTAATATCTAGCATATTACCTGGGAGTTCTCAATAAATACTTGGTTCAGTGAAGGGATGTTCTTAGCTGACCCATCCATAGTGGGTTTTGGATTTGTTTAAAAATTCAGGGATATCTTGGGCATAACCTCTAAGTTTAGGATTTAAGTATATAAAGGATAATTACTTGTTCTAACACAAAATATTAGATCACTAGACTGAACATTTCAATTTCCATTGTTAATTTCCTATGTTTTTAAGTTTTCAAATGTTTCTGAAACTTAAAAATTTCATAGAATGTGAAAAATATGCTGACCTACTCCCGACAGACCAAGGAACTAATGTGAGAGTTCTATCAACTCCAGAACATGTCAGTTGTGATTATAAATCTAGGGATCAAAACACAACTCCTGTGAAGTCTGTAGACCCAGCAGACAGACATACAATAGTTCAAACGTAGGAGGCAAATTTATTTATTACCTGTATCTTCTATATCTCCCCCACTCCAGATAGGAATCTATGATAATACTTTGGGTATCAACATTGACTCATATCCTAGTGCCACAGTTCCTGAAATGTTGAATACTCCCTTTTTTTCCCAATGTAATCCTACATAAGCAAATGGTCATAGGTCTCTTCAAGGAAGGAGTGGGGAATGAATACTGTATATACTTGTGTTTCAGAGTTCTTCCTTATGGATACCCAGCATTCTCTTCAGTCAGTTGGTCTTGGCCTGAGAATTGGTTTACTTTGCAAAACTAGAATCATGACTTTTTATTGAAGCATCTGGCCTCAAACTCATAATCACCCATACTTGATTCTTTTGGGGTATATATCCTGTTTGCCCATCTATACTGCCCTTGGGAATACTGTGTTCTATTAACCATTTCTATTGCTCTCTGCATGTCAGTTTCTACAGGTCACCATTTTGAACCTGCCTCTTATTACATACACTACCATACCCACCTTGCTTCTCATGCTTATGTACCACAACTTGCTATCTATTATTTTTGGATTCTATCATATTCATTTATATCAAAGCCAGTTCTATAACAATATCTCATACTCTAATCCCAGGACTTCAGGGGACAGCCATGTCTGAGCTTCTTAACAGTATTTGTACCCCAACACCAATGCAATCCTTGCCACTTCTGTCAATGGAACCATCTACAAAATACAGTCACCTGGAGGAGTATCAAAACTTAGTACATCCGCATCAGTATGCCTCTTCTCTGAGCCTTTGATTCTTTCCTCCACTGTTTTCCAGGTAAGTCCTGGCACTTCTAGTTCACTTTGCGAGAGCTATCACTTTTTTCAAGCATACAAAAGGCTACCTAGTAGTGTATTAGCACCAATTCCAATTGTCCTTGTCAAGACATTAAATCCTGTATTACAAGAGAAAGCCCTTATCACTATATACTCTTCCTTATCCAACTTTATTTTGTCTCATTTGAATCAACACCCTCAGGGTCCAGCCTTATATATACAGATATACTGAGTTAACTCTGGTACACTTTGGCCAGATCTTGCAACAATTTCAGTGTATAGCTTCTTTTCTTCTTCTTTTTTTTTAAGATTTTACATTTATTTGAGATAGAAAGAATGAAAGAGAGAAAGCATCAGCCAAGTGATATTTACCTATTTTAGGTACAAGTCCCTGATCAGATTCGTGACTTGAAAATATTTTCTCCCATTCTGTGAGTTGTCTTTTCCATTTCTTGATAGTGTCTTTTGAAGCACAAGTTTTTTAAAGATTTTATTTATTTATTTGACAGCGATAGACACAGTAAGAGAGGGGACATAAGCAAGGGGAGTGGAAAAGGAAGAAGCAGGCTTCCCGTTGAGCAGTGAGTCAATGCAAGCCTCGATCCCAGGACCCTGGGATCATGACCTGAGCCTAGGCAAATGCTTAACCAGTGCCTCTTTTCTTCTTTAGAAGGTCCAATATTCCTTTGACTGGGTTATATTGTAATTTGACTCTAATTATTGGCCTGTTCAAGGTGATTTTGAGATATGAAATTTTCAAGTGTACCAATGCAAATGTCCCTATCCCAAGTCTTGAGAATAGAACCTTTCCCAATCAAGGCCCTGACTGGCATATCAGTCCTACCTTGGATGAGAATTCAGCCTTTTCTGGAATCCTAATTCTCTTACACTTAAGTACTAGGCCTGATTCTCACCATTTTCTACTATCCAGTTCCAGAAGAAGAGAGTCTCTTTATATGCTGCTAAGGATATTCTCTGGCTTTTATACTTTGTCTTATATTGCTTATTTTTTTTCCCAAATTGGGAAAGAAGGAATCCTAGATTATTCCCTCACCCCTATTTATTTTTTTAATTCAATTTAATTTTTTTCAGTGTTCCAAGATTCATTGTTTATGCACCACACCCACTGCTCCATGCAATATGTACCCTCCTTAATACCCACCACCAGGCTAACCCAACCTCCATCCTCCTCCCCTCCAAAATCCTCAGTTTGTTTCTCAGAGTCCATAGTCTTTCATGATTTGTCTCCCCCTCTGATTTCCCCCAACTCACTTCTCTCCATCTCCCAATGTCCTCCGTGTTATTCCTTGTGTTCCACAAGTAAGTGAAACCATATGATAATTGACTCTCTCTGCTTCACTTATTTCATTCAGCATAATCTCCTCCAATACCATTCATGTTGATAGAAAAATTGGGTGTTCATCCTTTCTGATGGAGGCATAATATTCTTATATTGCTTATTAATCACCCTCAACCTTTAACTGTCTTTCTCCAGATAGCACAGCCATCTTGTTGAAAAGTTCTTATAATTATTCTCCTCTACCATTCCTCACAAAAACTCTTAAGTATTTGGGGTATCATAGCTTCCAGGGCATTCACTTCCTTTAGTACTTCATCCCAGTTCATCACTTATGAAAAAAGTTTAAGTACTAACACCACAACCACATGCCAGGGGCTATCAGTTATCCATCACATTGTAGAGTCTGTCCCAAGGAAATTTCCTAATGTTCCTCTTTTATATTAAGTTCCTCAGGAAACATACTGAGGCACTCAGAGTTTTTTTCAGGAGATTTATTAGTTACCAACACTTAGAGGAGGGAAACAAAATTGTGCAAAGGAGGAAGTAGGACAGTGAGGAAGTTACAACAGTGGCCTTGGCTGATCCTTAGGGTACTCTGGAGCTGAAATTGCCCTTCAGAACTCCTCCACACTGAGACAAACAGATCAGGACTTTATGTTCCAAAGTCATTGGATGTAAGCCTGTCCCACGGAGGAGATAAGGCATTCAGTGAAATAGCTCTCTTTTGCTAAGGGCAATCCACAGAAAGAGATTCATCTGAGAGCCATTTGTCACAAACCCTCCAAATCACTGAGGTCATTACTGCCTGTTACTGAAAGGGAGACCTGGGTAGATCACCATAGTACCCACGACACTTTCCCAGAAAAGATTTTCAATTTTACAGGGGATTTCCAGAAGCTTTAGGCTTAACACAATGGAATAATTTATGATGGCAATTCTAAGATTTGGAGTAACTTGAAAGGAAAGAGAATTTCAGAACAGGTGTCACACTTTGTGGTCCTCAAATAGGTCAGGGTGTCCCTGCTCACGTTTGAAGCTGGCCAGTGTTCCTGCAGTTTTCTATATTGTACAAACTTAATATTGTGCAAAGGGTAATACAAACCTATGGCTGCCATTTACTGGGTTTATATGGGATTTGCCTTGGATTTATATTAAAGTTTTTGCTGAAAAAAAAAAAGGCCCTGATCCTGATTACTGTGATTCAAAAAGCTCCTTCAACTAGCCATCTGCACAACCAGATAAAGCCATGCTTCAAGTCCTCCTTAAAGTGTTTCTTCTGCCCTTTCTACTTGCAATTGCCATATTTCAACTCACCATACAATAGCTGCTAGTTGCATGTAATGATTTTATGAGAAAGGATTATTAAATTCCTGAGAGAAATTATATTTTTAAAAAGTGAAACTCAGAAAGATTGGTAAACTGGACACACTATGATCCTTTTGAGTTGAATATATAATTAAGGAATTAAATTTGCCCTTTAATGGAACAAGGTGGTCTACTATAACTCAAGAATAAGTAAGAAGAAAGAAAGCAAAGCTAATTTAAATGACTGAATAATATTTAGAATCCCAAATTGTTCCCATAAATTTTAAGAAATTCTCAGTCTTTATTTTTTCTTAGTTCAAATAATATCTCACAAATATTAAGTAATTTGAAAAATCTTTGCTATGGCAATATGGTTATTCAAGTGAAAAATTAGCACTTTAAGGGACTTCCAAGCCCACAATGAAATGTTTCTTATAACAATCTCCTCACCGTTAAATTGGATTCACTTTCAAGTCAGTCTCCTTTCAGGCGAAATTACCACATGTAATTAGCTTACACAGAGACTTGCTCTAGCCAAATTAGTCTGTCACTTTATATACAAAGTATATTCTAATGTGAAGGGTCAGAGACCCTCATAATTATAACTGCAAAAGATTTTTCTAATGATAATAATACCCTTGCCTTTAATGGGACTGAATTTTAGTTTTAACTAAGGTCTAGTAAACCCAGAGATAATGTATGATTGAAGAATGGGGTGGGTAGAATTGAATGCCTTTTGAAACAAAATTATCCCTGACCTTCTTCTCTATGGTTGTATTCAGGATGGCTTGTTACAGGTTATTCTTTCTCTTTCTTTTTATGTCATGAATAGCTTACAAATCAATAAACAATGACCAAAGAAAGTCCACAACAGTTTAATGTAAGCTCTCCTTAATTTCTGACTTGGACAAAAATTCTTTTGGAAAAACTGACAGAAAGAAGTTGAGTATTTTGTGAGAAAAAATGACACAAAGCATGGAGAAAGCAGTGTGGGAATAGTTGAATGGTAACTCTGTAAACAGAAATAATATTTCTGAAGCAGATCATACATTAAGTGGAACAAGCAAGACATGAAATTAAAACATCTGTCAAAGATATGGAACTTTTACTTTCCAGTCAACAATGGAAAATAGCCCTTTTGAAAGTTCTTCCCTTTTGGAGAACTGGCAGTACTTGCCAAAAAAGAATATATATTTAAAATGGGAAAGAAGAGAAGTGACCTATACAGTTCGAATGGGAACAAATATGTAAATGAGCATGACAGATGCAGGAGGAGCAAATTTAATAGAAATAAGGAGTCCCTAAAAGAATGACATATTTACCAGGAGAAATATCTTGGTGGTAAATACATGGAAATGACAATTTCTCACAATTTATCTCTGCTATGTTGGCCCATTCTGCCAAAGATAAGCAATATGCTTATGTTCATAAAGTATGTGCTGTTGAAAGAGCCACACAATCTCAGATCTTTACTTTTACATTCCTTCTACCATCCAGGCACATCTGCTTGACAGAAGCTAGTCGTACAATTACACTCTGGGGGGGAAAAAAAAAGGACACTAGCATTTGTTTAAAATTCTATGTGTGAAAAGGACTTTAAAAAACTTAAAATGGGGACAGCTTGGTGGTTCTGTCAATTAACTATCTGCCTTTGACTCAGGTCATGATCCTAGGGTCCTGGGATCAAGCCGCACATGGGGTTCCCTGTTTAGTGGGGAGCCTGCTTCTTCTCCCTCAGCTGCTTCCCCTGCTTGTGCTCTCTAGCTCTCTCTCTCTCAAAAAAAAAAATATATATATATATGTACACACATATATATATATATATGGGAGGAGTCAAGATGGCAGAAAAGTAACAGGCTGAGACAAAATCAGGTACCAGGAGATCAGCTAGATAGCTTATCTAACCATTGCGAACACCTACAAATCCAACAGAAGATCGAAGAGAAGAAAAGCAACAATTCTAGAAACAGAAAATCGATCACTTTCTGAAAGGTAAGGCCAGCGGAAAAGTGAATCCAAAGCGACGGGAAGATAGACTGCGGGGGGAGGGGCCGGCTCCCAGCAAGCAGCGGAGCAATGGAGCACAAAATCAGGACTTTATAAAAGTCTGCTCCACTGAGGGACATCACTCCAGAGGCTAAACCGAGGTGAAGCCCACATGGGGTCAGAGTAGCCCCAGGTCCCGCGGGGTCACAGAAGGACCCGGGGCATCTGAGTGTCGCAGAGCTCACAGGTATTAGAGCAGGGAAGCTGGCTACAGAGCCAAAGCTGAGGAGTGAGGTCTCAACCCAGGGTTACCTTGAACCGGTCACAGGCTGGGTGAGCTTGGAGCGCGGCTGGAGGCCAGGGAGATGGGAGTGATTGAGCACTTTTCTCCAAGCGTGGCTGGAGGCCAGGGAGATGGGAGTGATTGAGCGCTTTTCTCCAAGCGCCACCAGAGGCCAGGGAGATGGGAGTGAGTGAGCGCTTTTTCCCAAGCGGGAGTGATTGAGCGCTTTTCTCTGAGGGCACACTTAGGAGCGGGGACCCAAGCTCTCGGCTCCTCTGGGCCAGAGATTGGGAGGCTGCCATTATCATTCCTGTCCTCCGGAACTCTACAGAAAGCCTTCAGGGAAAAAAAACTCCTGAAAGCAAACCAAAGCGGATTACTTAGCCTGGCCCCTGATAAAGACAGGGCAATTCTGCCTCAGGCAAAGGCACTTGAGAATCATTACAACAGGCCCCTCTCCCAGAAGTTCAACAAGAAATCCAGCCAAGACCAAGTTCACTTACCAAGGAGAACAGCGGAATTCCAGAAGAGGAGAAAGCAAAGCAAGAAATTCATGGCTTTCTACCCAAGATTCTTTAGTCTTGCAGTTAATTTTTTTTTCTTCTGCTAATTTTTTTTAAACTTTTACCCTTTCCTCTTTTAATGTTTTTTTAACTAGTTTATCTTAACAATACCTTTCAAAAAATAATCTTTTTTGAACCTTCATTATTATAATCATATTTTATCCTTCATTGTATCTAACTATATTTTTTGTATACACATAAGGTTTTTTCTTCTAAAAATCTTGGGGTGCAACTTCTCCTAATAGATCAAAGTATACCCTAAATCTAGCTCCGGACTTATTCTAGTCTCCAGCCCAAGCAAATTCTCTCCACTTTCTTTTTCTTTGTTCTCCCAACCAACTCGCTTTATCAACTCATTTTTTAGAAATTAAAAAAAAATTCTCATCTTTACAGGATTACTCCATCCCTTCATTGTGTCTACCATTATATATTTTTTCATCCTTTAAAATTTGGGGAGGTAGTTTCTTCTAAGAGACCAAAATACTCCCAAAATTAAGTGAGTGACCTGTTCTAGCCAACAGTCTAATATATATATATATATATATATATTTCTTTTTAAATATTTTTTTCTTTATTTGTTTTCTTTTTTAAACTTTTTTTTTTTCTGAACTTCTTTTTTAACCCCTTTTTCCCTCCCACGATTTAGGGTCTCTTCTGATTTGGTTAAAGCACATTTTCCTGTGGCTTTGCCACCCTTTTAGTATTTTATTTGCTCCTTCATATAGTCTTCTCTGGACAAAATGACAAGGTGGAGAAACTCACCACAAAAAAAAAAAAAGAAAAAATAAGCTAGGGACCTTATCAATACGGACATTGGTAATATGACAGATCTAGAGTTCAGAATGACAATTCTTAAGGTTCTAGCCAGGCTCAAAAAAGGCATGGAAGATGTTAGAGAAACCCACTCTGGAGAGATAAAAGCACTTTCTGGAGAAATAAAAGGACTAAAATCTAACCAAGTTGAAATCAAAAAAGCTATTAATGAGGTGCAATCAAAAATGGAAGCTCTTACTGCTAAGATAAATGAGGCAGAAGAAAGAATTAGTGACATAGAAGACCAAATGACAGAGAATAAAGAAGCTGAGCAAGAGAGACAAATACTGGACCACGAGGAGAGAATTTGAGAGATAAGTGACACCATAAGATGACACAACATTAGAATAATTGGGATTCCAGAAGAAGAAGAAAGAGAGAGGGGAACAGAAGGTATATTGGAGAGAATTATTGTAGAGAATTTCCTTAATATGGCTAAGGGAACAAGCATCAAAATCCAGGAGATGCAAAGATCCCCGCTCAAAATCAATAAAAATAGGCCCACACCCCATCACCTAATAGTAAAATTTACAAGTCTTAGCGACAAAGAAAAAATCCTAAAAGCAGCCCGGGAAAAGAAGTCTGTAACATACAAGGGTAAAGACATTTGATTGGCAGCATACTTATCCACAGAGACTTGGCAGGCCAGAAAGAACTGGCATGATACATTCAGAGCACTAAACGAGAAAAACATGCAGCCAAGAATACTATATCCAGCTTGGCTATCATTGAAAATAGAAGGAGAGATTAAAAGCTTCCAGGACAAACAAAAACTGAAAGAATTTGCAAGCACCAAACAAGCTCTACAGGAAATATTGAAAGCATTCCTCTAAGCAAAGAGAGAGCCCAAAAGTAGTAGATCAGAAAGAAACAGAGACAATAAATTGTAACAATCACTTTATAGGCAATACAATGGCACTAAATTCATATCTCTCAATCGTTATCCTGAATGTAAATGGGCTAAATGCTCCAATCAAAAGACACAGGGTATCAGAATGGATAAAAAAACAAAACCCATCAATATGATGCCTACAAGAAACTCATTTTAGACCCAAAGACACCTCCAGATTTAAAGTGAGGGGGTGGAAAACAATTTACCCTGTTAATGGACATCAGAAGAAAGCTGGGGCGCCAATCCTTATATCAGATCAATTCATTTTTAAGCCAAAGACTGTAATAAAAAATGAGGAAGGACACTATATCATACTCTAAGGGTCTGTCCAACAAGAAGACCTAATAATTTTAAATATCTATGACTCTAACATGGGAGCAGCCAACTATATGAACCAATTAATAACAAAATCAAAGAAACACATTGACAATAATACAATAATTGTAGGGGACTTTAACACTCTCTTCACTGAAATGGACAGATCATCCAAGCAAAAGATCAATAAGGACACAAATGCCTTAAATGACACACTGGACCAGATGGACATAACAGAAATATTCAGAACATTCCATCCCAAAGCAACAGAATACACATTCTTCTCTAGTGCACATGGAACATTCTCCAGAATAGACCACATCCTGGGTCATAAATCAGGTTTCAACTGGAATCAAAAGATTGGGATCATTCCCTGCATATTTTCAGACCACAATGCTCTGAAGCTAGAACTCAATCACAAGAGGAAATTTGGAAAGAACCCAAGTACATG
The DNA here is from genome assembly GCF_010015895.1 of Lontra canadensis. Classification (NCBI taxonomy): domain Eukaryota; kingdom Metazoa; phylum Chordata; class Mammalia; order Carnivora; family Mustelidae; genus Lontra; species Lontra canadensis. Next base: position 5,283,958 of record NW_022631075.1, on the reverse strand, counting down.
GAGACTAAACAGCATCCTTCTAAAAAATGAATGGCTCAAGCAGAAAATTAAAGAAGAATTGAAAAAATTCATGGAAACAAATGATAATGAAAACACAATGGTTCAAAATCTGTGGGACACAGCAAAGGCAGTCCTGAAAGGAAAATATATAGTGACACAAGCCTTTCTCAAGAAACAAGAAAGGTCTCAAATACACAACCTAACCCTACACCTAAAGAAGCTGGAGAAAGAAAAACAAAGAAAACCTAAACCCAGCAGGAGAAGAGAATTGTGTATATATATATATATATATATATATATATATATATATATATATAATCTTTAGAGGAAAGGAATCTATTAAAATGGGAAGGAGATTTTAAAAATATATTGGGCAGCCACAAATTGCATAGTTCCTCTAGGACAATAAAGATGATTTTCAGGTCAACAGTGAAGTGAAGGGAAGTCCCTGAACAAGAGCTATGTAGGTATCCTAGAGAACCAATGGTCCAGACTGGAGCAAGAAAATATGAGACAATGTTTACCTTCAAGCATATTTTTTAATTTTTTCAAAAAGAAGGTAAAACCATTGTACACTATTTGGTTCAGCAGTGAATCCTAACTATGTAAAAATTTAATGATGGCAATAAAAATGATGCTGCATTGAGAGGATGGGTGGAAGGGAAAAGGAGGGTTAAGATTACTAAGACTTCATCATCCTAAATAGCATAAGTGTTTATAACTGAGAAATATAAGTAAAATTTATCATTTCAAAGTGTAAAAGTTAATCCCTATAAGAGTGTAGAAGGTATAACTGAGACAGGACTATTAATTACAGGTCTTCCTATAAATTTTACTGTACTATTTGTGTTTTTAAACTACCTGCAGATAATGCTTTGGTAAAAATAAAAATTAGTTGAAATCAAAATAACAAAATTACATTACAACTTGATACAAAAAAGAAAAAAAAACATAAAATTCTATAATCCTAACACAACCGGTTACTACTATTTTGATATGTGTAATTCTTATAAATTTTTCCTAAATATTTTCTCTTCATTACATTAGAAATATTCATGCAATATTATGCTTATTTATTTAGCATTACAACCTAAGAATTTTATATGTTTCACCTGTCTGTAATCATCACCTTCAATGGCACATTATCACAATAGATGAATGCTTCAAAAGCTACTAAACTAGTCCATTATTGGTCTATTAATTCATATTTAATACTGACCATTATAAATAATAATAAAACAAAGACCTCTCCCTATATATAACTGTTTTCAATAGTTTTAATATTGTCCCCAGGATAGATTCTAGTAGTAGGATTACTGGGTTGAAATGTACATGATAAATCATCTAATGAAATATATGGGCAATAACCAAGCATAGTATCTAACAGTTTTCAGTGATTTTTAAATGTTTACTGCCATCTCCAAATAACACACAATTCCAAACTGCTTTATAAAATAGTAAAACCAATTGGCAAAGTCACCAATGATGAAGAATTTAAAAGATATACCCCACAAAAGGTAATATTAATACTCATTCATTAAATAAATATTTATTGAACACCAAATATGTCCCAGGAACTCTTCAAGATGATGGGCCATTAAGCTAATATTCTATTGTATTTACTAATATTCTATTTTAATAGATCTTACATTCTAGTGAGAGAGATAGGTAAAAGACAGAATACAATATAAAGCAATATATTATAATACAGTATGATATATTCCAAAGTGTTATGTAGAAACTAAAGCTGGCTAGTGTAGAAAATTCATGACTGGAGACATGAGGAACTATTCTGAATATGGTGATGAGGGAAGATGACTTTGAAGAATTAACATTTGATCAAAGAGCTGAGTGAATGAGCCATACTGTCAAATGAGGAAAGTATGTTCTAGGCAAAATGATGTATAAGTGCAAATGTATTAAAATGGAAGACAGCTAATGATTCAAGAAATAAGGAGGCCAGTGTGGTGGGGTCTATACTTCTCCACTTTTAATGTGTTCATATGTCTTAAATTTTTTCCTTTCAAGTTTTTATTTAAATTCTAGTTACTTAACATATAGTGTAATATTAATTCCAGTAAAGAATTTAGAGACTCGTCATGTACATATAACACCCAGTGCTCATCCCAAGTGGTCTGCTTAATGCACATTACCTGTTTAGCCCATCCCCGCCCACATCCCCTCAATCAATCCTCAGTCTCTTCTCTATATTTGAGTCTTATAGTTTCCCTGCTTCTCTTTCCCCCTTCCCCTATGTTCTTCTGCTTTATTTCTTAAATTCCACATATGAGCAAAATCGTATATTGTTTATATTTCTCTGACAGACTTGTTTTGCTTAGCATAATATACATTACCTCCATCCATTTCATTGCAAATGGCATGATTTGATTCTTCTTGATGGCTGAGTAACATTCCACTGTATATATATACCAACTCTTCTTTATCCATTCATCTTTCAATGGACTTATTCCATAATTTGACTATTTTTTATAATGCTGCTATAAATATCAGGATCCATGATCCCCTTCAAATCAGTCTTTTGGTATCATTCAGTTAAATGCTTGCTAGTGCAATTGCTGGGTTGTAAGGCAGTTCTATTTATAACATTTTAGAAACCTCCATACTGTTTTCCATAGTTTCTGCATCACTTCACGTTCACACCAACAGCATAAGAGGATCTCCCTTTTTCTACATCCTCCAGTATCTGTTGTTTCCTCTGTTGTTAATTTTAGATATTCTGACAGGTGTGAGGTGATACCTCATTTAGTTTTGATTTGCATTTCCCTGTTGATGAATGATGTTGAGCATCTTTTCATATGTTTGTTATCCATCTGGATGTCTTCTTTGGAAAAATGTCTATTCATGTGTTCTGCCCATTTCTTAACTGGATTATTTGTTTTTTGGGTGTTGAGTTTGGTAGTTCTTTATACATTTTGGATACTAACACTTTATCTGATATGTCATTTGCAAATATCTTCTCCCATTCCAAAGGTTGCCTTTTAGTTTTGTTGATTCCTTCGCTGTGAAGATTTTTACCTTGATGAAGTCCCAATAGTTCATTTTTGCTTTTGTTTCCCTTGCCTCAGGAAACATATCTAGTAAGAAGTTGCTATGGCTGATGTTAAAGAGGTTACTGCCTGTGTTCACCTATAGGATTTTGATGGTTTCCTCTCTCATATTTCAGTCTTTCATCTATTTTTAATTTATTTTTGTTTGTGGTGTAAGAAAGTAGTCCAGTTTCATTCTTTTGCATGTTGTTGTCCAGTTTTCACAAAACCATTTGTTGAAGAAACAGTTTTTTCCCCCATTGGATACTTTTTATTTTTAATTTAATTTAATTTGTGTGTGTGTGTGTGTTCCAAAATTCATTGTTTATGCACCACACCCAGGGGTGCATGCAATACATGCCCTCCTTAGTACCCACCACCAAGCTCAGCCAACACCCCCACACTCCTCCCCTCTAAAATCCTGTTTGTTTCTCAGAGTCCACAGTCTCTCATGGTTTGTCTCTCCCTCTGATTTCCCCCAACTCACTTCTCCTCTCCATCTCCCAATGTCCTCTGTGTAATTCCTTATGTTCCACAAGTAAGTGAAACCATATGATAATAGACTTTCTCTGCTTGACTTATTTCACTCAGCATAATCTCCTCCAGTACCGTCCATGTTGATACAAAAATTGATTATTCATCCTTTCTGATGGAGGCATAATACTCCATTGTATATATGGACCATAGACCTCCTGAGGGCAGCTGGGGGAAGAGATTCCTTACATACAGAGGAAGGTCCATCAGAATAATGTCAGACCTGTCCACAGACACCTGGCATGCCAGAAAGGGCTGGTAAGACATATTCACAGCACAAATGAGAAATATATGCAGCCAAGAATACTTTATCCAGCAAGACTGACATTCAAAATGGATGGTGAGATAAAGAGCTTCCAAGACTGGCGAGGTTTAAAAGAATCTGTAACCACCAAGCAAGCACTACAAGAAATATTATGGGGGGTTCTATAAAAGAAGAAAGAACCCAAGAATGACATATAACAGAAATTTACAGATACAATCTATAGAAACAAGGACTTCACAGGCAACATGATATCAATAAAAACATATTTTTCAATAATCACTCTCAATGTGAAAGGCCTAAACACTTCCATAAAATGATACAGGGTTGCATATTGGATAAAACAACAGGACCCATCCATATGCTGTCTAAAAGAGACCCATTTGGAACCCAAAGATACATCCAGACTGAAAGTGAAGGGACGGGGAAGCATCTTCCATGCCAACAGGCTTCAAAAGAAAGGTGAGGTAACAATTCTAATATTAGATAAGTTAGATTTTAAACTAAGGACTGTAGCCAGAGATAAAGAAGGACACTACATCATTCTTAAAGGGTCTATCCACCAAGAAGACCTAACAATTGTAAATATTTATGCCCCTCGATACAGGACCAGCTAACTACATAAGACAACTGTTAATCAAGATAAAGAGTCATATTGATATGGATACATTAATAGTAGGGGATCTTAACATCCCACTATCAGTAATAGATAGATCATCCAAGAAGAAAATCAATAAAGAAACAAAAGCATTGAATGACACATTGGACCAGATGGACCTCATAGATATATACAGAACATTCCACCCTAAAACAACAGAACACTCATTCTTCTCATGTGCACATGGAAATTTCTCCAGAATAGACCACATACTTGGTCACAAATCAGAGCTCAACTGATACCAAAAGATTGAGATTATTCTTGGCATATTCTCAGACAACAATACTTTGAAACTGGAACTCAACCACAAGAAAAAGTATGGAAGGAATTCAAATACTTAGAAGCTAAAGACCACCCTGCTTAAGAATGTTTGGATCAACCAGGAAATCAAAGAAGTTAAATAATTCATGGAAACCAATGAGAATGAAGACACATTGGTACAAAACCTATGGATATGGCAAAGGCAGTCCTAAGGGGGAAATACATAGCCATCCAAGCCTCACTTTAAAAAAAATTGAAAAATCCAGAATATGCCAACTCTCATTGGGTATTTTTTCCTTCTTTGTCAAAGATTAGTTGAACATATAGTTGTGGGTCCAGTTCTGCATTTTCTATTCTGTTCCATTGATCTATGTGTCTGTTTTTGTGCCAGTACCATACCATCTTGATGATTACAGATTTGTGATACAGCTTGAAGTCTGGAACTGTGATGCTTCCAGCTTTGCTTTGCTTTTTCAAGATTGCTTTGGCTATTTGGAGTCTTTTATGATTCCATACAATTTTAGGATTCTTTGTGCTATCTTTGTGAAAAATGCTTTTGGCATTTTGATAGGGATTGCATTAAATCTATAGATGGCTTTGTGTAGTATAGATATTTTAACAATATTGTTTTTCCAATCCATGAGCATGGACTGTTTTTCCATTTCTTTGTGTCCTCTTCTATTTCATTCATAAGTGTTCTATAATTTTCAAGATAAAGGTATTTTACTTCTTTGGTTAGGTTTATTCCTAGATACCTTAAAATTTTTGGTGTAATTTTAAATAGGACTGATTCCCTAATTTCTCTTTATGTTACTTCATTACTGGTGCATAGAAATGCAACAGATTTCTGTACATTTGTTTTATATCCCATGATTTTGCTAAATTCATGTTTTAGTTTCATCAATCTTTTTATGGAGTCTTTCAGATATTCTACATAGGGAATCATGTCATTGGGAATAGCAAAAGTTTGACTTCTTCCTTGCTGCTTTGGATGCTTTTTACTTCTTTCTGTAGTCTGATTGCTGAGGCCAGGACTTCCAATACTATGTTAAATAATAATGGTGAGAATTCACATCCTTTTCTTGTTCCTGACCTTAGAGGAAAAGCTCTCAGTTTTTCCTCATTGAAGAGGATACTGGCTATGTGTCTTTTGTATATGGCATTTATGAGGTTGAGGTATGCTTCCTCTATCCCTACTTTTTTTGAGAGTTTTTATCAGTAATGAATACTGTACTTTGTCAAATGCTTTTTCTGTATTTATTGAGAATATCATGTTTCTTATCCTTTCTTTTACTAATGTGAGGTATCACAAATATTGAAACACACTTGCAGCCCAGGAATAACCCCCCCCCCTTGATCATGGTGAATGATTCTTTTAATATACTGTTGGATTCAATTTGCTACTATGTTGTTGAGATTTTTTGCATCCATGTTCATCACAGATATTAGCTTGTAATTTTCCCTTTCAGTGGGGTCTCTGTCCGGTTTCAGAATCAAGGCAATGATGGCCTTGTAGAATGAGTTTGGAAGTTTTCCTTCCATTCATGTTTTTTGGAACACTTTTAGAAAACCAAGTATTAACTTTCCTTTCAATGTTTGGTAGAATTTCCCTGGGAAGTAATCAGCCCTGGACTTTTGTTTTTTGGGAGATTTTTGATTAATGATTAATTTTTTGTTGTTGGTTATGGGTCTGTCCAAATTTTCTATTTCTTTCTGTTTCAATTTTGGCATTTTATATGTTTCTGGGAAGTTATCCATTTCTTTCAGATTGCCCAATTTGTTGGCATATAATTTTTCACAGTATGCTCTTACTGTGTTGGCTATAATATATCTTCATTCATTTGTGATTTTATTTATTTGGGCCCTTACTCTTTCCTTTTTGGTAAGTCTGGCTATTTGTTTATCAATTTTATTAATTATTCCAAAGAACCAGCTCCTAGTTTCACGGATATGTTGTACTGGGTTTTTTAGTTTCTATATCATTTGTTTCTGCTCTAATCCTTATTATTTCCCTTCTGCTGGCTTTAGGCTTTATTTGCTGTTCCTTTTCTAGTTCCTTTAGGGGTAAGTTTAGGCCGTGTATTTGAGACCTTTCTTTCTTTCTTTCTTTCTTTCTTTCTTTCTTTCTTTCTCTCTTTTTGTAGCTTAAAACAAAACACATTTATTACCTCATAGTTCCTATGCATTAAGAGTATAGGCTCAGCTTTAGGGTTTCTCAGTGCTGCTACAAAGGTTTTGTCTGGGGCTCCAGTCTCAACTGAGGCAGGACTGGGGAAGGATATGCTTTCAAGCTTGTGTGGTTTTTGGCAGATTTCAGTGTCTTACAAGCTGTTGGACTGAAAGTCTCAGTTTCTTGTGCTTCTTGAGGTAGGTGTGTATTGCTATATACTTTCCTTTTATGACCATTTTTGCTGCATCCCAAAGGTTTGGGACTATTGTGTTTTCATTTTCATTTGCTTCCATGCATTTCTTTTTTTTTTTTTCTTTAGGTTCCTGGTTAATGCATTAATTCTCTAGTTGGATGTTGTTTAACCTCCATATATTTATGGTCTTTCCAAATTTTTTTCTTGTGGTTCACTTCAAGTTTCATAGCAATGTCATATGAAAATATGCATGGTATGATCTCAGTCATTCTGTACTGGTTGAGGCCTGATTTGTGACCTAGTATCTGTGATCTATTCTGGAGAATGTTCCATGTGCACTTGAAAAGAATGTGTATTCTACTGCTTTAGAATGAAATGTTCTGAATGTATCTGTTAAGTCCATCTGGTCAAGTGTGTCATTCAAAGCCCTGGTTTCTTTGTTGATTTTCTGCTTAGATGATCTGTTCATTGCTGTCAGTGGGGTGTCAAATTCCCCTACTATTATTTCATTGTTATCAATGAGTTTATTTATGTTTTTTTATTAATTGATTTATATATTTGGGTGCTTCCAAGTTGGGGACAAAAATTTCACAATTGTTAGAAAAAGAAGATCTTATTGGATAGACCCCTTTTTTATGATACAGTGCCCTTCTTCACCCCTTGCTATAATTTTTGGCTTAAAATCTAGTTTGTCTGATATTAGTATGGCCTCTCTGGCTTTCCTTTGACAATCATTAGTATGATAAATGGTTGTCAATCCCCTCATTTTCAATTTGGAGGTGACTTTCGGTCTAAAATGAGTCTCTTGTAAGCAGCCTATAGAAGGGTCTTGTTCTGTTTTCTTTAGCTTTGTTTTGTTTTTATCCATTCTGATACCCTATGTCTTTTGATTGGAGCTTTTAGTCCATTTAAATTCAGAGTTATTGTTAAGAGATATGAATTTAGTGCTATCATATTACCTGTGAAGTCACTGTTTCTCAAAATTTTTTTTCTGTTCCTTTCTAGTCTTTGTTGCTTTTGGTCTTTATTTCCCACTCAAAGAATCCCCTTTAATATTTCTTGTAGGGTTGGTTTAGTGGTCAAATTCCTTTTGTTTTTGTTTGTCTGGGAAACTATCTTTCCTTTTTATTATAAAAGATTTTATTTTTATTTGAGAGAGAGAGAGAGAGAGCACAAGTGGGGGCAGGGGCAGAGGGAGAAGCAGATTCCCTGCCAAGGAGGGAGCCCAATGTGGGACTTGATCAGTGGACTCAGAGACTGTGACCTGAGCCAAAGGCAGATGCTTAACAAACTGAGTCACCTAGGTGCCCTTCTTTATCTCTCCTATTCTGAATGACAGCCTTGTTGGATAAAGTATTCTTGGCTGCCTATTTTCCCCATTCAGCACATTGAATATATCATGGCACTGTCTTCTGGTCTGCCAAATTTCTGTGGAGAGATCGCCTGCTAACCTGATTATTCTTCCCTTATAGGTTCGGGATTTCTTTTTCCTTGCTGTCTTCAGGATTCTTTCTTGATCTCTATATTTTTCAAATTTTACTATACTATGTCCTCAAGTGGGCTGGTTTTTGTTGATTTTTCTGGGATTTCTCTGAACCTCCTGGATCTGGATGTCTGTTTTCTTTCCCAGGTTAGTGAAGTTTTTAGCTATAATTTGCTCAAATAAACCTACCACTTTTTTCCCTCTCTTTTTCTGGGATTCCTATGATATGAATGTTATTAAATTTATGGAGTCACTAAATTCCCTAAGTCTACATTCATGATCCAATATTTTTCTTCCCTCTTCATTTCAACTTCATTATTTTCCATAATTTTATCTTCTATATTGTTTATTCATTCTTCCGCTTCTTCCATCCTTATGGTCATTATACCTAGTTGGTTTGCATCTCAGTTATAGCATTTTTTTTAAAATTTCAGCCTGACTAGTTTCTTTACCTTTTATCTGTGCAATAAGGGACTTTCTGCTTTCTTTTACACTGTCCTAAAGCCCAACTAGTATCCTTACTTTTTTTTTTTTTTAATTCTGGTTCAGTCTTATTACTTCTATCTGTTTTGATTAGATCTCTGGCCATAATGTTTTCTTGTTCTTCTTTTGGGATGGATTCCTCCATCTTTCCATTTTGTCTAGGTCTCTGCCTTTTGTGTGTTAGGAATGCCTGTTGTGTTTTCTGCTCCTGAGAGTAATGACTTTATTAAGAGGTGATTATAAACTGTCCAGGGCCTGGCACTTCAAGAAGTGTTTCTGGCATATATTGTGTGCACTCTGCTGCTGTGTTTTGCCTGCTTTTTCCCTCAGGTCAGTTCTCTGCAGTTTCTCCTTGTCTACAGTGGGAGATGTTTGGATTTGTCTGGAGTGTGGTGACTTTTAACTTGGTATATTCTGGCCTGTTTGTTAAAAGAGACCTGACCCCATTTCTACTATAGTTGAACCTTTGCAGCACTCTATGGTCAATAGTTGTGGTGGATGCTGGGATTCCTGCTGGTCATCTGGGGGAGGGTCTGCTGTTGATCTGGCTCTTAGGCATACTTGTCTTAGTAAAGAGCACCTGCTGAGCACAGGAGGGTGGGGCTTGTTATAAGGGGTTGAGGCCTCCACTGTGGGCACTGTGCTGCTCACTGATGTCAGTCCTTTCTGACAGGCAGGGTAAAAACAGCATCAGGTGCCTTTCTTCCCCATAGAGGGGATTTCATGCCCATTACCACTCAGGAAGCCATCACAGTAAAGTGAACAATCTCCCTTTGTTTGTTCCAGGCATCCTTCAGATCCCTGACTTTATCCTTACTGTCCAAACCATCTGCCCACACAGCAGTGCTGTTTTGTGTTTTGCCTCAGGTATGTAGGCTGGGCTTCAAATTTCCAAATTGTAGGGACCCAGCATGGCATGGATCTACACTGATCTTTGAGGGAAGGGTCTTACCACACTGTGGATGGTGTCGGTCTTTCCCAGAAGGCAGTTGCGTGAACCTTCAGGGGGTTAGAGCTTTTAGTAAACTGCAACAATAATCCAGCATCTGGGTTAGCTGCCCTCCGAATCTGCCTCTACTCCTGTGCTAATAAAGGGGAAAACTCAGGTGTGCATGCTTGGTCCTTAGACCCTAAAAAGGCAGTGCCACCTCTCCCAAATGCACTCAAAAAGAACTGTCTCTACCAGTGTGAACCAGGGGATCTTAAGACCACACTGTCTATCCCCATGCCTTTGTCCTCCTTCTCCACAGGAGCACTGCAGCACAAGCCATGCTTTACCCTAGCCATGGAACAGTCTTTGAGTTTTCTTCATTATAAACACTCAAGTTAATCATCTTTAAGCTTTATTAAAGTAAAAAGGATATTTCTCCAAAAAATTCTTAGAGCAAATTGTAGGTTTTCTTAATATGAAAAATCTAAATTTTATATAACAGTTTATTTTCCAGTTATTTCCATATCAAAAATTCAAAGTGATTTTGCATGGAACTCTGGTGTAGAACACAGCATGTGCATCAAGTTGCATACAGCAAAACCTTTTTTTCATTTAAAAATTACTCATTTATCAATGTAATTGTATATGTAATTGTATTATCTTATAATCTAAAAATTGTTATTCTATTTCTTTTTTTTATTATGTTCATAATACAAAACCTATGCAAGATTTTACTCAAACTCCAATTCTTATAGAAGTTTGCATGTCTCCAAGTATCACCTGTTTTTAATTATGACTGAGACATCAAAAGTTGAAAGTACTACTGAGAGTGCACTAAAATAAGTGTACTATAGATCAAATAAAACAAAATTAGAAAATTAAAGCAGATTTTGTTAATTTGATCTAGTGTAAGAGTAGAAAAATATATTTCCTCTAACTTATAGAATTTTTGTTTTACATTTTTCCTCTTTCAGATGTGCATTTATTCATTGGGTTGTTATTTTTGCTGTTACAGGGTATTTCCATTTCACAGTGGCAGAAGTCCAAGATAACACAGTAAATGGAATTTGGTACACTGTAGTTCAAGAAGGAGATCACTCAGGAGGATTTAATGTATTTAGAATGCCAACTAATTAAACACCTGGAGATGAAGTGCACTTTCCCTGGCTAGATTCTGGCAAATGTGTCTTATTTCAATATTCATAGACTCATAGCCAGGTCATGGGTGTATTGTTTTAGAGAAATAACAATTCTACCAACCCAGAGAATCTTCTCAAAATCTAGAAAAGACAAAAATAAGTTTTATTTTTAAATAAGCATACTCAAATTACAATGCCTCATAAGTAAGTCAAATAAATTCCACCCTATTTATATAGCCAGTCACAACCCATTACATATGTAAGTTCTCAAGTGGTCTCTAACAGGACTTAAAACTATCATTTGCTACAAATTCGTTAATAAAGTGCATCCTGAGTTTACTTAGGAATTAAGGAAACCATTTGTTTTAGTTAATTGCATTTCTCCGAAGGTATATTAAAACTTCTTATCTCTATGACAAGCAGATGGTTACAGCTCAGAGTAAGGTGCCCAGCTTAAACTCTCACTGTGACAAGGAACTAGAGGTGTTATTTTTGTAAATATTTACATTTGAAAGGGATGACTCCCAGACACTTGAAAACATTCTTTGGCCGTAAACCTGGCAAGAGGGTTATTAAGCCTCTAAAAAGATATACATGCATGTTAAAAGGTTAGCTTAGAAAAAGAATTCACAACCACTAGTCTTCTCATAGGAAAACAGTAAGGAAAATAAAAAGGGAAAACAGTGTCTTTCCATTTGGCAACATAGAAATTAAGTTTTTATTTATCCTTATGATGGGTAAAACAGCACAGTACAGGCACAGGGAAGCGCCTTATACAGTGACAGCTGGCACTATGAGGAATGAGTGGGAGTCCCAGTGGCTTGGCCTGGAGGAAGCAGACTAGAATAGCATTGCAAGAGTTCAAAAAACTAAATTATTATTAGAACTAAGGCCACAAAAGTAGACCAGTATCTACACGCTATGTCAGTGCCTGCTGAAACAGGCTTTAAATAGAATTTAAAAATCTAGTATAATAAATAACCAGTATGTCCAATATGCAATTAAAAATCACTCATTACACCAAGAACCAAGAAACCCACATTTTTTGCAACTGATTATATATTTATATATAATTCAAATGACTTATACACACACACACACACACACACACATATAAATGACTTCTATATATATATATATTTACATATAATTCAAGCAACTTCTTTTTTTTACCATTTTATCTTCTTTTCCATCATGAACATTGTATTCTTTAATCCTCATTCACCAGCCTACCTGCCTTCTGGTAACCATCAGCGCATTCTCTGTAGTTAAGAATCTGGCTCTTGGTTTGTCTCTCTCTCTTTTCCTTTGCTCCTTTGGTTTCTTAAATTTCACATATGAGTGAGATCATTTGTTATTTATCTTTCTCTAATTGATTTATTTCACTTAGAATTATACTCTAGCTCTGTCCATATTGTTGCAAATAGCAAGATTTCAAATTTTATGTTTGAATAATATCTCATTGTGTGAGTGTGTGTGTGTATATATATCTCACATTTTCTTTATCCATTTGTCTATTAATGAACATGGCTGCTTCCATCATTTTGCTATCATTAATAATGTTGTAATAAACATTGGAGTGCATGTATCCCTTTGAATTAGTGAAAATCACAATTTGAATGAGGAAAAATAATCAATTTATAACAACACTAATATTAGAATTACATGAAAAGCACTTTAAAGCAGCAGTGGTAAAAATGTTTCAACAATCAACTACAAATACTCTTAAATGAAAAATAGATATCAGCAAAGAAATAGAAGTAGCAAAAAAATCCAAATTTAAATTAAAAAATGCAATGACCAATATAAGAAATTCTACTCAATAGTAGACTGGAGATGACAGAGAATAGAATCAGTAAACTTGAAGATGGATCAATAGAATGTATTGTATCTGAACAACACAGAAAAATTAAACTAGAAAAAATGAGCAAAATTTCAGTGATCTGTATAACAATAACAAAATATCTAATATTTTATCAGAATAAGAAGAGAAACAGTGGGGCTGAAAGAGTATTTAAAGAAACCGTGGCAAAAACTCCTCAATTTCAGCATAAATAAATAAATAAAACTACATATTCAAAAAGTTGAGTAAGCTCCAAGTAGAATATACCCAAACAAAACCAGGTAGGTACCCATCATAATTAAACTGTTGAAAAATAAAGTCAATGAAAATATCTTCAGAGTGATGTCAGCAAAAATGACCAACTAGGTAGCTTCAAGATTCTGTCTGTTCACAGAAACATTGGAAAATGAAACAGAACATTCAGAATCAACTTTGTCAGAACTCTGGAAAGCAATCAAAGGTTACAGCAAGAAAGAAAATGTTGAATCAAGGAAAAAACACTTAAAAATGGAAGGAAAGTATTGGGATATTCTACCTGCTCCTACCCAGCCTCCTCTCCAGTATGGGGAGTAGTCTTAAGCTGGCCACTGAAATTCCCAAAATGGGACCCCAGTCCCTGGTTTGAGGTAGCAGAGCACATTTTATTTGTAAATTATTGTGTTTATCTTACCTAACTTGTCTAAGGGCTGCCTGAAATATTTGATTTATTTTGCTTAACTATAAACTCTCTTGGAGCAGAAATGTCAGCACCCAGAAGGCATTGCTCAAACACAGCAAAAGGAAAATGAATAACCCACTGCCACCTGAGGCAAAGGTTACTGTTGAGGCAAAGAATAAATACATCAAAAGTCAGGGAATAAAGACCAGGGAGAGAGACTCTTTGAATAATTATAGCACTAAAATTATACCTAATATACCAGGGAATTTAGAGAGCTATGTGCATGCCCAGGGCAAAATGCATGCTCAAAAAAGACCTGAGAAGATCCTAAGATTTTAACTCTGATTATTGGGTTCAGTATAAGCAGGAAGTGAGAGCCAAGATAAAATTATAAATAACCTAGCTAGCACTGAAAGAATGTGTCAGCACAGAGTCAATCTGCAAAGATTAGAAGAATTATTTTCTTTTTAATTCTTTCCCTTTTTCCCCTTTTATTTGGCTGCTTGCAATTAAGTAAATCTTTGTTAAAACACAAAGTGAACAAAAAGTAAAGGAACAGAGACTTCAGAGATCACACATGACATGAAAATTCTTTTAAAAAGTCACTAAAGAAAACAGCTATAACAACAAAATTAAGGACTGAGGAAGTGGAAGAATCTTATTTCACAGTTATAATAATATAATACTAAAAATATCTGTTTTTCAGCAAACAAAATCATGAAAAGAAACAACAAATTATGGTCCTTTCAAAGAAAAACTTATGAAAAACTGTCTCTGAGGAGACAAACATATTGGACATAGTAGAAAAGGACTTTAAACGACCTGTTGAAATATATTCAAATAGCTAATGGAAAATATGATCAAAGAACTGAAAGAAATCAGGAGAACAGTGCATAAACAGGTAGAGAATATCAATGAAGAGATAAACATTACAAAAAAGAAATCAAATGAGATTCTGGTAATGAAAAGTACAATACTGAAATGAAATCTCATTTGAAGCTTTCAATTGCAGATTTGAGCAGGTGAAGGAAAGAATCAGTGAACTCTAAGATGTAAACCAAAATTATCCATTGACTTAAAAAATTATCCCGTGACTTGTCAGGTAGAAAGGATCCTCAATAAAATTAACATTAAATATATCAACAGAAATTCATGGAGGACAAAATGTAATGGTAAGACTTTTAAAATGTTATAAGAAAAAAAAAACTTGTCACTTAAGAATACTGTATCTGGCAAAAAATCCTTCAAAAATAAAGACATTAATACATTCCCAGATGAAAAAAAGCTGAGGGAGTTTATCACTAGTAAACTTGCCTTACAAGTAATAAATACTAATGCAATCTATCAGGCTGAAATAATAAACACTAGACAGTAACCCGAAACAATATGAAGAAATAAAGATAAAGAACACTTGTAAAGGTCACTACACAGGTGAATATAAGAGCCAGTATTATTGTATTAGTTCGTACTTTCTATTTTTATTTCCTATATGGTTTAAATGCATATATATAAAGCTAAGTGAAAATTTATGTTAATGGTAAAACAATGAATAAAGATGAAATTGATGCAATAACAACCTAAAGGAAAAGGAATGGAGCTGTAAAGGAGTACAGTCTTAATAGTATTGAAGCTAAGTTCATTTCAATTCAAACTAGAGTGTTATAACTTTCACAAATTTGGGATATTAGATTAATCCACATAATACACATAAGAAAATATATTAAAATATACACAAAAGAAAGAATCAATTAAAAAATACAGTCTAACTATATGCTATCTTTTAGAGAGTCACTTTGAATCCAAAGATACAAATAGTTTGAAAGTGAAAGGATGGAAAAAGATGTTCCATGCCAATAGTAACCACAACAGCTTGAGTGACTAAGTAATAAAGTTAGAAGATAAAAAGAGGGATATAACATATAGATAAAAACATCAATTCATTAAGGTTTAATGACTATTACACATATGCATCAGAGTTTCAAAATATATAAAGCAAACATTGATAAATTTAAAGAATAGATATTTCTGCAAAAATAGCTGGAGATTTTGTACCCCATTTTCAATAACAGATAGAAAATCTTGACAGCAAATTCATAAGGAAGTAGAGGAATTGAACAACAGTATAAACCAACTAGAACTAACAGACATAAATAGAACATGCCACCCAACAACAGCATAATACACATTCTCCTAAAGTGTATATGGACAATTCTAAATGACAAACAAATGTTAGGCCAAAAAAATCATGTTTCAACAAATATAAAAAGTTGAAATCATTTGACTCTATATCAAAATGGAAGGAAATTAGAAATAAACAGAAGGATAAGTAAAACCAAGACCCAACTGAATATCATCTACAAGAAACCCACTTTAAGCATAAGGGTGCATATATATTAAAATATATATTTCTGGATGCAGAAATATAAAGAATGCTAACACTAATCAATGAAAGTGGGAATAGAAATGTTAATTTTAGAGCAAATTTCAGAGCAAGGAAAGTTATCAAGAAAATGGAGGGACATTACATAATGATTAAAAGGTCAATTCTCAAAAAAGTCATAACAGTCCTTAATATTGTCCTTTTGTTGTTGGTTGTTATTGTTGGATTCTCAATGTGTACCAGCCTTGAACTTGCTAATTCCATTTCTAAATATAAATCACAAAACAGTGTTAAATAGTTTATATTCATCATTAATCTTGCCAAATCAAACCTTCAAGAGGAAAATCAAATAGCATTAGTCTTTGGTACCTATAAAATATACACACATTTTGTCAAGATACAATAAAGAAAATGCATGCAATATTCTACCATGTAAACCCTTGCATATTAGATAAAATATGTGTCTCTTCTGAGCAACCACTACTGAGAAACCTGTTAAAATGAAAATTTTTTCATCTACCTAGTTCTTTATCTGTGTATAGAAATTTGCCTGAACTTGAGGGGCCTGGGTGACTCAGTTATTAAGCCTCTGCCTTAGGCTCAGGTCATGATCCCAGAGTCCTGGGATTGAGCCCCTCATTGAGCTCCTGGCTCAGCAGAAGGCTTGCTTCCCCCTCACCCCCTCCCCCTGCTTGTGTTTCCTCTCACTGTCTCTCTCTCTCTCTCTGTCAAATAAATAAATACAATCTTCCAAAAAAGAAGAAGAAATTTGCCTGGCTGAACATTCTATCCAGGAAACATCTGAAATACATTAGACTAAACTCCTGAATCAGTTACAGCATAGAAATTATCAACCCATTGAAATTAAAATTTTACCTACATGGCTTCCACTGTCAAGTCAATTGTTGATCATTAGATTTATGGACAGACATGCCCCCCTTGTGGTTCCAGTGGGGAATAAGAAAACTGGACAGTCCTGGCTATTGTCATTTTTGCTGGTAAATTGCTGTCTTCAGAGAAGGCTCATTTAATATCATAGATATATGCATGGCTTATGAGTATCAGAGTTGTAGATGTAGTAAGTCCTAACTCAGAAGTATGTTAAATCTAATATTCTCATTAAATCGCCATGTCTCCATTCAAACATTTGTTCACTTGTGTATATGTGTGTGTGTACCTATGTGTGTGCCTGTATGTAAAATAGAAATGCTGTCTTTCCAAATGAAAGAGGACATTGCTGTCCATAGAAATACCTTTAGCAAAAATGATGCAAAAATATCTCAGTGTTTCTCAAAAGGACCTAATCTAATGAATTATAAAACATTCAAAAACATTGGGGTACAGATGGCCCTTCTTTTCACTACATCTGTATCTTTGGGGTAAATACCCAGTAGTGCAATTGCAGGGTCATAGGGAAGCTCTATTTTTAATTTCTTGAGGAATCTCCAACTGTTCTCCAAAGTGGCTGCACCAACCTGCACTCCCACCAACAGTGCAAGAGGGTTCCCCTTTCTCCACATCCTCTCCAACACATGTTGTTTCCTGTCTTGCTAATTTTGGCCATTCTAACTGGTGTAAGGTGGTATCTCAATGTGGTTTTAATTTGAATCTCCCTGATGGCTAGTGATGATGAACATTTTTTCATGTGTCTGATAGTCATTTGTATGTCTTCATTGGAGAAGTGTCTGTTCATATCTTCTGCCCATTTTTTGATATGATTATCTGTTTTGTGTGTGTTGAGTTAGAGGAGTTCTTTATAGATCCTAGATATCAACCTTTTGTCTGTACTGTCATTTGTGAATATCTTCTCCCATTCCATGGGTTGCCTCTTTGTTTTATTGACTTTTTCCTTTGCTGTGCAGAAGCTTTTGATCTTGATGAAGTCCCAAAAGTTCATTTTCATTTTTGTTTCCTTTGCCTTTGGAGACATATCTTGAAAGAAGTTGCTGTGGCTGATATCAAAGAGGTTACTGCCTATGTTCTCCTCTAGGATTCTGATGGATTCCTGTCTCACGTTGAAAATAAGGGCCATCTGTACCCCAATGTTTATAGCAGCAATGGCCATGGTCACCAAACTGTGGAAAGAACCAAGATGCCCTTCAATGGACAAATGGATAAGCAAGATGTGGTCCATATACACTATGGAGTATTATGCCTCCATCAGAAAGGATGAATACCCAACTTTTGTAGCAACATGGACGGGATTGGAAGAGATTATGCTGAGTGAAATAATTCAAGCAGAGACAGTCAATTATCATATGGTTTCACTTATTTGTGGAGCATAACAAATAACATGGTGGACATGGGGAGATGGAAAGGAGAAGGGAGTTGAGGGAAATTGGAAGGGGAGGTGAACCATGAGAGACTATGGACTCTGAAAAACAACCTGAGGGTCTTGAAGGGGCGGGGAGTAGGAGGTTGGAGGAACAAGGCGGTGGGTATTAGGGAGGGCATGTATTGCATGGAGCACTGGGTGTGATGCAAAAACAACGAATACTGTTACGCTGTAAAGAAATTAAAAAAAATTGTCAAAGCAAAAATAAATAAATAAACAAATAAATAAAACATACATAAAGTGATGCTCTCTAGAATGAAGAATTGAAACAAATTGAAACCAAACTAATATAGAATATGCTTTCTTGCACTAAAAGTGTTAAAACTAAGTAACATTGTAAGGAATATGTAGTGATATTTCTTGCATAGTGTAGGAAGTTGGTCTGAGTTTACCTAACTCAAAGTTTAGATGTTGGTGTGTCTTGTTTAATGTAGAAGTATTAATACTGAGAGAGAGAGAGACAATGAATACAGTATGTATATTCAGTAAGTAATCCATGTGAATCGTATACTATATTATTTTGTGGAATTAAAACTTTCTGTAATGTGTTCAATAAATTTTTAATATTTTACAAACCTGGAATTTTTGGTATTACCTCTTCTTAAAGTTGGATCATGAATATTTAGTAAATTTTAGCAATTAAAAACTTTTCTTGGGCATCTCGTACAAACAGTCTGCTTGTATTGAGATTTCTGACCTTTCTGAAATATCAAAAAGCATAGTGATTTCTCTAGTACTTTCAGGGAATCCAGCTTTTTAAGTAGCTTTATCTGCAAATATTTTTACACCTTCATCTGCAATATTTTCACAGTATTTCAGACCATATTAAATAATTGTGTTAAAATTTAAAAGATAAATTAAGGGTTAGCACAGTGCAGTGTTTGAAAAATACTTATTGAATGAATGCTATAGAACAAAATTGTAGATCCATATAACTGCCTTCTGAACTGATCTCAGAAACAAAATTAATTCCTTAAGGAGGTTATCTTTTGAAAAGAAAACCCAATATTTCTTCATTAAACTATCTCCAAAGGGAATATGATCACTTACTCTAAAGCTCTCTTCTTACTCATTTTCCAGGTACAATTCAATCTCCAAGTATCTTCCTTTTCCTTGTTTGGACTCAATAAAATTATTCACTTTATCTTTGTTGAATATAATGCCTTACAAGAATAGGCACTAAAAATACGTGTTTGATTATTAAGGTGCCTGTCACTAAACTAAATTACTTAAATGAAGAGAATGGAAAATTCAAATTAAAGATCAACATTTCTAATAACACAAGGAGAGGGTAGAGAAGAAGAACATTTGCCAAAGCAAAACAAGCTTGAGGGGGAATATTCTAGGGGGCTCATTTTAAATCATCCTATTAATGAACACCATTTATAATTGAATCTACTGTTGATGACAATATGAACTGATAAAATCATTTGGTGACTACGTGTGTGCTCAAGCTCTGTTTCTCATATTAGCTTTCCCTTTTTTATAAGTTACTAACATGTAAAATATATTTAATTAGTTTGCCTTTGAGGTTTGTTTGTTTAAAATAACTATCTTTAAGTACTTTGTTTATATTATGGTCAATACACTCTAAATGAATTATTTTTTTATTGTTTGGAGAACAGCAGTAAAATACATCACCCTAAAACCTTGATGCAGCTAAAACAAAGCAAAAACAAAATTATAGTCTAATATCCTTGAAATCTTTTTTTGTTTCACAGTAAATGTGGATTGTTTCTTTAGTTTGTTTTTTAACAGATGTGTATTTACATAATGTGAAGATTTAGTTAGACTTGTGAAAGGAAAATCACATCTCTATTTTACAATGGGACTAATATATGTATAAAGAATTAGATAAAGCAATTCAAAACAAGCACATGATTTACACTTCAGTCGTAATATACTCTTTGTACTTGAGGAGTTACAAGATGTATCATGAATGTGTAACACTATGCCTAATTTTTGACAGAGTGCATAAAGGTACACTTCATTGTAGAAAATTATTCTTTTTGCATCCTTGGGAAATTAACTTGTACTGCTGCAGTTCTTATTTTTTTAAATTCGTATGCTTGTGTGTTTCCTTGTGAACGTTAACTCTGAATCTTACAGAAATCCAAACCAACAGCAACAGATAACAAAAAGTTTAATATCATATAATACAAAATTTCAAACATTTGGGCTACTATTGTGCCCTGAATTATTATATCTCATTACTTTGAGTCATTTTATACCAAAAAGACTTCTGTGCACCAAATTACCATCTTTCTCCCCTTTTTACCCCTAGAATGGAAGTGTTGATTGTGTACACACTATGTTCATATTACACATTTTTTATGATGAGCATGAAAAGCAAGTTGCCATGTATTAGACTATATTTCCTCTAATAGTAATGTTTATTGGTTGTAGTGGTAAAGAAAAATAGTTTATTATTTTAACAGTTTACTAACCTGTTAGCAGGAGGTAGACTGATATAACACACATACTGAAATCTCTTGCAACTCAGACCAGGAACAAACTACTTTAATCCAGAAAAGAAAAAAGGATATTGTTCTGATTTTAGATTCAACACATTTGGATTCAACATAAAAATAAATATCTAAATTGAGGTCACAAATGTCTGAACTAAACCTGGATATTTTCTCCTTTCCCTGTTTGGTTAAAGACTTTTAGTGCTTAGTAGTGTCTGACCTTCAGTACTGAAAATCCTGAATCCTCTCAACTGACATAATGTAATAGAAGAAGAGAGCTTAAAGAAAAAGCATTCAACATATCACAACTGCAAAGAAAAATAAACACATTCAACCATGTTACCTTTTTGACCTGATCTAATTGCATCATCTTAACAAATTTCTTTTATTTTACACTTATAGTAGTCTGAAAGTCAAAAGCGCTGACTGACTAACTTAGGTTATCCTTTGATTTACCTTAAGAGACATTATGGAAGATAAGGAAAGATTTTACAGAAAAGGAAATAAGGTCATAAAGAAAAAGCCAGATTGCTTCAGGCTTTTAAATAATATATAGAAATCAAAATTCAAAGAACAGTTCTCTTCATTCCTTTTGCCTTACAATTCTGTACTGTTAAGCAAACTTTAGGCAGTGTTTCTATTCTAAAAAACTATAAGCAAAAGTTCAAGAAAAACAATATTACATGAAAAATTCTTTTGATTTAACCCAACCCCTTAGTAATGAAATTTCACAAAGTAAAATGGGAATAAAATAATGCCTCTGATACTATCTACTCAACAATCCACTGCAGTCAAATCCACAAAATAGAATAGCATTTTATAATATCTAGAAAAAATAAAAAACTAACATTAACATAAGGAATTTTATCCAATTGTTAAACTTTTATTTAAATGAGCTCTTTGTATTGTATGTCTAGCTCTGAAAACCTTAGCAATATGTTTGGTTTATTTTTTTCTTGCAATCTGGGAGAAATAAAATTCCTTATACTGATTGAGAGAAGTAAAAAAAAAAAACTCAGAGGAAATAAATCATGACATGCATGCATGGCATCCTGTTTTTAAATTTAATTTATTTAATAGATTTATTTATTTATTGTATAGATTTTATCTACTGGACATCTTGTTTTTAGATTTTATATTATACTATTAAACAATCAATATTTATAGCAATCTCATAAGCATTGCCTCAATTTTCTAAGACAAGTATGGAACATTCAAAATAATTAATGGATATTAGAAACTATTGATGTGTGTTCTCTTTTTATATTTTAACTTTTTATAAATATTTTTCCCTTCTGAATACTTATCATGAGCAAAACCTCTCAATGAAAACTACATGTTTTCTTAAATCCCTTCTTTCATGTGAGAGAAATTTTAGTGGTATATATCCAAACTGATGCCAGGATTCTTAAATTATATTTCATAGTAAAGCCTATATTTATGTTGTAGTTCTATGGTTAGAATCACATATTCTCTAAAAGTAGATAATAACTTTACTATGCATACTCAAGGGCATAGGCTATTGTATCTCTGATAGAGATACAAGCTGAATAACCTTACTTGTCTAGCTTCTTGCAAATGAGTTTGTCTCCTTTCAACATTTTGTCTTTTCCATGATAAATAGGAATGAAGAATGATCCTGTTTGAAAATTTCTTTTGTTTATAGTTTGCTATGTCTTTCAGTTACTGACTTTTCTTCATTTATTCTGTTTTTTTGGTTTATGTACAAGTGTATTTTTCAAATTGCATTATTTCTGTGCCAGAGCACTTTGCTAAGCCATTTTATTTCTTTCTCATTCAGATAGCTTTAGAGTGGCAGAACTTTTCCAGAGTGATATAAAGCTAATTCATTAGCTAATTATTATTTGAAATCTCTCTTACAGTCATAAAAGTAGTCAAGATAATATAGGTCAAAAGCAAAAATACTTTATTGTGGCTCAGTTGGTTAAGCATTCAACTCTTGACTTTGGCTCAGGTCATGATCTCGGAGTCATGAGATTAAGTCCCATGTGAGGCTCTGCACTGAGCATGGAGCTTACTTAAGATCCTTTCTCTCCCTCTGCCCCTCCCCCTGCTCATGCTCGCTCTCTCTCTCTCTCTCTCTCTCAAAAAAAATTAAGTTAAATTTTAAAATTGGTTCCTCAAACACACCAGGCTCATTTCAAGTGTTCAATAGCCACCTATGTCTAGTGGTTACTAGATTATATCAGACAGTACAGATCTAGTATATTTCTTTATCACTGAAATTTCTATTGGACAGCACTGCTCTATAGCACTGTGCTTGTTGGGACTCATCCAAAATGCTTTACTTTCACAATAGTACTCCATTATTTCTGCATGTCCTAGAAGGGTGTCTCATGTTACAGTCTATCCATTAGGAGAGCCTGTACAGTTTTCTTTCCTTTTCTGATTGCCCTCAGTCGATATCTCCCTGCCTTGAAGTCTTCTCAAAAGGATTCTCTGTTGTCATGTCAGAGTTTTGTCTCCCAGTACTCTCAAAGCACCATTCTCTCCATCAGTTTAAACTTTCAAAGCACTTTGCCATTTGTCTGCACCCAGGAATTTATTTTTTCCACTTTCATCTCTCCTTCACAAAGCAAACTACAAAATCTTACATAACCTGAACCATACACAGGGATTTGCAAGACCAAATTAAAATATTAAGTATCACATTCAGGTTACCAAGACTTTATAGTCTCTCTAAAGGCATTTGGAGGTGTACTTACTTTATATTAGATAATTAAGTTGACTTTTAGGATATTTCCTAAACAAACAAACAAAAAAATCTTCCCTGAAGATGATTTCAAAGTTGCTACCACCACTAGGAAAAATAGTTCTACAGTAACTTTGAAAATGCCTTCTCCCTTTTTCTCATTTTTGTTTCAAAAACTTAAGGTGAATTTATAGACAGAGTATACCATAACTAACAAAATGCCAATCAATGCAATTTTATATTGATTCATAATCTGAAGCTACACTAATATCAATATTCTCCAGTTTTTATAGATTGATAGATAGATAAAATATACTTGCATGTAGATTGATAGATAGATAGAATATACTTGCATCAGCCATTTCAACTATTTTGTTTCAACACATTGAATTAGATAGCCATTCAAGTACTATATTTGGATTTACTACATTTGGGTAATCTGCATCATAAAACTCCTTACTTTGTCTCATTCCACAAATCAGAATTAATAGATGTTAAAATTGTTCTAAAGATGTTTGATGTGATATAGATGCGGTCTTCACATATTAGACACTGGGTCTGAGCATAAAGTGAATTAATGAAAGGAATGAAAATAAGGTGGAAGCAAAAAATAGTTTAAAAATGAGATCATTGATGATAATCCCTAATCTCTGAAAATGCACTTGAAAGTTTCATAAGAATGTGACATGCTAATAGAGGTGCTGAAAAGTTAATTTAAGAACTGCCAATTTCCTTTTAAAAAGTCAAAAAATGGGGCACCCTGGTGGCTCAGTGGGTTAAAGCCTTTACCTTCAGCTCAGGTCATGATCCCAGGGTCCTGGGATGGAGCCCTGCATTGGGCTTTCTGCTCAGTGGGGAGACTGCTTCCCGCCTCTCTCTGCCTGCCTCTCTGCTTATTTGTGATCTGTCTGTCAAAAAAATAAAATCTTTTTTTAAAAAAGTCAAAAAGTATTGGGCACCTGGGTAGTTCAGTTGATTAGGCACCTGCTTTTGGTTCAGATCATGATCTCTGAGCCCTGGGGTCAAGCCCCATGTTGGGCTCCCTGATAGCAGGGTGTCTGCTTCTCTCTCTGCCACTCCCCTCTGCTTGTGCTTGCTGACACATAATCTCTCTCTCTCCCTCTCGAATGAATAAATAAAATCTTTAAAATTAAAAAAAATAAAAAGTCAAAAATATCATTGGAATTTGTGATATTATTTTTCTTCATATTCAATTGCATATCTGTGGCCATAAACATGTCCATTTTAAGATTGCTTGATGTCTGCCTACTCAGAAGTGACTCAGGACACTCTGTAAACAGAGGTCAGCATTTATTTCCAGTTTCCAGAGTATTCATGTAACATATTTTGCTTTTATAAATATAGGGTGGTTGCCATTAAAAAGAAGTATGCACACATTAGAGAATATTAAGAAAAGATATCACAATGGCATGTCACTTCACACCCTCAGGGATGACTATAATAAAAATAACAGATGATAATGAGTGTTAGCAAGAATGTGGAGAAGTAAAAACCCTCATATATTGCTGGTGATCATTCAAAATGGTGCAGTCACTTTGAAAAACAGTCTGGCATTTCTTCAAAAAGTCAAATATAGAGCTACCATATGACCTATAATTTCACTCCTATGAATATACTGAAGGGAATTAAATAAAACACTCACACAAAAACTAGTTAATGAATGTTCATTGTAGCATTATTCATAATTGCCACAAAGCCAAAAAAAAATCCCAGATGTTTATCAACTGATGAATGGATAAATACTAGGCAGTATAGCCATATAATAGCTTACTATTCAGCCATAAAAACAGATGAAGTACTGATAAATGCTTTAATAGGGATGAACCTTGAAGACATGCTAAGGAAAAGAAGCCCATCACAAAAGACCACATATTATATAACTCATTTATATAAAGTATTCAGAATAGGCAAATCTATAGTCACAGAAAGATTAATGACTGCCTAATACTAAGGGAGTTGAGGATAAATAGGGAATGAATGCTACTGGGTGTGAAGTTTCCCTTAGGGGTTATAGAAATATTGTAAAATCAGAAAATGATGATAGATGCACAATCCCATGAACATATTAAAAAATCATTGAATTGTATAGAATAAATGGATGAATCCTATGGTATATCAATAAAACTTTTTAAAAATTCATGGAATAAACAACACCGCATAATTCCCCCCAAAATAGAAATACTTAGAATTAACATTTTGGTATATGTTTAAGTATTATGACACACTTCCCATTTTTACATCAAAACTGCATATAAGAATGTAACATAACATTTTAATTAATGGTAAAATATACATATTCACAGACTTGGTATGCAAAAGTTGACAATTCCCTACAAATTAATATATGCACTTAATGTACTACAAGTCAAAGTTTCAATAGGATATTTTTAGAAATTAAAAACATAATTGTATAAGTTTTTTGAAACAAAAATAAGCAAGAATAATGTGGGAATTTTTAGAATAATTATTCATAAACAGGTAATAAATTATATTATGAATTAACTAAATGGATTAGTACTGGAATCAGTCTGGACATCTAGACAATGGAATAGAATAGTATATGACAAACAAAATTAAGTATAAGATATAACTTACTATATGATAAATATGGCATTTTAGATCACTAGGGAAAAGAAAGATGATAATTCAATAAATAATACTGGGATAATTGGCTAGCTATCTAGAAAGGACTTAAGTTACCTCACAGCCTATAGCAAAATAAATTTCAAGTGAATCAAAGATGTAGATACAAAATGAAATCTTTTTTTGTAATCTATTTAATTTAATTTAATTTTTTCAGTGTTCCAAGAGTCATTGTTTATGCACCACACCCAGTGCCCCATGCAGTATGTGCCCTCCTTAACACCCACCACCAGGCTTACCTAACCTCCCATCTCACTCCACTCAAAAACCCTCAGTTTGTTTCTCAGAGTCCACAGTCTCTCATAGTTCATCTCTCCCTCCAATTTTCCCTAATTCACTTTTCCTTTCCTTCTCCGAATGGCCTCCATGTTCTTTCTTATGCTCAACAAGTAAGTGAAACCATATGATAATTGACTTTCTCTGCTTGTCTTATTTCACTCGGCATAATCTCCTCCAGTCCCATCCATGTTGATGCAAAAGTTGGGTATTCATGCTTTCTGATGGAAGTGTAATATTCCATTGTATATATGAACCATATCTTCTTTATCCATTCATCTGTTGAAGGGCATCTTGGCCCTTAACACAGTTTGGTGATTGAGCCATTGCTGCTATGAACATTGGGGTACATATAGCCCTTCTTTTCACTGCATCTGTATCTTTGTGCTAAATACCAATTAGTGCAATTGCAGGGTCATAGGGAAGATTTATTTTTAATTTCTTAAGGAATCTCCACACTGTTTTCCAAAGTGGCTGCACCAACTTGCATTCCCACCAACAGTGTAAAGGGGTTACCCTTTATCCACATCCTCTCCAACACTTGTTTCTTGTCTTGTTAATTTTGGCCATTCTAACTGGTGTAAAGTGGTATGTCAATGTGGTTTTGATTTTAATTTCCCTGATGGTTGATGATGATGAACATTTTTTCATGTGTCTGTTAACCATTTGTATGTCTTCTTTGGAGAAGTGTCTGTTCATGTCTTCTGCCTATTTTCTGACGTAATTATCTGTTTTGTGTGTGTTGAGTTAGAGGAGTTCTTTATAGATCTTGGATATCAGCCCTTTGTCTGTACTGTCATTGCAAATATCTTTTCCCATTCCCTGGGTTGCCTCTTTGTTTTGTTGACTGTTTCCATTGCTGTGCAGAAGCTTTTGATCTTGAGGAAGTCCCAAAAGTTCATTTTCACTTTTGTTTCCTTTGTCTTTGGAGACATGTCTTGAAAGAAGTCGCTGTGGCCGATGGAGTAACCTCAAAGAGCTTACTACCTATGTTCTCCTCTAGGGTTTTGATAGATTCCTGCCTCGTGTTGAGGTCCTTTATCCATTTCAGGTTTATCTTTGTGTATAGTGTAAGTGAACGGTCGAGTTTTATTCTTCTATACATAGAGGTCCAATGTTTCCAGCACCATTTATTGAAAACACTGTCTTTTTTTTATGTATGTTTTCCTGCTTTGTCGAATATTATCTGACCACAGACTTGCGGGTCCATATCTGGACTCTCTACTCTGTCCCACTAGTCTATGTGTCTGTTTTTGTGCCAATACCATGCTATCCTGGTGATCACAGCTTTATAGTAAAATGTGAAATCAGGCAACATGATGCCCCCAGCTTTGTTTTTTTCTTTTTCAACATTTCCTTAAAATTCAGGGTCTTTTCTGGTTCCATACAAATTTTAGGATTCTTTGTTCCAGTACTTTGAAAAATGCTGGTGGAATTTTGATCAGGATGGCATTAAAAATATAGATTGCTCTGGGTGTATAGACATTTTAAAAATGTTTGTTCTTTGGACCCATGAACATGGATCCATGCTTTTCCATCTTTTTGTGTCTTCTTCAGTTTATTTCATGAACATCCTATAGTTCCTCAAGTAAAGATCCTTTTCCTCTTTAGTTAGGTTTATTTCAAGGTATCTTATGATTCTTGGTGCTACAGTAAATAGAATCAATTCTCTAATTTCCCTTTCTATATTTTCATTGTTAGTGTATAAGAAAGCAACTGATTTCTATACATTAATTTTGTATCCTGCCACGTTACTGAATTGCTGTATGGGTTCTAGTAGTTTGGGGGTGGAGTGTTTGGGTGTTCCATATAAAGTATCATTTTATCTGCAAAGAGAGAGAGTTTGACTTCTACTTTGCCAAATATGTTTTATTTCTTTTTGTTGTCTGATTGATGTTGTTAGGACTTCTAGTACAGTATTGAACAACAGTGGTGAGAGTGGGCATCCTTGTCGTGTTCCTGATCTCAAAGGGAAGGCTGTCAGCTTTTTGCCATTGAGAATGATATTCACTGTGGGTTTTTCATAGATAGATTTTATGAAATTGAGGAGTGTTCCCACTATCCATACACTTTGAAGAGTTTTAAACAGAAACGTATGCTGTATTTTTTCAAGTGCTTTTTCTGCATCGAGAGGACCATGTGTTTCTTCTCTCTTCTCTTATTGATTTGTTCTATCATATTGATTGACTTGTGAATGTTGAACCACCCTTGCATCTCAGAGATAAATCCCACCTGGTCCTGAAGGATAATCCTTTAAATGTACTGTTGGATCCTATTAGCTAGGATCATGTTGAGATTCTTAGCATCCATATTCATCAGGGATATTGGTCTGAAGTTCTCCTTTTTGGTGGGGTTTTTGCCTGGCTTGGGGATCAAGGTAATGCTGGCTTCATAAAAAGAGTCTGAAAGTTTTCCTTCTGTTTCCATTTTTTGAAACAGCTTCAGCAGAATAGGTATTATTTCTTCTTTGAAGGTTTGCTAGACTTCCCCAGGAACTTTGCAGGTCCTGGGCTCTTGTTTTTGGAGAGGTTTTTTGCTTCAATCTCGTTACTACATATTGGTATATTCAGGTTGTCAATTTCTTCCTGTTTCAGTCTTGGAAATTTACAGGTTTCCAGGAATGCAGCCATTTCTTCTAGGTTGCTTAACTTATTGGCATATAGCTGTTGATAATAATTTCTGATGATTGTTTCTATATCCTTGGTGTTAGTCATGATCTTGCCCTTTTCATTCATGATTTTATTTTATTTTTTTAAATATTTTATTTATTTACCTGACAGAGAGAGAGAGAGATCACAAGTAGGCAGAGAGGGAGGCAGAGAGAGGGGGGGAAGCAGGCTCCCCACTGAGGAGAGAGCCTAATGCGGGGCTAGATCCCAGGACCCTGAGATCATGACTTGAGCCAAAGGCAGAGGTTTAACCCACTGAGCCACCCAGGTGCCCCTCATTCATGATTTTATTAATTGTGTCCTCTCTATTTTCTGTCGGATTAGTTAGGCCAAGGTTTATCAATCTTATTAATTATTTCAAAGAACCATCTTCTAGTTTCATTGATGGTTTTACTATATCTCGATTTTCTAACTCATTGATCTCTGCTCTAATCTTAATTATTTTCCTTCTTGTATGTGGGGTTGGCTTAATTTGTTGTTGATTTTCCAGTTCTCTAAGATGTAAAGAGAGTTGGTGTATTCTGGATTTTTCAATTTTTTTGAGAGAGGCTTGGATGGCTATGTATTACCCCTTAGGACCGCCTTTGCTGTATTCCATAGGTTTTAGATTGATGTGTATTCATTCTTCTTGGTTTCCATGAACTGTTTAAGTTCTTTGATCTCCTGGTTGATCCAAACATTTTTGAGGAGGATGGTCTTTAGCTTCCAAGTGCTTATACTCCTTCCAAACTTGTGTGTGTGTGTGTGTGTGTGTGTGTGTGTGTGTGTGTGTGTGTGGTTGAGTTCCAGTTTCAAAGCATTGTTGTCTGAGAATATGCCAAGAGTAATCTCAATCTTTTGGTATTGGTTGAGCCCTGATTTGTGACCCAGTATGTGGTCTATTCTGGAGAAAGTTCCATGCGTGCTTGAAAAGAATATGTATTCTGTTGTTTTAGGGTGGGATGTTCTGTATATATCTATGAGGTCCATCTGGTCCAATGTGTCATTCAATGTTCTTATTTCTTTATTGATTTTCTACTTAGATGATCTGTCTGTTGCTGAGAGTGGCGTGTTAAGATCTCCTACAATTAATGTGTTCATATCAATATGACTATTTTGATTAACAGTTGTCTTATGTAGTTGGCTGCTCCCATATTGGGGGCATAAATATGTACAATTGCTAGATCTTCTTGGTGGATAGACCCTTTAAGAATGATGTAGTGTCCTTCTGTATCTCTGGTACAGTATTTAGCTTAAAATTTAATTTATCTGATATGAGAATCACTACCCCAGCTTTATTTTAAGGTCCATTGGCATGAAAGATGGCTCTCCACCCCTTCACTTTCAGTATGGATGTATCTTTAGGTTCCAAATGGGTCTCTTTTAGACAGCATATGGATGGGTCCTGTTGTTTTATCCTGTCTGCAACCCCATGCCATTTTATGGGAGCATTTAGGCCATTCACGTTGAGAGTAATTATTGAAAGAAAACTTTTTATTGACATCATGTTACTTGAGAAATCCTTGTTTCTATAGACTGTCTCAGCAAATTTTTGTTCTATGTCACTCTTGTTTTTTTTTCTTCTTTTATAGAACACCCCCCTTAATATTTCTTATAGTGCCTGCTTGGTGGTCACATACTCTTTTAAACCTTGCCAGTTTTGGAAGCTCTTTATCTCTCATCCATGTTGAATGTCAGCCTTACTGGATAAAGTATTCTTGGCTGCATATTCTCCTCATTTAGTGCCCTGAACATGTCTTGTCAGCTCTTTTTGGCTTGTCAGGTTTCTGTGGACAGGTCTGACATTATTCTGATGGTCCTTCCTCTGTACAGAAGGAATCTCTTCCCCCTAGCTGCCCTCAGGACCTCTCGAATAAATTATGATTTGTGAATTTCACAATTTGGTGTCTGGAGGTCTTTCCAGATTTGCTGATCTTGGTGGGGGGTCCTTTCTGCCTCTAGGATAAGAACACTTGTTCCATTTGACAGACTAGGGAAATTTTCATCCAGAATTTGTTCAACTATATCTTCTAGTTTTCTAGACTCAATGATAAATATATCTTCTAGTTTTGTAGAAGATATAGAAGATATAGTTATGATATAGCAGCATTATCTTTCTCCACCCCTTCAGGGATTCCAATAATTCTGATGTTGGAACGTTTCATGGTGCTATTTATTTCCCTAATTCTGTTTTCATGGTATCTAAGCTCTTTGTTCCAGGCCTTCTCCTGATCCTTCTTTTCTATCAGTTTGTCTTCTAGAGCACTGATTAGATCTTTTGCCTCAGTTACCCTAGCTCTCCATTGATGTTTCTGACCCCATAGAGATCCAGAAGTGTATAATCTTACATCTCACACTGATTTCATGGGTGTTCACAGTGTTTTGGTAGATATTTAGCTCACTTTAGGGAACTGATTGAAACAGAGTCTCCTACTTCTCCTTCATCTTGCCCCTACTCCCACAAAATAAAATTTAAAAATATTCAACATCATTGGAAATTAAAGAAAATAAAATTAATTCAAGGTTTCAACTTTTACTTATCATATTAACAAAGATGGAAAGAAATATTCCTATGAATTACTGACAATGATGAAGAAACTAATTTTCATACATCATTACTAGGTGTATAAATGTGTACATACTTTGAAGGTCAACATGGTACAAAGTAAAAAGAAAAACAAAATGTCTTTAAAATGTTTCCTTTGAGGTCACAATTTTACTTCTAAAAATTTTTCTTAGTCAGGATACCATCGAAATCCTGGAGGAGAACACAGGCAGTAACCTCTTTGACCTCTTAGCAACTTCTTACTAGACACATCACTGGAGGCAAGGGAAACAAAAGCAAAAATGAACAATTGGGATGAGCTATTTCATCTTCATCAAGATAAAATCTTCTGCACAGTGAAGGAAACAAAACTAAAAAGCAACCTATAGAATGGGAGAAGATTTTTGCAAATGACAGATCTGATAAAGGGTTAATATCCAAAATCTATACAGAACTTACCAAACTCAACACCCAAAACACAAATAATCCAGTTAAGAAATGAGCAGAAGACATGAAGAGATATTTCCACAAAGAAGACATCCAGATGGCTAACAGACAAATGAAAAGATGCTCAACATCACTCATCATCAGGGAAATACAAATAAAAACCATGATGAGATAGTATGTCACACCTGTCAGAATGGCTAAAATTAACAACAGAAAAAACAGCAGGTGTTGGTGAGGGTGCAGAGAAAGGAGAACACTTTTGCATTGTTGGTGTGAATGTGAAGTGATGCAGACACTGTGGAAAACAGCATGGAAGTTCCTCAAAAAGTTAAAAATAAAACTGACCTACCCTGCAATTGCACTACTAAGTATATAACTGCAGGATACAAAATTACTGATTTGAAGGGGTACACGCACTCCAATGTTTATAGCAGCTTTATCAAAAATAACCAAATTCTAGAAAGACCCCAAATGACCATCGACTGATGAATGGATAAAGAGGTGGAATATATATTACTCTGCCATCAAAAGAATGAAATCTTGCCATTTACAATGATGAGGATTAGGCTAGAGTGTATTATGCTAAGTGAAATAAGTCAGTCAGAAAAAAACAAATATCATATGATCTCAGTCATATGTGGAATTTAAGAAATAAAACAGATGAACACAGGGGAGGAGAGAGGGAAACAAACTGTGAGAGATTCTTAATGATGAAGAACAAACTGAGGGTTGACAGAAGGATGTGAGTGGGGGATGGGCTAGATGGGTGATGGCTATTAAAGAGGACACTTGTGATGGTAACTAGGTATTGTATGTAAGTAATGAATCACTGATTTCTACTCCAGAAACCACTATTGTACTGTATGGTAACTAATTTTTTTTATAAATAAATAAAAATGTATCCAAGTGATAAGGATATTCTTTGTAGGTTAAGGATATAGTGTGAGATTTAATAGTGAAAAATTGAACCTAGTTATTTACCAACTCAGGCAAAATTTGACACACATATGCAACTGATTATTATGCAAATATTAAAAGGAACATATTGAGTTTCCTAAAGATGCTGGTGGGATGTTGTTGAAAACAAAAAATAGATTCAACATATTAAGATGAAAAGAAAGAGAGAGACAGAAACACTCAGAGAGAGAAAAGAAACTGGAAGCAAGGAAAGATAAACTCCACAATGTCAATAGTCCATTATCTTTGTATAGTGTAATCACACATTTTAATTACACATTTTTGTCTTCATTTCTATTTTCCCTAAGGAACATATATTGTTATGATAAATTTTGTTTCCATATGCTTTATATAGACTACAATCCAAGTCTCAAACTGACCACAGAGTAACTCACAAATGGGACATATCCAAGTAGATTCAAGAATCAGTAAACTACAAGACAAATTAATAGAAACCAAAGCCAAACATACCAAATTAAAGTGCTGAAAACTAAGACAAAAAAATTTGTTTTTGAATGAAGCCTGGTAAAAATCAGGAATTACCTAGAAATGAATGTAGTAGCCTGAACTGTGTCTCCAAAACTTTTTTATGTAAAAGTCCCAACTCCTAGTACTTCAGAATGTGACCCTATTTGGAGACAGGTTCTTTAGAGAAATAATAAGGTAAAATGAGGGCATATGGGTAGGGTCTAATCCAATATGACTGGTGTCCTTAAATAAGAAAAGAATATGCACACATGAAGATGGAAGACCATATGAAGGCACAGGGAAAAGACGGCCATCTACAAGCCAAGCTGTGGACAATGAGAGCGAAAAAAAAAAATTTTAAGAGAATGTCTTCCCCACTCTTAGTTTTGACTCCTGTGAGCTCCCACTGGGTGTTTGTTGCCACTGTCATGAGACTACTGGGGGACTGAGTCAAGACAATTGAAAGAAATAACACAAATAGGAATTTATAACACTCTCTCTGACTGCTAATGATTTCTTTCCTCCTCTCTGAGAAAGAAACAGTGGGATTCTCCTGAAGAAGAAATCTAAAATGTCAGTGACTGGGAACAATGGTGGTTGTATGTATTATCATTTTAGTCTTCAACTCCTAGTATTATACTATATATCATAGAGTTAGACACATTCATGAAAAATTTTATATAACTTAAGATGTATTTACATCAGGTTTGCTTCTAAACAAATTGTTTACTTTAAGTCCCATACAGTTTCTCTGCTGTTTTCCAATTAGTTGAATGTCTCAGCTTTAGTTTTCTGTTGCACTTTTTGTTTGTTTTTGCTTGTTTTAGTTCTTTGCATAGGAAAGGCTTTAGGTGTATCAGAATAAACAAGGGAAAGAATAATCAAATGAGTTCTAGCTTCAATTTGATCTCCAGCTCTATGACCTTGGACAAATAATTTAAACTCTGTTTTATCAGGTAAAAATAATTAGTTTGGATGAGATAATTAATAATTAATAGGTTTCTTGAAGTTCTAATACTCTGACTTCTTGGGCTGTGTAGTAGACATTATAATGTGTTCCCAAATTCCCACTCCCTTGTCCATGACTGCTGGCTGATATTCCAATCCTGGAATTGCTTTCATCTGAGAGTCTAGTCATACAAGGGCATGCTCCTACATCCAATGACTTGTAGATAGGAGAATATAAATGTCCATTCCCCTCATCCAAACTCTGAACACTTATGAAGGGTCATTCTAGTTTCACAGAACACTGTCAGGTTAACTGAGACTTATTTTGAGGACAACTTTTGCAACACAATTTCTCCTTTTTTAAACCAAGGTATAATTGACATATAACATTATATTGGTTTCAACACAACGTACAACACAGTGTACAACACAATGATTCAATGTTTCTATGCATTGCAGGATGATAACCACAATAATCCTCGTTAACATCCATCATCTCTATCCAATCTTGTTACCTTCCTTTCACCTAAAAGGTATAAATTCTGAAAGAATTTCCTAATAAAATTACAGCATGCTAATCTTTTCTCAGAGTCTGCTTCCCAAGGAGCCCAGACTTCAACAAATCGGAAATAGTATTTCTCTTCTCTGGGGATTTTATTTTTACCTCTGTCTCCATGGTGTTTGCATTCCATAATGTATACTGATTGTATGTTTTTTATGCAGTATTTTTCGTTCCTACTAATTTCAACTTCTTGAAGTCAGAAACAATGCATTTAATTTTTTGTCATAGCAGCTAACATTTATTCATTATTTGTTGGTTGAGTAAAGGCATAAATGAAATTATATTGAAATAGTCATAATTTTCCCTGCTTGATCTCTCTAGAATCACCAAAAATATTTTTGTAAGTTTTTCTGTTTATTATAGTGGTTGTGGTTTCCCTAATCTAATGAATCGTTTTCATAATTTTTGTGTAATTCTGTTGGTTTTGTGACATCTTTACAACCATGTGATACTTAGGGTTTTATTGCTGGCAATGGAGGTATTAAATACTGGGATTCCATGATAGGTTTTCTAACTGGTTTGTCAATAGTAAACTTAAAAACTTTAATTGCTCAAACTAACAAAGAAAATTTAGGCTACATCAAGGATTTAAAAGGAAGTTTCCTTGCTTTCTATTGTATTTTTAAAGCCAGTTGGTGTTTTTTATTATTTTTTTACTATCCATAGGTATAATCAGTTGCTATTCATTTGAAAGTCATAAATAAGAATGCCATATAATTTGTAATTGCACCGTCAAGTTCATTCTTTGTCTAGGCTTTCATTTCTATAGAGTGTTCCATTTAGTGGAGGTTTTTAGAATAAAGTAAGAGACCAATCAAGTACTATACAGCCTTTGCATTGTATTAGCCCTTTTCCAAAGCTTTCCCTTCTGTTTTCCAAATTATGTTTCTGTAATTCATGACCTTACAAGTTCTCAGTGATTTGATTTTCGTGTCCAATCTCAGATGCTCTTTCAATATATGGTGTCATAACTCATATTCCCCTCTTAAAGAAAGAAAGAAAAAAAGAAAGAAGGAAGGAAGGAAGGAAGGGAGAAAGAAAGTAAGCAAGCCTCCACACTGAAGATCCATTCAAACCATTCTACTTTTGTATCACTGAACTCCATCTTTGGAATTTTCATTTCAAATAAAAAATAGCAACTTCTATCTTGCAGATACTTAACAGTATAATATGTGAGCATTTCTATATTGCCACACCAAAAGTCCCAATGACAAGCCAAAAATCACCTTAAGCATCTATTGCAATCAGATACATTTGTCAACATTGGTAACAAAGTCATCACCTATTTTGCTAATATCAGAATTATCTCAGCCAGATTCTATATTATCCTCTACCATTCTTCCACCAAATTGTTTCAAGAAGATAATTCCAAAAATATATAATTTTTAAAAGGCATAGTATAACTATTCTATGGATTTAGGTATACAAGAATTTACCCAAAGTGATATCCAGGACATCTTGAGTAAAAAGAAAAGGAAATATTAGAAAATAATATTAGTGGCCTGATCATATTGAAAAATTAATAAAATGTTAAGGAAGGCACTTGAAGGCACTTGTTAAGGAAGGATGATAACTGGGTGTTATACACAACTAATGAATTGTTGAACACTACATCAAAAATTAATGATGTAACATATGTTGGTTAATTTAACATAATAAAAAATTTTAAAAATGTGTCTATATATTTGGCCATCATAGAACAGAATGTAGAAGTTATACAAGAAACTGTTATCATCAGTTATGTTCAGACAGACAGGAGAGGAGGATACTTGGGGTAAGAAGAAACCATGAAACATTTCTTTATATATGGCTTTGTAGTTTTTAATTATTAAATGGAGTATGTATGGACCATGTAGTTAAAATGAAGCAAAGTAGTTAAAGGGCAAGGAGTAAATATTATCATCTTTTTTAAAAATTATTGTGTTCAATTAGCCAACATACTAAGTTAGTTTTTGATGTAGTGTTCAATGATTCATTGGTTGTGTGTAACACCTAGTGCTCACCACTACATGTGCCCTCCTTAATACCCATCATACTGCTACCTCATCCACCTACTCCCATCCCTTCTGTAACTCTCAGTTTGTTTCCCAGAGTCCAGAGTCCCTCATGGTTTGTCTCCCTCCCTGACTTCTTCCCATTCAGTTTTACCTTCCTTTCCCTGTGGTGCTCCATGCTATTCCTTATGTTCCACATATGAGTGGAACCATATGATAACAATCTTTCTCTGCTTGACTTATTTCACTTAGCATAATATCCTCCAATTCCATCCATGTCGATGCAAATGGTGAGTATTCATCCTTTCCAATGGCTAAGTAATATTCCATTATATAATAGAGCTACCCTATGACCCAGCAATTGCACTACTAGGTATTTACCTCAAAGATACAGATGTAATATTACCATTGTTTAACATCTATTAACTTTTATCCTTTTCTCAAAGCAAAACTACTTTCCCTCTTTGGTATAGTACAAATGGAATCCCCATGTGAAACATTTTTCCCTATCTAGAATAATATCTCATTTTTCATACCAGTTTCATATATTTCTTCTTTTTTAAAAACATTCATTACAATGACTCTCTCCATGAAAACTTATGACCATCCCAATGACAATCTCTTACCACTTCAGTGGAACACAAGGTGGGCAAAGATCCAAGTAGGAAAGACCAATTATCAAATCCATCAATTAGGGCCCTGCTTGTATCTTTTTTATCAACTTAATTTATTACGTGAAGATTTCATTTTATTACAATCAATAATCACTTTAAGTGAATGATAATCTAAGTTTCACAAGCATGTTAGAATTTCACAGTCTGCTTTTATCAGAAAAGTCTTAGTCAATATTTTTGCAAACCAATACCTATTACCAGTATATGATAGATCTTATGTAAGCTAAAATGGGTTATGTCTTTTTCCCCCTACTTATTTATTTATTTACTTTAAAATTTTTATTTATCTTTTTAATTTCTTTTCAGTGTTCCAGAATTCATTGTTTATGCACCACATCCAGTGCTCCATGCAATATGTGTGCCCTCCTCAATACCCACCAGGCTCACCAAACCTCCCACCTCCCTCCCCTCCAAAACCCTCCATTTTTTTTCTCAGAGTCCACAGTTTCTCATGGTTTATCTCCCCTTCCAATTTCCCCAAACTCACTTCTCCCCTCCATCTCCCCATGTCCTCCGTGTTATTCCTTATGCTCCACAAATAAGCAAAACCATATGATAATTGACTGTCTCTGCTTGACTTATTTCACTCAGCATAATCTCTTCCAGTCCTATACATGTTGATACAAAAGGTGGGTATTCATCCTTTCTGATGTAGGCATAATACTCCATAGTGTATATGGGCCATATCTTCTTTATCCATTCATCTGTTGAAGGGCATCTTGGTCCTTTCCACAGTTTGGTGACCGTGGCCATTGCTATTTATGAACACTGGCGTAGAGATGGCCCTTCTTTTCACTACATCTGTATCTTTGAGGTAAATATGCAATAGTGCAATTTCATGTCATAGGGAAGCTCTATTTTTAATTTCTTAAGGAATCTCCACACTGTTTTCCAAAGTGGCTTCACCAACTTGCATTCCCACCAACAGTATAAGACGGTTCCTCTTTCTCCACATCCTCTCCAGCACACGTTGTTTACTGTCTTGTTAATTTTTTTCCATTCTAACTGGTGTAAGTTGGTATCTGAATGTGGTTTTGATTTGAATCTCCCTGATGGTTAGTGATGATGAATATTGTCTCATTTGTCTGTTAGTCATTTGTATGTCTTCTTTGGAGAAGTGTTTGTTCATGTCTTCTGGGTCATGTCCTAATAACAGTATTTTAGCAAAAAATTTAATCAGTTGATTATTTGTGGTATTTTCTGAGAATACTTTCATCTTAAGTTACTCTCATATGTAACATATCTTCAACTCTGTAGTCAATATTCTTAGGTATATTTTTGAGTCTTTGTAATTTATATTTTTATATGTATGCATATATGTGTGTGCATCTTTGTGGCTGTGTGTTTTTGCTTTCCTTATTGGATTGCAAACTTCCCAATAGATTATAGGAGGTTTTCCATTGTAATACCCATAGTTTCTGTTAATTCTTTCCAAAACCTGGTTGACCTACTCCACAAATGGAGTGAAAACAGAACAGCAGGATTACGAATGTGGCATGAGGAGGTATTAAGATAGTGTTGCAGGGAAGAAAGAAAACGTGTTTTTCATTTTTTACTACCAAGGTAGGAAAAAAAAATGGAGGTCTTAATGCTAGAATTTTTATAGTCAAATACATTTTCTTGCTTGAATATAAATGTTAATCATGCTTTGTGTTTTAGTTCTTTCTTGGTACATTAAGATAGATGTTGACTATATGGAATAATAAGTCCTAATTCATTCTTAATATTCTTTGCTATAACAAGTAACAAATTGAAGATGGGCACTTTCTGCTTAATTTTTTATTATAAAAGATGATCTGTCCACATCCTGAAATTGAAACTCTGGCTATTGTATACAAATACTTCGATGGAAATTAAAATGAAACTATATCAAGGGAAAAGAAAACTAACTTCCTCTATTTTTTTTAATTTTTTTAAGATTTTATTTATTTATTTGACAGACAGAGATCACAAGTAGGCAGAGAGGCAGGCAGAGAGAGAGGAAGGGAAGCAGGCTCCCTGCTGAGCAAAGACTCCCCCTCCCAATGCGGGGCTTAATCCCAGGACCCTAGGATCATGACCTGAGCCTAAGGCAGAGGCTTTAACCCACTGAGCCACCCACCCTGAACTTCCTCTATTTTAACCTCAGGCTGGGACCAACCTTAGGTAGTTAGAATGATATTCATAATAATGATCACAGAAAAATATAGAAAAAGCCATACTTTATTTTTGAGTGTTTCTCTAACAAAACTTAACTAAAGTGCCTGAGATGTAGAATATCTTATCCAAAGGAACACTCTCTCAGGTTTACTGGGGTTTAGCATGGAAACATACTGAGCAGAGCCTCTGAATCACACTTAGGATAGGAACATAAGGGATTTGGCTCAAAACTCCCAGAAAGATCACACAATCAGAATAGGCAAGAGTACAATTAAGATCTGCTGAATCTCAGTGCTCTTCCCATGACATGAGTTACAGAAAAATGATGTGAAATGTGAGTTGGTTACTTTTGGTCCCACATTAGGAACTTTGGTGTGTACCCTCAATCACAGATGTATGTTTAATGGGAAGAGGATAATTTAGCTCTTAGTAAATGTTTTCTACACTCTTTGTATGCTATACCATGGAGCCAACTGGTTACTAAGCTGACATATGAACAATTTTGAATTTGACAATTTTATATCATTTCATTATTACAACGTGATAACTTATAGAATTGATTTTAAACAACTGGCTCTCTTAAAGGTAAAAATAAAAAAAAAAAAGAAAAGAAATTCAGACCCATAGCCATAGAAATCATTCAGCAAATACTTTTTAATGTAATTTTAAATTCTATGGTTAATACTTGTCCGTATGATGACACTCTTAGTTTTAAGATGATTATGTCTTAGAATCTAATCTTGAAAGGAGTTACCTGCTCCATTCCTTTTCCTCCGAGTATGAAGGGAAAGAGTAATTTCTTACTCTGAAATAGGTATGTTGCTGGGAATGATGGCAATGACAGTTCTTATAAATTAGTGGGTGGTAACTATAGTATTCTGTTTTGAAACATCTACCATTTGCAATTCAGTATGTTTTGTCTTTTTATTTCTGACTCAATGGGTCTTATCATTTTAAAAGTTCTCATGAATCTCCCTCTCCCTGTTCTTGTATTTTTTTAATAATTTAAAATTTTCCTAATGTATGCATTTTAGTTTTCTTTCCATATTGGTTTTGCACTTGTATGGCATATTTATAGTGGTTATAAACCAGGACAATGTTACTGACTGATCAGTGCTTCATAATAAGAGAACATCTAAGTGAACAGAAAATGTAGATATTAAAAATAAAAAGAGAACTGGGCTCCATGTTACTCATGATCTCATACAAGAAATTCATATATTATGTCTGTATGGATAAACGAAAATATAAAAATAAATTTTAGGTGGGGTGCCTGGGTGGCTCAGCGGGTTAAGCTTCTACATCTCTACTGAGGTCATGATCTCAGGGTCCTGGATTGGAGCCCCACATGGGGCTCCCTCCTCAGCAGGGAGCCTGCTCCTCCCTCTACCTCTGCCTCCCACTCCCCCTGCTTGTGCTCTCTCACTCTGCCAAAGAAATAAATAAAATATTAAAAAAATAACTTTTAGGAAATTATGAATAAACCAGGAGGAATTTGATTGCCAGTTATTATCTAATGAATATCTATTTATTACTAAAATGAGGAGAATTCTTTTTTATTCTTTGCAGAAGTTTTACTGACATGTCATGTGTTTATATACTGGAAGAGACTTACAAGCTGCTGGTGTTGTCTGATGATTTGTCAGCAAAATTGCCACTGACTTCAACAATGTAGCAAGACTTGCTGCATATTCTCCTTTAGATATGAGCCACAGAAATACAAAATAGGATGGTGCATCATTTTAAATTTATTATCCCCTTAGGTATAAGTAGGTTGCAATGCAGACAGAACACTTGACTGGTATTAGACAAATCAGAACACCTGAGGGAGAATTTTACTCAGTTTTCTACCTGCCAATGTTCCAGGTAGAAAGTGTAAAACACTGAGTTTTCCTTGTGAGAATGTGTGTGTGTGTGTCTGTCTGCCTGTCTGTCTGTGTGTCAGCATATCCCAAATAATGTTTTTCATTGAAATAAAATTGGTAATGTTGAAGCTTCATAATTCTATGAAACATAAAACCCCAATGGTTAGAAAAACAGTTTAAGTTCTTATTAAATTTGATATTATTTTTAATATTTTCAAATAAATATTTTCTAAATTTAAGAACATTTGTTATATCATTTAAATCTTTTGATGTTCAATAAAAATTTATTTTTTAAATTTTTATTGAAATTCTAGTTAGTTAACATGCAGTATTATGTTATTTTCAGGTGTACAATATAGTGATTTAACAATTCCATACATCACCCGGTGCTCATCACAAGTATACTCCTTAATTCCCACCACCTATTTTTCCCCGTCCTCCACCCATCTCCCTTCTGGTAACCATCAGTCTATTCTCCATAGTTAAGAGTTTGTTTCTTGGTTTCTTGCTCTCTTTCTCTCACCTTTTTACCCCTTTACTTATTTGTTTTGTTTCTTAAATTCCACATATGAGTGAAGTCATGGTATTTGTTTTTCTCTTATTGACTTAATTTTGCTTAGCATTATACTCTCTACTCCAACTATGTTGATGCAAATGGCAAGGTATCATTATTTTCTGTAGCTGAATAACAATATTCCATCATATATATACACCTGCTTCCATACTCTAGCTACTATAAATAATGCTGATATAAACATAGGGGTGTGAGTACCCCAGTGAATTAGTGTTTTATATACCCAGTAGTGCTATTGGTAGATCATAGGGTAATACTATTTTTGACCTTTTGAAGAAATTCAATATTGTTTTCCACATTAGCTGCACCAGTTTGCATTATTAAGGTGTACAGAATCTATAAAATATGATAAGGCATACCTGGAAAAATACTTTATTTTTTTAAAGTAAGAACAGCCAAAATAACCTTCCTCATCTACACTGAGGATTTATATCCACCCTCACCTTTTTCTTCTGTCAGTGTTTCTGTGCATTTGTTTTTGTTCTGGTAGTATATAAATCTTATACTTTGGGTTCATTTTGGCTAGGTTCTTTTTTTTTTTCCTTGTCATTTACTTTTGTCAGTCTTTTTGTTTGTCCGTTTTGTTTGTATACTTTATAAACCTTACATTTGGGGCCCATTCTGGCTGGGTATTCATTTTTTTTTCATGTCTCTCTCTTTCTTTTCTTTGTTTCTCTTTTCTTTCTCTTTGGTGGGAACTCCCGATTGCTCAGAAGTGTTCCAGGATGCACCTTGCCTGGATCACTGTTGATACATTCAGCTACACATCCCCTCAGCCATCTCTCACCAAAATGACTATGAGGAGGAATGC
The DNA here is from genome assembly GCF_010015895.1 of Lontra canadensis. Classification (NCBI taxonomy): domain Eukaryota; kingdom Metazoa; phylum Chordata; class Mammalia; order Carnivora; family Mustelidae; genus Lontra; species Lontra canadensis. The sequence continues at coordinate 5,240,828 of NW_022631075.1, read as the reverse complement.
CCTACAGAGGAAAAATTCAGAGACTATGCCCTTTCCATCAAAGCTATTGGATATGGACATAAACAGTATGTCAGAAAGGAAGTTCAGGCTAACAATTATTCAGGCAATGACTAGGTTGGAGAAAACCATTAATGACAACATGGAATCAATTAGCACAGAAGTAAAGCCACCAGGGAAAAAGTTAAAAATGCTATCCATGAGCTCCCATCTAATCTAAATCCTCTAACAGCTAAGGGAACTGAGGCAGAAGATAGAATTAGTGATCTAGAGGAAAAAAACTGATAGAGAAAAACGATCAGGAGGAGGCCTGGAACAAAGAGCTTAGAAGCCATGAAAACAGAATTAGGGAAATAAATGACACCATGAAACGTTCCAACATCTGAATTATTGGAATCCCTGAGGGGAAGGAGAAAGAAAGAAGATTAAAAGATATAGTTAAACAAATTGTCCATATAGAGGATATAGTTGAACAAATTTTCCCAGTCTGAGGAAAGGAACCAGAGTTCATGTCCTAGAGGCAGAAAGGTCTCCCCCCAGATCATAGAATCTAGAAAGACCTCCAGACACCTGATTGTGAAACTGATGAATCATAATTTTAGACAGGAGCTCTTGAGAGCAGCTAAGGAGAAGAGATTCCGTACATACAGAGGAAGGCCCATCAGAACAATGTCAGACCTGTCCACAGAAACCGGGCAAGCCAGAAAGGGCTGGCAAGATGTATTCAGGGCACTAAATGAAAAGAACATGCACCCACAAATACTTTATCCAGCAAGGCTGACATTCAAAAAGAATGGCAAGATAAAGAGCTTCCAAGACTGGCAAGGTTTAAAAGAGTATGTGACCACCAAGCAGGCACTACAAGAAATAATAAGTGGGTTCCATAAAAGAAAAAAGGACCCAAGAGTGTAATAGAACAGAAATTTACAGAGACAATCTATGGAAACAAGGACTTCACAGGCAACATGATGTCAATAAAAACGTATCTTTCAATAACCACTGTCAACATGAACAGCCTACACTCCCATAAAATGACACAGGGCTGCAGACTGGATAAAACGACAGGACCCCTTCATATGTTGTCTACAAGAGACCCATTTTGAACCTAAGGATACACCCAGACTGAAAGTGAAGGGATGGAAAAGCATCTTTCATGCCAATGGGCCTCAAAAGAAGGCTGGGGTAGCAATTCTCATATCAGATACCTAGATTTTAGATTAAATACTACAGTCAGATATAAAGAAGGGCACTACATCATTCTTAGGGGGTCTATCCACCAAGAAAATCTAACAATTGCAAATGTTTTTGCCCCCAATATGGGAGCAGCCAACTACATAAGAGAACTGTTAATCAAGATAAAGAGTCATATGGATATGAATACATTAATCGTAGGGAATTTTAACATGACTCTCTCAGTAATAGACAGATCATCCAAGCAGAAAATCAATAAAGAAATAAGAACATTGAATGACACATTGGACCAGATCGACCTCATAGATATATACAGAACATACCACCCTAAAACAACAAAATACCCATTCTTCTCAAGCGCACATGGAACTTTCTCCAGAATAAACCACATACTGGGTTACAAATCGGTGCTCAACTGATACCAAAAGATTGAGATTATTCCCTGCATTTTCTAAGACCACAATGCTTTGAAACTGGAACTCAACCACAAGAAAAAGTATGGAAGGAATTCAAACATCTGGAAGCTAAAAACCATCCTCCTCAAGAACTTTTGGATCAACCAGGAAATCAAAGAAGTACTTAAACAATTCATGGAAACCATTGAGAATGAAGACACTTCAGTCCAAAACCTATGGGATACAGCAAAGGTGGTCTTAAGGGGAAAATACATAGCCATCCAAGCCTCCCTCAAAAAAATTGAAAAATCCAGAATACACCAGCTGTCTCCATACCTTAAAGAACTGGAAAATCAACAACAAATTAAGCCAACCCCACACACAAGAAGGGAAATAATCAAGATTATAGCAGAGATCATTGAGATAGAAACTAGAGATACAGTACAACACATCAACGAACTAGAAGCTGGTTTTTTGAAAGAATCAATAAGGTCGGTAAACCATTGGCCAAACTAATCAAAAAAAAAAAAAAAGAGAGAGAGAGAGGACCCAAATTAATAAAACTGTGAATGAAAAGGGAGGCATCATGACTAATACCAAGGAAATAGAAACAATCATCAGAAATTATTATCAACAATTATATGCCAATAAATTAAGCAACCTTGATAAAATGGCTGCATTCCTGGAAACCTATAAACTTCCAGAACAAAATCAAGAAGAAACTGACAACCTGATTAGACCAATATCTAGTAATGAAATTGAAGCAGTGATCAAAAAATTCCCAAAACCCAAGAGCTCAGAACCTGACAGATTCCCTGGGGAATTCTACTAAAATTTCAAAGAAGAAGTAATGCCTATTTTCCTGAAGCGGTTTCAAAAAATTGGAGAAGGAAAGAAGGGAAGCAGAAGGAAGCAGAAGGAAAACTTCCAGACTCTATTTATGAAACCAGCATTAGCTTGATCCCCAAACCAGGCAAAAACCCCACCAAAAAGGAGAATTTCAGACCAATATCCCTGATGAATATGGGTGCTAAGATTCTTAACAAGATCCTAGCAAATAGGCTCCAACAGTACACTAAAAGGATTATCCACCATGACCAGGTGGGATTTATCCATAGATGCAGGGGTGGTTCAACATTCACAAATCAATCAATGTGTTAGAACAAATCAATAAGAGAAGAGAGAAAAGCCACATGTCGAAGAGATTGCTGCCTATGTTCTCCACTAGGATTCTGATTGATTCCTGATTCTGATTGATGCAGAAAAAGCATTGGACAAGATACAGCATCCATCCATGATTAAAATGCTTCCAAGTATAGGGATAGAGGGAACATTCATCAACTTCATAAAATCTATCTATGAAAAACCGAATATCATTCTCAATGGGGAAAAACCGACAGCCTTCCCTTTTAGGTCAGGAACATGACAAAGATACCCACTCTCAGCACTGTTCAACATAGTACTAAAAGCCCTAGCAACAGCAATCAGACAACAAAGAGAAATAAAAGGTATTCTAATTGACAAAGAAGAAGTCAAACTCTCTCTCTTTGCAGATAACATGATACTTTATATGGAAAACCCAAAAGACTCCACCCCAAACTACTAGAACTCATGCAGCAATTCAGTAATGTGGCAGGATAAAAAATCAATGAACAGAAATCTTTTGCTTTCTTACACATTAACAATGAAAATATAGAAAGGAAAACTAGAGAAAGAATTCCATTTACTATAGCACCAAGAACCATAAGATACCTGGGAATAAAACTAACCAAAGATGTAAAGGATCTGTACTCAAGGAACTACAGAACACTCATGAAAGAAATTGAAGACACAAAAAGATAGAAGACCATTCCATGCTCATTGATTGAAACAATAAACATTCTTAAAATGTCTATACTGCCTAGAGCGATATATACTTTCAATGCCATTCTGATCAAAATTTCACTGGCATTTTTCAAAGAGCTGAAGCAAACAATCCCAAAATTTGTATGGAATCAGAAAAGATCCCAAATTGCTAAGGAAATGTTGAAAAAGAAAAACAAAACTGGGAGCATCATGTTGCCTGATTTCAAGCTTTACTACAAAGCTGTAATCACCAAGACAGCATGGTACTAGCACAAAAACAGACACATAGACCAGTGGAACAGAGTAGAGAGCCCAGATAGGGACTCTCAACTCTATATTCAAATAATCTTTGACAAAGCAGGAAAACATATACAGTGGAAAAAAGACCATCTCTTCAGTAAATGCTGCTGGGAAAATTGGACAGCTATGTGTAGAAGAATGAAAATCAACCATTCTCTTACACCATACACAAAGATAAACTCGAAATGGATAAAAGACCTCAACATGACTCAGGAATCAATTAGAATCCTAGTGGAGAACATAAGCAGTAATCTCTTCGATATTGGCCACAGCAACTTCTTTCAAGATATGTCTCCAAAGGCAAAGGAAACAAAAGTGAAAATGAACTTTTGGGACTTCATCAAGATCAAAAGCTACTTTACAGCAAAGGAAACAGTCAAGAAAACAAAGAGGCAATCCACGGAATGGGAGAAGATATTCTCAAGTGACACTACAAGGACTGATATCCAAGATCTATAAAGAACTCCTCAAACTCAACACACACAAAACAGATAATCACGTCAAAAAATAGGCAGAAGACATGAACAGACACTTCTCCAAAGAAGACATACAATTTGCTAACAGACACATGAAAAAATGTTCATCAACATCAGCCATTAGGGAGATTCAAATCAAAACCACATTGAAATACCACCTTACACCAGTTAGAATGGACAAAATTAACAAGACAGTAAACAACGTGTGTTGGAGAGGATGTGGAGAAAAGGGAACCCTCTTACACTATTGGTGGAAATGTAAGTTGGTGCAGCCACTTTGGAAAACAATGTAGAGATTCCTTAAGAAATTAAAAATAGAGCTTCCCTATGAACCTACAATTGCACTACTGGGTATTTACCCCAAAGATACATATGTGGTGAAAAGAAGGGTCATCTGTACCCCAATGTTCATAGCAGCAACAGCCACAGTTGCCAAATTGTGGAAAAGGCCACAAACTGTGGAAAGATGCCCTTCAACGGATGAATGGATAAAGAAGATATGGCCCGTATATACTATGGAGTATTATGTCTCCATCAGAAAGGATGAATACCCAACTTTTGTATCGACATGGATGGGACTGGAAGAGATTATGCTGAGTGAAATAAGTCAAAAAGAGAAAGTCAATTATCATATGGTTTTGCTTATTTGTGGAGCATAAAGAATAGCACAGAAGACATTGGGAGATGGAGAGGGAAGTGAGTTTGGGGAAATTGGAGGGGGAGATGAAAAATGAGAGACTGTGGAGTCTGAGAAACAAACTGAGGATTTTGGAGGGGAGATGGGTGGGATGTTGGGTGAGCCTGGTTGTGGGTATTATGGAGGGCACATATTGCATAGAGCACTGGGTGTGGTGCATAAACAACGAATTCTGGAATACTGAAAAGATATTTAAAAAATAAATAAAAATTTTTAAAAAGTAATAAAAATGAATATAATGAAAAAAAGAAAGTGTATGAGCAGCCAAATAAAATAGAAGGCCAAAAGATGAAGTTTTGACCCCCTAATCATCATACTCTGAACAATTTAGTTCAACTGTACAGCACAGGGATAAAGAAACTAAATTTGGGATTTGTTCCATACGTGAGTTCATTTGTTTACTCATTAAAAGAGAAAAATCCTTATCTCCATATTATAGATTCCATCCTTCATATAAGCCAGCTCATTCAAAACCATGTGTTAGCATTCACAAGGGAGAGCTCAGTATAGGCACATCTCCTCATTTGGAAAATAATTCAAAGTGCATGCTTTAGGGAGGAGGGGGTTCAGTGATACCATCTTTATATATGACTGGCAGTATACACAACTTGATTACTAAATATGACACATAACTTTCACTGTCTTTAACTTTATTGGTGTCCTTATAGTGGAACATGAGCTCTGTCCTGAGGTATCCAGTAGCTTACAGAAGAAGAAATAATTGTATAAACAAGGTATATAATGCAACCCACAATATATTCTCACAATTGACTCTACCAAAAGGGGGAAATGACTCTTACTTCTTTTCTGTAAATGTCTTTAGGAATTATTATCCAAAGACAGAGCTCTGAATCTTATCACATAAGTACTAAATTCATTACCATTGAGTTGGAAAAACACTATAAAGCCTTTTAACTGTCACAGGAAGGAGACATGTTTACAGTTCTTGAAATGTCTTTTTCTTTTTCTTTTGAGAAGTGCTAGTGTTTCTGAACCAGAGGCTAGTTATAGAAATTAAAAGTCAACCACTTTTACTAATTTTAAAGTGGTCACTATGAGCTTAAATGACCAATATTGATAAGCATCTGTTCAGAATGCACTATAATAGTCATAATAAATACATGCACAATTTACCTACACAATAGTCCCCCCACTAACCCACTGGGGATTCATTCCAAGACCCACAGTAGAGGCCTGAAACCATGGATGGTACTGAACCCTACATATCTTGTGCTTTTCCGACACAGACATATCTATGATAAAGTTCAATTCATAAATTGGGCACAGTAAGAGATCAATTATACCTAATAATAAAATAGAACGATTTTAACAATATACTTTTTAAAAAGTTATATGAATATGGTCTCTCTCTCAAAATATGTTGTATGGTACTCACGATTCTTGTGATAATGTGAGATAAAATGCCTATGTGATGAGATGAAGTGAGGAGAATGACATAGGCATTGTGATGCAGCATTAGGTTACTATTGACCTTCTGATGATAGGTCAGAAGGAGGATCATGTGCTCTGAACCTTGGCTGACCATAGGTAATCAAAACTGTGGCAAAAGAAACCATGGATAAGTGGAAACTACTATACTAAAAATCAGTTTTAACAGAATGATAAAAATCAGGTCAGGATAAGAGTTGCCCAGGAAAAGGCCAAAACAAAATTCTGTAATTTCATCAATTCATCAATCTCTTCTTTTTTTGTTCTTCCTGTTGAAAAGTAGCATTTCTCTGTGGTAAATATCAGAACATACCTAATATACCTGAAGTGTTCAATACATAAAGAGACTATTGATCTTTTCTCATAGTGAATTTTTGAGACTTGGCTTACAAAAATAGCACTGCAATTATTGAGGTCCTAAGTAAAATAGTATGTTTTAAAAGAACAAGTAATATGCTGACAATGGGTGAGTAGTGCCTTACCAAAAACCAAAATTGCCTTTAAAAAGTGTGGGGTTTTGGCAGCCTGGGTGACTCCGTTGGTTGAGCAGCTGCCTTCAGCTTAGATCATGATCCCAGAGTCCTGGGATTGAGTCCCACATGGGGTCCCCAGCTCCATGGCGAGTCTGCTTCTCCCTCTGACCTTCTCCCCTCTCATGCTTTCTTTCATTCTCTCTCTCAAATAAATAAAGAAAATCTTTTTTTTTTTAAAGTGCGGGGTTTTGGGGGAGTGTTACCCACTTATATGACCCACATTCAAATAATTTACTTTCTATTTGTATGCAACAAACCCAATATCATTCTGCGTCAGATTTCTGTATGTCTTCCTATTGAAATTCAGTTCTTTATGCATTTTGACCTTTTCGAGAGGCCTGCTTCATAGTGAATTGTGATACATTCAATGCTTGTTATTCAATGGGTTTGGATTCAGGAAGTCTTGTCAGTAGGTTAATCCTTTTGTACAGACGGGCTTTTTGGCTAAGAGGCATCTTAAACAAATAAAGCTTTTACCAAAATGTTAATTTCTGAGTATTTCTGTCAACTATCAAAGAATAAATCTCAGCAGAGGCCTTAAAATTGGTTAATTCTAGTTTATATTCATTTCCCATCAGCAGAATTTCAAAAAGAACTTTAATGTACATAAGTCTTGTCAGAGGTTATTTGTACCCAGCTCAAAAAATCATTAGAACTTTTGACTTTCATTCAGTCATGTACTTTTATGCAATTGTGCTTAGTCAGGAGCTACCAACTTGAAAGCATATTCAGAGATCACGAAAATAAAACAGAATCATAATCTTGCCATTAATTTAGAATTCACAAGTTTTTCTGTGCTACATGAAAATGGCAAGTAATAAACATACGTGAACTTAAATAAGGAAGGATTTTATTCAAAAGACTGTTGCAATAGAGGCAAAGGGACTATTACAATAAGGAGAATGTTCTGATCATAAGATCAGCAGACATCATAAGATCTACAGCCTTCTTCAAAGTTAGGCAGAAAAGGACTTTTCTTTTACAGGGAGAGGAAACAAGGCTAGAAAGAACCAAGATCAACAGTTGATCAGGGAAAGTTTTTTTTGTGGTCAGCTGATTTCCAGGAGAGGCCCTTAAACAGGGAGGATATTTTTTTGTGTCAACTCAGCTGGGCCACTGTGCCCAGCAATGTGTTCAGATATTATTCTGGCTGTTCCTATGAGAATGTTTTTAAATGAGATTGACATTTAAATTGGTGGACTTTGAGTAAATCAGGTTGTTTTCCATAATGTGAGTGGACCTCATCCAATCAAATGAAGGAATACTTAGAACAAAGACTGACCTCTAAGAAGGAGAAAATTCTATCAGGAGAAGGACTTGAACTATAGAGTCAGCTCTTCCCTGGGTCTCCAACATGTTGGTCCATCCTACAGATTTGGACTTATTAGCATCCATAAGTACATGAGGAAATTGCTTAAAATAAATCTCTTTCTATAATTGCTTTTCTGGAGAACCATACTACAAGGAGGTCTTCCACATTCTAATACTAGCTCAGGCTGAGATTAAATCAAAGTTAAGCATCCTAGAGGAAGAAGAGAAGCTTAAATTTTGGTCAAGTTCACAAGCATTTTGTTCCCATTGATCAGGGAATTCAAATAGTTCAGCTAATCTTTTATGAGGCCAAAAAATGGGAATTTGGAAGATCTGTGCTAGGCTTTGTCCTAGGTAAACAGGGGGTTATCCAAGAGTCTTATTTAAGTATCTAAGTCACCCTGGGAAATGTGGATCTTTGCAGTAAATTCTTTCCTGGTAGACAAAGAATGAGAGAATTTATTTGACCATCAGTTTTTCTAGAGCACAGAGCTCAGGTAAATTCAACATTATCATGATTATTTAAAATGAGTCTATATAAATACCTATTTTATAATTATGATGCATAATTAGTTATCATAAGCCCATCATGAAATATAGTACTTTTATTAATTTTATATTATTTATTTAAAATATTTTTAGTTCTATTAGATAAAGTGCATTCTGATCAATACAGCATGTATTCCAACAAACATGGGTTTGAAACTTATATTTATTTACTGCACAAATTTGGGCATGGTTTTATAAAAATGGAGATCACTTAGTACTATCTCACAGGGTTTCTATGGCATTATATATAATTATGTGAATGTAAATCCTGAGAAATAATAGGTGTTCAATAAATTTTTTTTCCATTTTATTATTTACTCTTCCTTCCATGAGGTGACTTTACTGCATGACCAGCACATTATGTAGATTAAACATAAAGTAACATATTTTAATGGTTTGAGAAGAAAGTTGATTGGGCTGAAAATTAGACTGTAAGCATTCTAGCTCCAAAGAAACAAACCCATGAAGGAAACTACTGAGACTAAAAGAGTGGTGGCCAAAAATTGCAATAACAATAATAGGTTTATGATTATTAATCATCATCATTCTTCAGTACTATAAAATCAATGAACCTTGAAAGCATAAATTTGAATAAAAGAAGCCAGATACAAAGTCATACACAATATTAAGAATAACCTAATCCATAAAGAAAGAAAATAAGTTGCTCGTTTCCCAGGAATAGAGGGAAAGGGATTTGGGGAGGAAACTAATGGGAGTGTTTGGTAATGAGTGTAGTGTTTCTATAAAGGGTGATGAAAATATTCTGAAAGTAGATAATGGCTATGGTTACATTAGTTTATTAATATACTAAAACCCACTGAATTCTACTCATAAAAATGGTGAAATTTATGTTATATGAATTATAACTCAATAAAGATGCTATTTAAAATATAGGAGTAATAAATAATTTCTAAAAAAACAAATGAGAGAATTCACTGCCTGCAGACCTACACTTCAAAGAAAGTTAAGGGAATTTCTTCAGGAAGTAGGAATATATTAGGTAAAAAAAAATGAACATACATAATAAAACAAAGAAAGGAATAGATGAAGGTATAAATAAAATTAATATTTACTGAATTAGTTGCTTTAAAACATACCTATTTGTCCAAGGCAGGCAAAAGTAGTAGTAGTATATTCTGTGTTTAAAGCTAAGTAGAAGTGAAATACATAACGAAAAACAGCGTAAAAGATGGGAGTGAGGAGTCAGGTGCACAATATTGAAAGACTCTTAGACTATGTATGAAAATGTGTTACCTAAAAATAAACAGAGATTAACTAAACAAATATTGTAAGCCCTATGGTGCCACTAAATTATTTTTAATATGTAGAATTAATGCCAATAAAAAACATAAAACAGAGTCATAAAAATGCTAAATTAAATCAAGTACAATCAGAAAAATTGGAAAAAATTAATGACCCATGGAACAGATAAAAAAATAGCAATATGGTAGATTTTATTCACTCATGTTAAAAATTACTTTAAATGTCAGGGATCTAAACATACTAGTTAAGACAATGGTTGCCAGATTGTATTAAAAAAGCAAGATAAAACTAAATATTGTCTAGAAGAAGCTCTCTTTACATGTAAAGACATAGGTATACAAATATACCATGAAAGCATTAACTAAAATTAAGCCAGAGCAATTGTATTTCTATTAGACAATGTAGTCTTCAGAACAAGCAATATGATAAATAGAGGCATCACATAAGAATAAAAAGATCAGTTCCCTAAAAGGATGTAATAATCCTATATATGTATGTGCCTAACAATGGAGATCCCAAACATAGGACTTAAAGAAAGAAACAATAGTAATATAGAACTGAAGTAAAGGGTAGACAAATCCATAATTACAATTAGAGATTTCAACATTCTTTTCTCAATAATCATTTTTTTAAAGTACACATAAAACAAGCTAGGATAGGGAAGAATTAAATAAGATTCACTATCAATCTGACCTAATTGATATATATTGAAAATTCAAACCAAAAAAAAAAAAAGAAAGAAAAAGAAAAATCCACACATGGAAAATTCGTTATGATAAGCCTTATTTGTGACAATAAAATAAACTTTAACAAATTTAAAACAATAGAAATCCTGTAACATTTTTTTCTCAGACTGGAAGAAACTTAAACTAGAAATCAATAATAAATATATCTTGGAAATCTCAAATATTGGGAACCTAAATAACATGTTCAAATACCCTATAGGTCAAAAAATGAATATCAGAGGAAATATAATTTTTTCTCAATTAATGAAAGTAAATTACAATATGCCAAAATTACAGTAACGGAAACCATCAACAAAACAAAAAAGCAACCTACTGAATAGAAGATATTTGCAAATGATATATTCAATAGGGCTTAATATCTAAAACATATAAAGAACTTATACAACTAAACAGCAAACTAATAATTTGGTTAAAATATGGGCAAAGGACAAATAGACATTTTTCCAAAGAAGACATACAGAATACAGATGGCCAACAAACACATGAAAAAACGCCCAACACCGTTCATCATCAGGGAAATGCAAATCAAACCACCATGAGATATCACCTTACAACTATCAGAATGACTAAAAATCAAAAACACAAGAAATAACAAGTGTTGGTGCGGGGAAAATGGAAGCCTCATGCACTGTTGATGGAAATTAAAATTGATGCAGCCACTGTGGAAAACAGTATGGAGGTTTTGAACAGACACTTTTTTAAAGAAGACATACAAATGGCTAATAGATACATGAAATAATGTTAATCATCATTAGCCATCTGGGAAATTTAAATCAAAAGCACATTGAGATACCACCTTACACCAGTAAGAGTGGAAAAATTGACAAGGCAAGAAACAAATGTTGGAGAGGTTGTGGAGAAAGGGGAATCCTCTTAAACTATTGGTGGGAATGCAAGCTGGTGTAGCCACTTTGGAAAACAGTGTGGAGGTTCCTCAAAAAATTAAAAGTAGAGCTACTCTATGACCCAGAAATTACACTACTGGGTCTTTAACACAAAGATACAAATGTAGTGAAAAGAAGGGCTACATGCATCCCAGTGTTCATCACAGCAATGTCCACAATAGCCAAACTGTGGAAAGAGCCAAGATGCCCTTCAACAGATGAATAGATAAAGAAGAAGTGCTCCAGATACATAATGGAATATTACTAAGCCATCAGAAAGGATGAATACTCAACTTCTGCATCAACATGAATGGGACTGGAGGAGAGTATGCTAAGTGAAATAAGTCAAGCAAAGAAAGCCAATTATCATATGGTTTCCCTTACTTGTGGAGCATAAAAAATAGCACCGAGGACATTAGGAGAAAGAAAAAAAAGTGAATTGGGGGAAATTGGAGAGGGAGACAAAGCATGAGAGACTGTGGACTCTGAGAAACAAACAGGGTTTTGGAGGGGAGGGGGTGGGGGGATGGGTAAGCCTGGTGATGGGTATTAAGGAAGGCACTTATTGCATGGAGTACTGGGTGTATACACACACAATGAATCATGAAACATTACATCAAAAACTAATGATGTACTGTATGGTGAGTAACAACATAATAAAAAATAAAAAGTTAAAAACAAGGTTCAAGATGGTGACATAGGAAGACTCTGAACTCACCTCCTCCACAGAACACACCAAGCAACACCTATTAATAGAACAATTCCTCCTGAAAAAGAACTGAGTGCTAACTAAATGCTACTGAACAGCCAAGACATAGAGAATGGCAAGATGACAGTAAGACAGATGGAAACACAGTAGCAAAGGGAACCCCCATCCCCAACACTGTGAAGGGCGGTGGGGAGAAATAATATTGAGAGACCAAAAGAATATATCCTTCTGCCCTTGGACACAGAAAAAATGCCACCATTTATAAGAGCAACTAGCATATAAAAAAGATAACATTAGAATTCTGCAAAGCAGCAGAACTGGGAAGCTCTCCAGGTCAGAGGGATAAGACAATGACACAGTTTATGTTCCCACCCCACCTTAAAAGCCTAGACCAAAGCAGAGTCTAGACACCATAACAGGCCTGCGCAGTTTTCTCAGAGAACTCATGAATACAACAAACCCAGGATCTATGAACCTGTACCAGTCCTAGTCCTGCTGAGACACAGAAAAAGAAGCCACAGTTTAACAGGGCCAAGGATCTGTGAAAATGTTCTCCCCTTCCACCTTAAAAGCCCAGATCAAAGCAAGATCTGGACACCATAACGGACAAGTCTGGATGCCATATCTAGAGAGTACTGACACTGAAAGGGGTGGGTCCAGAAGCCATAACTAGTGGATCTGATCATTACAAGGAGTTTGCAATCTCAGCAAGTCTTCCAGGGTTCTTAAGCCCACACTACAGTGAAATATCACCTTGCACCTGTTAGAATGGCTAAAATCAAGAAGACAATAAATAAGAAGTGTTGATGAGGATGTGGAGAAGAAGGAACCCTCATGCACTGTTGGTAGAAATGTAAATTGTTACAACCACTGTCCAAAACAGTACGGAGTTACCTTACTTTTTTTAAATAGAAATACCATATGATCCAATAATTCCACTATTGAGCATTTACCCAGGGAAGACACTTAAAAAGATATATACACCCCCATGCTTACTACAGCATTATTAACAGTAGCCAAGACATGGAAGCAATCTAAGTGTCCATCAATAGACAAGTGGAAAAGGAAAAACATGAGATTATATATATATTTGGGGGATCTGAGATATATATATATATATATATAGAGAGAGAGAGAGAGAGAGAGGAAAAACATGAGGTTATATATAT